>NW_004955418.1:8084718-8086178 GCF_000276665.1 Chinchilla lanigera
CATTTTCCTCCTTTTATATTTAAAATAAAAAAGTAGCATTAAAATGTGCTGTTTACAATAAATTCGTCTTCTATTAAAAAAAAAAGTAGAGACCATATTGAAATTGCTATTTTCTTATAAGAATTGATTTTTTTCATTTTTGGCTTTTAAACCAGACTAACTATTATTTTAAGTATGTAAAATAATATGTGCAAGATGAATAGAGTTGGTTAATTACTATGACTAGAGAGATAGTCCGATCAATGTTAAACTAGTGGAAAGAGTACTTGGATGTAAATAGAAAAGTAGTTTAGTTATTTTATTTAAAGAAAGAACGTGGAATCAGGTCATAGTTGAGAATGGAGGTTTATTTCATTGATAATCAAGTACAAAAGATAATAATTATAATTCTAGATATAGAATGAACATCTAAATGTTAAAGATAATTGACTTGCTAAATTTTAACAATGGACCAAAAACTTGGTAAATCAGGTTAGAAAATCAGTAATGGGGAAAGAAAGACAGAGAGAGAGAAAGAGAGAGAGAGAAAGAAAGAAAGAAAGAAAGAAAGAAAGAAAGAAAGAAAGAAAGAAAGAAAGAAAGAAAAAAGGAAGGAAGGAGAAAGGAAAGAAAAGAAAAAGGAAGGAAAGAAAGAAAGGAGGGAAGAAGTAGAAAAGAGAAAAACAGACAGAGACAAAAGGAAGAAAGAAGGAAAAACAGCTATCTAAACAATGTGGGTGGAAGAAAGAAGAATCCAAATAAATATCATAGTAATTTATTTTCAATCCCATCATCAAGATCTCTCACATCTGATCAATGTTCTGATAAAACCTGAACAAAATGCTGATACTTGTATTGGTACAAAGTAGTGAGTATTGTGTGTAAATCTATAAATAAATATGGAAGTGCTATACTACTTAAATTCAGTAATAAAATGTAGCAAGAAAAAGACAAATACCACAAAATATTCTACAAAATTGCAAAATCTTCTGTCCCAAGAAAATACATGTTAGGCAAATACATTTTCTTCTGAAGCAAAGAAAAACTAAACATAGGGAGATGTTAATTATCTTTTCCTGGGAATTTCACCAAAAGACTGGCATTTTGGGTTTGTGGTTCAAATAATTCAGTGGTTATCTCCATCCTTTGGCTAGATTTACTTCAATTTCTCTCTAATTATCACTTAAGTAATGATAATCATCTATTTTAATGGTTTTCAACTATAAGAAGAGGAAAAAGTCCTTAAAACAACATTTAGCAATTGTTTAATTGTATCTCTTTTAGCAAAAGAAACAGCATGGAGAGAAAAATTTTGAGTGCAACAAGGATGCAAGTGGCACCAGGGCCTCACTGCTTGGCTGTGGGTGCCCTGGTGACCTGCACTGAGCTTTCATTGATGGGAGCCCAGGTCAACAAGCACCTCCTACCACATGATTCTTTGATTAAGTGCTTACATTTTCTCAGACTAACATAATGAAAAG
>NW_004955418.1:8086278-8093752 GCF_000276665.1 Chinchilla lanigera
TTTTTTCTAATTCTTTCCAGATGTCAGGAACCCAATCAGGTTCTCATTATTCCTTAATTCTGCTTGACACCTAGTTTTGCTTTACTGTTTGTACACCTTATACATAAGTCCAGGGCGTGTTCATACATTAGGATCTTAACAGGACAAGCCTTTGCTTTAAAACTATAATGTCTCCTGCACTTCTTAAGGCAAAAATTCAAACTGTAGCCACGATTGTATACAAAATGTATTATTTTATACGGCCAAGGGTTTTGCAACCTATTTCCTGGGTTTATAGGCTCCAAATTCTGTCTTTTCTTCAATCTCTCAATAACCCTTCCAGGAAAATAGCTGCACATCATTAGTAGAGCAGCTGTAGTAACTGCTTTCATTGAAATCACAGAGGACTTCATGTATGAAGCACAATTGGTGTCAGTGAGCTACATGGACAGACATCCAGATAATCAGCTCAAAGCACCATCTCTCTGAGATGGTCATGGTATTATCTCAGCGGGGAAGGGACAATATTATACTCTTCCCTCAGTGCTCAAGACAGTCTACTGAATGCCTTAAACAAAAGACTTAGAGAGTAAGGGTGCAAGAAAGAAGCACATCATTTAGTAGAAACTACATAAATTTATCTTCTGTGCAAATAGTAAGATAAAGAGGCCAGAGAGGAGCACAACGGCCACAGCATTGGTGACAGACATTCCCAGATCCTCTATTTAGGTCCACCTAGTTTTTTATCCCCAGGTGTGTCTCATTTCCCTACCTGTAAAGTGGCAGTAAAGCTACCTACTTCATATGGTTTCAGGGCTCAATTAATAATAACAATGAAGTTGATATTAACTGGATTTTAAAAATATCTCATTCAAATCCATGCAGGCACTGTGATATGAAACATTCACAAAAATATCTCCCTAGAAATAATTCAATAGTTTATAAAATACTTGTTTTTATTTTGATAAGAGGGCTATTGTATATTGGGAACTTTGTGAATGGCAAATAGATTTAGAGTTTGGGTCTAACCACTCTTACCTGAAAATATAGATTTCTTATGGGAACATAACTAATTTTTTTACATATAGAATCATCAGTTTCAAAATTCTCCAATTTTGTGTTTAGATAGCATAGATGCTTTTTAAACATTAGTTTGAGTTCCCCCTTATATTTTATTACTTGCATGTCCTAATGACATAAAAGTTAATTTGAAATAGAATTTATACTTTCACACAGCAAAGAAATCTCCTAATTAATATGTAAAGGGAAAATGACAAGCAGAATTCTAATAAGAATTTCAGTACATATATTTTGCCAAAAACTTAAATCCACTTCCTAACTTTTTCCTGGCTGTCAGTACTGTTTTCTGTCAATCTCAAACTGATGTTGTTGAAAGATTTCTGCTTGGTGACATTTGCCTGTAAGCATAGTTTCGTGAGTATTATTAATTGTAAGTGGGATTATGAATAATTATTTTTCAAATTTGGAAACTTATACTACATTGAATTTTATAGAGATTAGGTGGTATGACATATACAAAAAGTATAGTATGTATTTGGATTTAAATTCTTGAAAAAAAGATCATAAAATTTTGTCCTTTAAACCTTTACAATTAATAAAATATTGTTTGTCAAATATACATTTATTACTTTAGTCTTCAGTCAGAAGACATATATAACATTAATTCAATAAATTCTTTTAAAATGACTGAATAAAATAAAAATCTCTAATTAAAAGTTTATTTGTAGAAGATGTATTTTGTTTTGTTTTGTTTGGTTTGGTTTTTTTCTCCGGTACCGGGAACTGAACTCACGACCTTGTGCTTGCCAGGCAGGCGCTTTTGCCGCTGAGCTAAATCCCCAGCCCCTAGAAGATATATTTTAAAGTGAAAACAAATATATTTCTTGATTTCACACAAAAGTCCTTTCATGCTGAATAAAAATTTAATTAATTATTATGTGTGTCTTTCTCCAGACAAGAACAAGTAACAATTAATTTTGAAGCAATTTATGATAAGGAAAAGTGTAATAATTTATGAGAATATAATTAATTACACTCATATCAACACATAAAACATACATAATTGGGAAAGGTAAAAAATACTTTTTGGTTAGAAAATTATCATTTTTTTAAGATGTTAAATTAAATGTTATACCATGTTCCAGCTGAAGTCTCTTTTTGTCTAAAAGTAACATGAATGCACATTTGTTCAAAGCACTTTATATATTTACTGTGCACAGCTTTTAACTTGTATTATTTGAGGAATGTTACATGGTGCTCAGTATGACTAATCAGTGGGTAAATCAAAACATTTACTGAACTAGAAGATGAAGTGTGACATAAGTATTGTACCAGATTTAATTTGTCAAAACTTTCTTCTCTAAAAGGCTGCAATAGCATCTGGGTTTTTATCATTAGTAACCTACTCTTTTTCCTTCAAAATTTACATTTAGAAATGAGTCAGAAAAAATCCACCTACTAGCCTGTCTTATTGGAAACCAGTCATATGACCCTAATAAAAGTAGAAGGGGTACTGAAAATAATGTCAACAGCTTTAAGCTGAGACAGAAGCTAAAATTGCTAGCTCCTTGCTTCAATTTTTTGCAGTATAATTGTCTAATAAAATTATATAACTCTCATTTCAGAGTTTGCCTTTACATTAGCCTTATGAAGCCTTATAAAATTTGAAGTTATTTACTTCGAATTACATCCTTATATGATAATATTCTATCAGTGAAATGCTCACTTAAATTAAAAAAGATTATAACAGTAATTCAGTGAATTGAGGAAATAATTCCATAGCAATCTAGGTGGGAAATATCATTGACATATTAAAAGACATGGTAACTTCAGGCTTATAGTTTGTTTTCAAGTATATTTTCACAACTTTTTAAGACAACATAGCTGACAAGCCATAAATATAAAGTTGTTCTCTACGGAGGATTTTTATATGTGCAGTCTCTTAAAATATTAAATGATCTTCACTTCAGTATAGGTAAATTGTATTACCTATCACCAAAATAATAATTGCTCCCAAAGACCAAAGATTCGATGGGGAATCCAATGCTCATTTTGTTAGCTAAATGAAAATAAATTGATAACAACAGAGATTTAGTATGTAAAACTTTATAGCAGATTGCTCTAAGTTGAATGGGGGAGAATAGAAGAACAAAAGTATCCCTGACAAAAATATAGCTTTCAAAAACACAAGTTTAGCACCATCTACCCAATCATGTCTGTCAATCATTGGACACAGAGATTCACAGACAGAGACATGCACGCACACATGCAGAAACGTGTGCTCATGCTCACCCAGCACAGTCCAGGACAGGGTCACACTGCTACTCAGAATAGCATTCATCTGTTTGTTTGTGCCTATGCCTTTCCAGTTATTAAATCAATTTTAGCATCATCAGTAATTACACAGAGCATGACTGTATGAATCTGAGCGCCACTGTGAAAAACACCTGTGAGAATTTAACTAATAATAGTAATAAATGAGAATAGAGTCTCAGACCCCACCTAAAGTGATCTGTACTGGAATCAATTCTCAATAAAAAAGAAAAGGTGATAAATTTGATCTTCAGCATATTGCAATGGCTAGATATGCTCAGGTCCTCTCCTCAATAGCCCAGTTAAAATGACAGCAAATAGACACAGGCTGATGAGAATCGATGGAAGACAACAGCAAGATGGAGATCTGAACATGCTGCAAATCAAGGAGATGAAAGAGTAAAATCTGGCATAACGGAGTGGAGAATGCGGTGCCCTAAGTGCCTGTAGAAGAGACACAGATAAAAGCAAAATAAACCTACAGCAGGAGCCCAGAAATACTTGGGGAACACAGCTGTATCTCAGGATGCATAGTTGAGCCAAGGGCCACAAACTACAGAATCACTGGAAGATCACATGTGTGATGGTTAGAGCCTCTGAGAAGCCCTACCTTGTCACCTATGTCACCACATTAAGCATCAAGTTTCCATCACCCTCCTCCACCTAGTTTTAGCTAGTGAAAAGCTGTTGCCTAGTCTTTGAAAAATATTAAAGGGATAGAATGAAGCAGAACAAAATGCCCAGACAAAATTTAGAGATAAGCAGAATAAAACCATGGTGGTGGATGGAGACTGTCATTTTGAATTAGCAAGAATTCCTCTCCTCTGCACTGTCTGAAAAAGATCAGCAGCTGTGGGTGCTAGGAAAGGAGTCATGTGGAATGCTCCTTAAGAGGGAAGTTGACCACTTGCCAAAGCATAGCTAAGTACTCGAAGACCTCCATCTCCATTTTAGTGACTCACGCGTCAGTATGAACAACCAATTAAATTGGTTGATCAATGTGTGATATTTGAAGGAGACTTCCAGAATAAAGGTCACAAACCACAGCTAACAGAAGAGGAAATTTGATTGGAACATAGTAAATGCAACTAGATACTGTCTTTAAAAATAGATATTTAACAATCTATAAGAGGTGAGAGTCAGCATAATGCTCATGAAAGAAAATTAAAATGCATACTGAGAAGAAAAATTTGAAAAAGTATATTTTGAATTTTCAAACAAAATGACAGAAAAACTTAAAACTCAATGGAGATATCAGGTAACATATTTTATACTGTTTCCTATAAGTAGAAATGATAAATAACAAGTGTATTTATAATCATCATTTAGTGTAAAACTTTAAGTAAGTAAAACAAAATTAAAATAAAAACAAACATTGCTGAGTATGTTGGCTCATGCCCGTAATCCCAGCACTTTGGGAGGCTGAGGCAGGAGGATCACTAAATTTAAAGATTGTAAAATTGGTTTATTGTAAAAGCAATTCAAGAATAACCAGTTAAAATCTTATTCCCATGCTACTCAATACAATCAAGAAGCATTAAAACACCTACATTAGGAGAAAGGACGTAAAGCAAAGAAGACCACAGGAAGGCTGTGATTCAAATTCAAAAGGAGAAAGGACGCTTAGGTCTCCTTCAGGTCAGGTCAGAGCATATGATAAGATTAAAGCACTGTGCCAGGATCAGAGTGCTGCTACGACACTGCCCGACAACTGAGCAATGAGTCCAGGGGAAATGAAGACTACGTATTCCTGTTCTGTGGGTGCAGTTAAATGACTGAAACTTTAGCAACAACTGTCTTTAATGACAGCAAGATGCAGGACAAGTCTTTACTAAAGAAAAAGAAGTTTATAAAGTTTTCTATCAAGGTCCCAGTAACTCTGCACAACCTCCAAACACCTTCCCACCCTCCTGCTAAGCTAAAGCTACTCTGCTGATGTATATAAGATGTGATCTTAATTTGTATCTTACTGGCAAACTGTAGGCACTCATAATGGAAGATACAGATGCAACTGCAAACTCACTCAGCCACCCTATCTTTGACAAAAGAGCCAAACATGTTCACTCGAAGAAAGATAGCCTCTTTCATGAATGGTACTGGAAAAACTGGCTTTCCATATATCAAAGATTAAAACTAGACTCATGTCTATCACCATGCACTAAACTACAGTCAAGGTGGATCAAAGATCTAAGTATTAAAATAGAAACACTAAATTTGCTGGAAGAGAAAATAGGTAGAAATCTTGAAGACATAGATATAGGCAGAGAATTCATGAACAAAACCCAGACTTCATGGGAAACACTACAAAGAATCAACAAATGGGATCTCACCTTATTGATTTATATTTAAATAAAACAGGTAAGAACTGGATTGTAAATTTAACTATTTTCAGTTTCCAAATACTGTCTTGTTACAGTATTCTATGTGCATTAATACACAACACAACAAACGCAGCACTCTGCCTCTTCCAGTACAGCCACTGTGTACTAAATTGTTAATTATCACACTGCAGAAGCAAAATATAACCCAAGGATTCTTCACTCATCATATAAGTTTCCTGCAGAGTTTAATCTTCCACATCGGCCCCAGGAAAGTTAAAAGTTTCAATACGGCCTCTTTGCCTAGCAAGCTTGATTTTTCAGTAAAGCCCAGAGTTTCTTAGTAGGAGTTAGCTCCTACTAAGAAAAAATGAATAAAGAAATAAAAATAGAACTGTAGAATTCTTCTCACTTCAGAAATACTTTTCTCTGTCATTTATATTCTGCTACATACAAGGCTTTTTATAGTCTTTTACAAAATTAAATCTATATAATTTCTTTCCTCAATTGTTATGGTGAGGCTAATGTATCAGTATAATGTTTATATTCTCCTGGAAACATAGCCCATATGAAATGAATTTTTACTGTGTTAATCCACTGTAATTTGAGGGATTCTTTCATGAAGTAACTAGTATTAATATAACTAATGGGATATTAAATACAAACTCAAGGGAAGGTTTTGTAATAGCTGTCATGGAAAGAGAAAAACAGGCAATGACGATGTAAGAGATATTTGCCTGTAAATTCATAAACTAAGAAAATTGTAGATGATGTCTAAAATGTCTTAAGAATACATTTTATTATTAAAGTATTTAAAGATACAGATGTGAGTACTGACGGCACAGCTAAGAGACTTGAAATTTTTTTAAACGGGCAATGTTATCAGTGTTCAGTTAGAGACCACATTGATTTCTTTAGATGTGCAGAAACTTTTCAGTAGGATGAGATCCCAGTTGTTGATTCTTTGAAGTGTTTCATGGGCAGTTTGGTTTTTGTTCATGAACTCCATGTCTACCCCTATGTCTTCAAGGTTTTTACCTACTTTCTCTTCCAATAGATTTAGTGTTTCTGGTTTAATATTGAGATCTGTGAACCATTTTGACTTGAGTTTGGTGCATGGTGAGAGGCTTGGGTCTATTTTCAGTCTTTGGCAGGTAGTAAGCCAATTTTTCCAGCACCATTTATTAAAGAGGCTATCACTCTTCCAGTGAGTTTGATTGGCCCCTTTATCAAAGATTAGGTGGCTGAGTGTGTTTGTGGTTGTGGCCGTTTCTTCCAGTCTGTTCCATTGATCCTCAGGTCTGTTTTTTAGCCAGTACTAGGTTGATTGTGTTATAGTAGCTTTGTATTATAATTTCAGGTCAGGCATTGTGATTCCACCTGACTTGTCCTTGTTGCTCAGGATTGCTTTTGCTATTCTGGGTCTCTTTTGGTTCCAGATGAATTGAAGGCATGTTTTCTTGAGATTTGTGAGGTATGCTAATGGTAGTTTAATGGAAATTGCATTGAATCTGTACAGCAGTTTTGGGAATATGACCATTTCACAATTTCCTATCCATGAGCAAGGAATATTTTTCCATTTAGAGAAATCTTCAACCTCATTTTTCAGAGTACTGTAGTTTTCATTGAATAGATCTTTTGCTTCTTTTTAAGATTGATTTCTAAATATTTCAATTTCTTGGATGTTATTGTGAAATGGTTTCCTTAATTTCTCTCTCAGTCAGTTTGTTGTTTGTGTATAGGAATGCTATTGATTTTTGGATGTTGATATTTTATCCAGCTACACTGCTGAATTTGTGGATTAATTCAAGGAGTCTTTTTGTGGAGTTTTTGGGGTCTTCCAT
>NW_004955418.1:8096606-8107254 GCF_000276665.1 Chinchilla lanigera
TTTTTTTAATCTTATCAGGCAATTATGCATTTTGGGAATAATGATCTTGTGAGCTGTAATTCAGAATTGCTACAAAAGAATCATATTAAATGCGTTTTTCAATATTTAGAACACACTGCAATTTTTTAATTCACTGCAACATGAATTTTTATGTGTATGCGCATATGAGAGAGGTTATATCAGAGTCATTCAAAAGTGCAATTCTGGAAGGTTTGTGATAAAGTAGGAAAATATGAAGTGTCACTGACAAATTTGACAGAAATAAAAAACAAATACAAGCTCACCCTGGGAAGACTAAAAAGCACTTTAATGGTTACTCGTATACGTTGTATTATCTCAAGTATAACAAACAGAAAATACTAATTCCATGATTTTATAATCTGCTTATTAATATTGTAAAGAACAAATGGACAAGGTTAGTATATGAACTGAGAATGTGTCTGAGTCTTAGGGGGAAATGAATATTAACAATTTTAAGTATAGCACTCAATAAAAATTCAAAGATATACACTGTAGTGGTTTTTTGCAAGGAATTTTAAGAATGGAATTGAAACAGCTAAAGTAGTCATAGGCTCAGAGAAGAAGCCCTCTCCTTTTGCAAATGTAAGCCGGTTATATACCCATATACTCCATCCCATTATAAGTATTTAAATCTGTCTGCATGTGAGAAATTCCAAGATTTTTCAAATTATCAAGTTCATGCATCACACATGAATGATTGGCTATAATAGCTCATTGCTCAGAGACAGATAATTTTCATAATACCTAGATGATTCTAACCTGCAGAAGTGTTAGAGCTCACTGTGTTAGACGGAAGAATTGTAATACTGTTATTTGGCTCCATTTGGGGAATGTGATAAACTATTCACTTGCATTTTCTCATTTAATCCTCTTAGCAATTCCATACTGCAGAAATTACTCCCCTCACTTTGGTGATAGAAAAGGCAATACTACATATTGTGAATAACTTGATCAAAGCAGTACATCTCAGAAATGTTGAAGCAGTGATTCAAACTAACGCTGTATGAACTCAAAGCCTGTAATCCTCAACACTTTTCTCTCTAATTTCTACATCTATGTTGCAACATTAATAGCATTCTTAGCTTTCCTCTCCATCTTGATCCAATTGTGCCATATCTATGACTACATTAGGGGCGGTAAAGTTGTCAGTATTACTTCAGATATGGCTAAACATGGAAATCTAGAAACGAATGTGATAACTCTTTGCTTATGCCAGAGTTGAAAGAATAGCAGTAAGGTACTTTGAGAAGTGTAAGGCATTTAAGTTTAACCTCTAAATTATTAAATATGCATAACTATCGGAAATTTTGTAATAAATGTTACAATATATGTTTTTCTTTAAAAGATTTTAAATCTGTATAATACAAACACAACGTTATTAGCTATAAATGTGTGTTCTTTATCAAATTACAATTGCCCATTTAAATGCCTATCATGTTTGTACAGTTATACAGGGGAAAGTCTTATCAAAAGGTAGATTTCAATTCATTAGGAGACAGAGATTCACCATTCTCAATATGTTTATGTATTCTGATATTCTTAGTCTTCAGGTCAGAATTTGAGCATCAAGTTTATACACTATCTCCTATACTTATTAGTATTACTTACATTGTTAATTTTGTTTCTCTTACTATGTGAACCCTTATATAGTCTCATATAAACACATTCACTAGCACTTTGTGAAGAAAAACAAAATTATAAATTGTGCTGTATGTCTGCCTTAGTTCTCCAGAAATGATTTTTCTTTCTAAGCCTTTCAGATGACACACAAAAAGAATGAACACCAATTATGACAGCATCCAGTGTATCTCCAAATGTTGAAAACACAATTGAAAACACTAGGATATCAGGCATCTATCACTAAGAAGCACAAAAGGATGAGAAGAAAAGGCAGAGGAAACAGCTCACACCATACTTTATATTCAGATATAGACACATATCTATATATATGAAATGACATTAAAGTCGTTGGCCATAAAGGGCAAATGACCCAATTTGAAGATGAATATTTCAAAACACTTAATGCGCACTGAACTCCCTTCTAATTTGTTATATACCTCTGTTACAATATTGTAACCCTTATTCTTGATGCAGCTGGCTCAAAATGCCTTCCACATTACCCAGGTTGATCCCATTACAACAGTCTTTGTATTGCTCAATATTCCAGAGTGGAAATGATTAATCTCTCAATAAATGGAGAACTGAAAGAAATGGACAGAGATGAAAGACTTTAAGTTCAAAGACCTGATTGGTGTGTATATTTATTTATAATATATTGATAGTATCACTGTGGGTTATTACCAATTTATATATTTTATTTTTAACATTTTTGTCGCAGTTCATTAAGTCAATTCAGTTGGTCTATTGAGTTACTAGTGTAGTTTACATATTACTTGGGTTATTTGTCCAGTATTCTGAATGCTTTCAATTTTTAAACTAATAAAAGAAGGTTGTAATATTATTAATTTTTAACTTTATAAATTACCATTTTTTCTATAACATTTTGTCTCTCTATTTAAGCATTTTAGCTATTAATTCTTATTTTAATTCCTCTTATTAATAACACTAATATTAATATTTTCTTATATTTCTCCTTGTGCATTCACTGAACACTTGTTTTGCTTTCTCTGGCAAAGGAAACCTCCTACACGGATTCTATTATACAGAACAATAACATGAGTAATGTTTTTTATTAAATTTCTTACAGAGGGAGAACTTTTTCTCTTTTTATCTCAGTTCATCCAACTAATGATTCATCAAATTTTTGGTCAGTTCAAATAATCACATTTTGTTTTGATTGACTTCTCTATTGATTCTCTAGTCTCTATCTCTGCTCTAAATTTTCTTTTTCCTTGTTTATATGACAGATAAACATTTATATAAATTTAAATAAATTATAAAATGTGAAAACATTCCACCCCAGAACAAGAGAATACACATTCTTCTCAGTAGCACATACTTCTCCCAAAATAGAAAATATACTAACTCATAGAATATGCATAAGTAAAAGCAAAGGAACTGAAATTATCCCATGCATATTATCAGATTACAGTGCAATGAAACTGGAAATAATTGGCAACAGAAACCACAAAAACTATATAAACACATGGAATTAAATAATACCCTCCTGAACAACGAGTGAGTCATGGATGAAATTAAAGAAAAAAATTATAAGGTTTCTGCAACTGAGTGATAATTTCAGTATTACATACTGGATCTCAAAAGCCAGATGTGGTGGTGCATGCCTGTAATCCCAGCACTCAGGAGGCTGAGGCAGCAGGATTATTGTGAGTTTGAGACCAGCCTCAACTACAAAGTGAGCTCAAGGCCAACATGAACTGCATAGAGACCCTGTCTCAAACTAAAGATCAAAAAAAAGAAAAAAAAAATGAAAGAGGTCCTTTGAGAGAAGTTTATACTAATGAATTCTCACAGTGGAAAAACAGTGAGCTCAAATGAATAACCTCATACTGAGCCTAAAACTTCTAGTAAATGAGAGCAAATTAATCCCAAAGCTCATATAAGGAAGGAAATGATAAAGATTAGAGCAGAAATTAATGCGATTGAGACTAAGAAAACATTACAAAGAATCAATGAGTACAAGAGTTGACTCTCGGCAATAGTAAATAAAAAAGACAAACCCTTAGCCAATCTTATTAATAAAAGGAAAGGAAAGATGAAAATCTATGCAATTAGGAATGAAAGGGGAGAAATCACAACAGATCCTATAGAAGTCCAGGAGATTTCTTTCTTTGAAAGCCTGTATTCATATAGGATGAAAAATTCAGAAGAAATGGATAGATTCCTAGGTATGTATGAATTGCCAAGTCTGAGTCTCAAAGATATAAAAATTTTAAACTATCTAATATTAGTTAATGAAATTTAGTATGTAATGAAAAACCTACCAAGAAAGAAAATCCCAAATCCTGACATGCTCAATGCTAATTAGCTTTAGAGAGGCCTATTGCCAGTAGGTTCAAATTCTTTGATAAAATTCAAAGAGAATCAATACTCCCAGAGTCATTTCTAAAGGCAAGTTTTACCCTATCCCAAAGTCAAAGAAGAATCCAACCAAAAGAAGAACTACAGGTAAATCTCTTTAATGAACATGCAGAAATTCACAATAAGGTAATAGCAAACAGAATGCAGCAAATTACCAAAAACATTATACATCATAAGCAAACAGGATTCATCCCAGCAATGCAAGAATGGGCCAACATATGCAAATTAATAAATTTAATACACATTTAGATACAATTAAGTTTAATACATTAAATTTAAATACATTTAAATTTAATACTTTAAAAAACAATGATAAAAACCATATGATCATATCTATAAATGCAGAAAAGGCATTTGAAAAAGTCCAGTGTATATTCATGATACAAACTTTATAGAAAATTAGAATAAAATGTCTATCTCAATCTGATAAAAGCCATGTCACAAACCAACAGCCAACATTATACTAAATGGATAAAAACTGAAAGCTTTCACTCTAAAATCAGGAACAAGACTAGGATGGCCACTATAACCACTCCAGTTCAATAAAGTCCTGGAAACACTAGTCAAAGCAATAAAACAAGAGAAAGGAATATGGATAGTAAAGAAAGAATTTAAATCACGCTTATTTGCAGATGACATGGTACTCTACCTTGAACTCTGAAAAATCTCCATGAAGAACACTTTTAGATTTAATAACTAAATTCAGTAGCATAGCAGGATACACAGACAACCCATACAACCAATACATTCAATATACAAATAACAAATTAGGGAAACAACACCTTCCAAAGTAACAACAAGAAAAAATAAATATTTAGGAGTCAATCTAAAAAGAGAAATTAAAAAACTTTACCTTGAAAACTATAGTTCTCTGAAAAAAGGTGATTGAACAGGATATCATAAAATGGAATGATATTCCATGTTCTTCTATAGACAGAACCTACATAGTGAAAATGGCCATACTTAGAAAATTATTATGCATATTTAATGCAATTAAGCTCAAAATAACAATAGCATACCTCACAGAATAAGAAAAAAACAATCGTAAAATTCATATGGAACAAAAAGAGACCAGCAAGAGCAAAAGCAGTTCTGGGCAATGAAGGCAAGGCAGTGGGAATTATAATCCCCAACTTGAAACTGTACTGTAAAACTAGGATGATAAAAAAGCATTGTACTAGGAGAAAACCAGACCAGAGGATCAATGGCACAGACTACAAGACTCAGAAACAACTCCAAATACATTTTGCTAATTTATAAAGAGGCCAAACACATTCACTGGAAGAAAAATAGCCTCTCTAATAAATGGTGCTGGAAAAACTGTTTTCCACATGCCAAATGCTAGACTCATATTTCTCACAAAATACTAAACTAAAATTGAAATGGCTCAAAGGTCTAAATATTAAAACAGAAACATTTAATATGCTGGAAGATAGAATAGGTAAACATTTGAGGACATAGATGTAGGTATAGGCATTATGGACAAACTCTCCACTGCCAAGGAAATATTGCAAAGAATCAATAACTGGGGTCACATCATATTAAAAAGCCTTTGCACAGCAAAAGAAGCATCAATATATTGAAAAGACAACTCACAGATAGGAAAACTTTTTGCTACATTTTTATCAAAAGATTGATATCTTGAATATATAAAGAACTGAAAAAAAGTCAGATATCCCAAATTTAAAGACCTAATCCAAAAATGTGAATCAGATGAACACACATTTCTCAGAGGAAGAAATAGAAATGCCAAATAAGTATATGAGAAAATTTTCAATATCACTGGTCATTTGAGAGATGCAAATTAAAACTACTCTGAGATTCCGCCTCAGTCCAGAAAAAAAAAAAAAAAAAAAAAGGCTATTATCAAGAAATCAACCAATAACAAATACTAACAGGGCTGTCGGGGAGAAAGGAGCCTTCACCACTGTTGATGTGAGTGTAGACTGGTTCAAACACTGTGGAAATCAATATGGAAATTTCTCAAAAAATTAAAACTAGAAGTTCCATTTGACCCAGCTATTCCATGTCTTTATATCTTCCCAATACAATTAAAAGCATTAGACCACAATGACATATGTACACCCATGTTTATAACAGCATAATTTGTAATAGATAAATCTTGGAAACAGCTCAAATGCCCATCAATTGATGAATGAATAAAGAGGATGTTTTATGTATATATATGTGCACACACACACACAAACAAAGGAGTACTACTCTACCATAATGAATGATAAACTTGAGACATTTCTAGGTAAATGGATGCACCTTGAGAACATAACTTTAACTGAAATGAAGCAGAGACACATGTTTAAAAATCACATTGTATCTCTTGTATGAGAAATCCAAAGGGTAAACAAGGAACAAACTGGAGAATAGACACTGAGAAGTAGGAAGAGAATGTTCAGATGGGAAGAAGAACAAGAAGGGAAGAGGGGGAGGGAAAGATTGGGATAGAAATAGATAAATGAAAAGGAATGGGAGGAATGCAATAGAAACAATGTTTTGTAAATGGACGGGGAAGAAGGATTGAAGAAAAGGGAGGGGAATAATACTAAAAGAAGAAAGTTATATTACATACAGATGCAAATTTCCTATGACAAATGTGATCATCTTGTATGTCAAAAGTGCACCAAAAATTAATTTTAAGAATATCAAAACATTATAAAACTGTACCACTTTGAGCTTCCAAAATGGATGAAATTTACACTCACTCCTTGTTTATTTGAACACTTGCTCTATCATTGTCAATTTAGGCATTCTGGATGATGTCACATTTTGTAACTTTAAATTATATTCTAATTTTCACCTTAATTCATTTTTTAAATTCATTTGCATTTCTTAGGTGATTAATAATGTTTAACACCAATGCATGTTTTTTTTTAATATTAGTATAATTTCTTTCTGAAGGTTCTGTTTAAATATTTTGCCAAATCTTTAATTTTTGTGTTAGCTTTTTTTTAGTCTTTTCATACTTATGTGTTAATTATATACTTCATGGAGAAGTCACTAGGGTATATATATATATACATATATATATAAAACATCCATTAAATTTTTTGTATATCTTTTGTGACAATGGCTTTCTTTTTTATTTTTAAATTGACGTTGTTCAACAAATCATTTTGCTCAAGATTTGAACATTAATTTAACCTTGAATTCCTAAAATAAAACACCATAATAATTATACAATGTGTCTTTCCATATATTGCAGAATTTTTAACTAGTATTTTTTAAAGACACATAAATACTAATGAGAGATGAATGTCTATGCTTTACTTTTGCTGGAATTTTTTCATAGTTTTAGCATCAGATTTATTTTGAACCCACAAAGCAAACTTTAATATATATTTTTCCCTCTATTTTTCTAAGAATTTTTAGTGAACAATTGTTTATTTTTAAATGTGTGATATAATTTATTGTTGAACTCAATATGTCTCAAAATACATGATTAACTCAAGTTTTTTGGTAATGGATTTGATTATTACTAGACAGACAACTACATGGATTTTCTATTTTGTCTTGTTTGCAAATTTAATGAAGTTGTAAACCTTATTTTACTATTTTTGTCATTTGAATACTTGAATGCATTTGTGCATCCCACATTTATAATTTTCCATCTGGTCTTTTAAATGCTTGTAAGATATATATTGATATGCCACTTGCATTTCTGATTTCCTCTACTTTGCTCTTGGTCAAATTTGCTACAGATTTACATTACTAATCTCTAAGAATTAGCTTTATCCTATTTGTTTTTCATTTGATTTTTCCTTCATTATTATTGTCCTTTCTTTTATTTTCATTTTATTCTTTTCTTTTTCTAGATTTTTAAACTATAACCATGACTGACTTAAACCATCTTTATATTGTAATGTAGGATTTTTCAAGATGTAAATTTTTAACTATCAACATTTTAAATGTTAATCTAACAGTGCCTTCATGAAATAAATCTATCCTGAGTATGATATATTATGCTTTCTTTTTCTCTCTCTTTATCCATCTATATACAGTCAAATTTGATTTATTAGTAAAAAATAATAAGAGTTTATCACATCTTTATTTATTCATCCCAGTATGCTGTTCTTTGCTTTTAATATCTTTATGATTTCATTATCTAGTTATACTGCCTTCAAAATATGTTGTGTCTTTCTTATATATTCTCTGTAAAAACTCATGCGGTATGTTCTGATAACAATTCTTCCTTACATATTTGGGGTGAATTCACTGATAAAGATATCTAAGCATAGTTATCTTTGAGACTATATTTTTATTTTCCCATTTGGGTAGCATACCAGATGAGGCTTTCTTTTGGAAAAAAACAATTGTGTTAGTTATGGTGGAGAGCATAGCAGAAAGGGTGTTCTAACTAAGGCCAGACCTTCAAAAGCTCCAGGGGGGCAAACTAAGCCCTCATAAGTAATCACTAGTGATCATTGTATGAATACTCATGTTCTATACTCGAGGCTGCATGTGGCTGTTGCTCTCCAGTAGCTTATGAATATCTTGATGCCCAGGACCAGCTTGAAGCTATGAGTTCCCGGTACTCTTGCAGCTGCTGACTCACTCTGCTTGACCCTCCAGACCAGCCAGCCTGGCTCTGGGACCCTCAGCAACCTGCTCCCCATGCTGTTCCTGTTTGCAGTGTAGCCCCCAGGGAAGTTCTCTGTTTTTTAGCAGACCTCTGACTCCACCTGGAGGTGTCTGATGTTGCAGTTCCTGTGGGAGATCTGGTCTTCCTGTAGCACAGGCCACCTCTAATCTTCCCACCCGGCTGGTTGATATGTGTCTCAGTCCCAGTGTGTCTGTGGAGGATGATTTATTTGATTTGGCCCTTCACAATGACGCTCTGTGTGCAGGGAGCAGCTCTTGTCCATGGACAGCTGTGGAGTTCCTTGCAATATCCAGTGGCTCGGTGTCTGCTCCAGTTGACTCAGGAGGCAGAAGCCTGCTACCTCTGAGGAAGAGAAATGTCTAGAAGTCAGGATGTTTTGCTAGCATGGGCAGAGATGGGATTTACAAGGAAAACAAGGAAGCTCATGAGGGAAAAAATCAGACATAAGTTAATTATTCCGCCAAACTGTTATCATGCCTTGCCTGAGTACCTTGCTACCTAAAACAAATGTCTGTACTCAGCAGAACTCCATTCCTTCCTTGTTCCTTAATAAATCTGGGGATTTGAGTCCCCAGTTTGGGTCTGCACAAGACACTCTTTCTCTCCTGTCCTCATTTATATCTCTATCAAGGTTGGCTGACCACAACCGGGCAGATAGCTTGCAGTGTATGTGTGAGATCTAGGACTGACCCTCACAGTCTGTTCACACACTTGCCTGAGGAAGATGACCTTAGCTGTCAGCCCTCCTGAGATGCAGCTCTGCCTTGTTCATGTTCACTTCATCCCCACCTTTCCTGACAGGCACAAATTCACTGTGCATCTCTATATGTTTATTCCTCTCATTGCTGTACTTATTCTTCTTGTCCACCAGCCCTGGAAGGTTGACAGTGTCCACCCTAGCTTCAGCCTCACCTAGCCTAGTGAATCCTGTCACCAGAGAGGCTCACCGATATAGCTCTGCAAAAATTACCCATGCTGCTCTGTCTTCTGCACTGTGAGAAGCTCCACTTGATTTTCAGCATCTTATTCTGCTGTTGTAGGAACTGAATTTCCTCAATAAAGATGAGTTTGTTGTTGCTAGTACTGACCTGTTCTTTCTCCTGAGGTCATTGTGCCTGGGTGCTGAGGTCCACATTCAGCTTTAAGATCACTCAGCAGATTCTAGTTTATAGTAATGTCTGTGATGGCACCCCAAGTCATATAGCAGCCACTTCCAGGCTGGTGATGTGTGTAGGGTCTTCTGGAAACTGCTATTGTTGCCCACCGGGGAGAAGATGATACAGGCATAGGTGCACTCTTGCATAAGTGGTTTCTAAAGGCCCAGGGTGAAAAAGTGGACAGTTGGTACGATTTCTGTGTGACACTGATGCGCATACTTCAGGCTGAGCAAAGGCAGGCTTGCTGAAGAATGAGATTCAAGAAATTACCCAGTGGCTGGTTCTAGGTGGTGGAGATCATTTTTTAATGTTATAGCTCATGCTACTGATTAACATAACCTTTAACATTTTGCTTCATTTTTGTATTAGACTTGATCATCTTTTACTTCAAACACAGATTGTTTACATTTTGTTTTTGTAGAGGACATAACAGGGCATGTGCCATGATTTAAAGCTGCTCAGACTAGAGGGCACCAGTCTAATCAAGATGAATTAGTGTGTGGTTTTAAAAGTAGAGACAAAGAGGCTGAATGTATAGCTTATTGGTATAATTTAGGCTAAGCATGTATAAGCATCTAAGTTTATTTCTCTCACATTTACAAAAAAAAAGAGCTAAAGAACAATACAGGAAAGTGGATTTATAATGAATGACAAATTGACCAAAATCAGTGCAACTGTATATACAATTAAAGTCAAATTCTAATGAATAAGATTTTAAATGTACTAAAGGAAAGTGACTATATTTGTACACTCCAAGTATTTTTAAATTGATACCAAAATAAAAATTATTTTCAGGTAAGCCAAACTAAAATGCTTACAATTAAAATACATTATTAAATAAATTTTAAGGAAT
>NW_004955418.1:8107354-8108193 GCF_000276665.1 Chinchilla lanigera
TTTCTTACATAAAGAAATACAAATGGCAAATAAATACATGAGAAAATGTTCAACATCATCTGTCATTCGAGAAATGCAAATTAAAACAACATTAAGATGCTACCTTACCCTATTAAGAATGGCTAGCATTAAGAAATCAACCAATAACAAATGCTGGCAAGGCTGTGGAGAAATAGAAACTCTTCTCCACTGCTGGTGGGAATGCAGACTGGTGAAACAACTGTGGAAATCAGTTTGGAGATTCTTCAGCAAACTAAGACTAGAGGTCCCATTCAACCCAGCTAGTCCCCTCCTAGGTATTTTCCCAGAAGATCTAAAATCATCATATCACAGGGATATATGTGCACCTATGTTCATAGCAACACAATTTGTAATTGTTAAATTGTGGAAGCAACCCAAATGTCCATCCCCCAAGGATTGGATAAGAAAATTGTGGTACTTTTATGTAATGGAATATTACGCAGCTATAAAGAAAGATAAACTTGAGGCTTTTAATGGTAAATGGTCACAACTAGAGACCATACTCATAAGTGAAGTAAATCAGACCTGCATGTGCAAGCACTGCATAGTCTCTAGTATAAAACCTGAATGAGTTAATAAAAACTTGGAGGTATGATAGTCATTATGAAATGAAAAGAAAACACTCAAGGGTAAAGAGCAATTGGGATGTGGGAAAAGGAAGGAGAAATTTTGTATGTATGTATATACAGGATAGTTAACATAGTTGATCTACTGTCTTCTATTTCTTTGCTGAAAGAAACTGTTAATGAGTCTTTGATCAATATTGCATGTCTCTGTTTTCATGAGAAACCACTTTGAAGATATCAATATGTAATACA
>NW_004955418.1:8114075-8143370 GCF_000276665.1 Chinchilla lanigera
AGGCATGTAAAAATGATCACATGATTAAACATTAACTGTTCCCTTTCACAAACCAATAGACATTAGTAGTATAACTATCTTAGCTATCTTGTGTATTGTTTATTGTTTCTATTGTGTTGGTGTTGTTTTGTTTATGTCTGTTTGTTTGTTAATATGTTTTCATTCTTTTATCTTTAAAAGAAAAAAAAATGGTCATGTGTCAGTCAGCTTTCCTTTGTTGGAACAAATTGCCTGGTATGTAAAACTTACTGGTTGTTTGGTTTATGGTTTTGGAGGTTTCAGTCCATTGTCAGCTGTCTCAAAGGGAGGAACATCATGGAAAAAGGGCGTGGAAGAACAAAACTGCTCACTGGTTAGGAAATGAAGCACAAAGAAAGAATTCTAGCAATAGAATTATATTCCAAATATATGCCTCATTGACCCACTTTCAACTGGACTCTACCTTCTAACAGCACATTCAACTATTAATATCAATGAATTAATCCACTGATGAGTGTAACACCCCCATAGTTCAATCACATCTCCAAGAGCATTTTAATCTAGTGGAACTGATATCCTGCAACCCAGGTGTTCCCTTAGAGGTATCCTCCATAAGAGTTAAAGACTTCATCATACATGCATATGTATACAGCACAAATCCCAGTAGCTAAATCTGCGAAGCAGTCTATATGTCCACCAACAGATGAATGAGTAAAGAAAATATAGTATTTATGCACAGTTGAGTGTTACACTGCCACAAAAAAATGTTAAGTAACTCATGTAGGAAAAATGTATCTTGATATCATAATGATAAATTAAATACATCAAGTTCATTATCTTATATATTGCATGATTTCTTGTATATGGAAAACCCAGCCAGACATAGTGGCACACATCTGTAATCCCAGCACTTGGGAGGCTGAGGCAGAAGGGAGGCTGAGGCTGAGGCAGAACTCACTATGAGGCAGCGTGAGTTCGAGACCAGCCTGGGCTACACAATGAGCATAAGGCCAGCCTGAACTGCACAGCAAGACCTTGTCTCAAAAAGACCAAAACAAAAAATTCCAAATATAAATGAATAAAAGATATAAAATGCAAATAGGGAGCTAGATCTTTTGCAAAAGGTGAGGTGACTAAGATATTTTAGGGGGAGAGAGGAAAGAAAGGGGATGAAAAATGAACTAAGATGTGTTATATAAAGGTTCCAACTTCCACAACTAAAGTAATCATTATGTACTGCAAACATGTACCAATGAAAATAAGAATTTTATAAAAAAGAAAAAATTAATTGGCACAATACATTATGAAACAAAATGCACAGGATAAAATCTCAAAGTTTTAGTAAATTAGGAATAAGGAAAATATCTTCCACTCTAACTACTGAGAGGAATGACTAAAAGTGAATCATTTATTATACAATATTTGTTAAATATCTACGTTTTCATGTATCTTGGCATGCACTAAAATACATGAGAACAAAAAAAAATAATCAAACCCACCTACAAAAGCTGATATCTGTATAATGAGACTTAGATAGTAAACAAGTGTAAGCTGAAAGTGACACAGGTAAGAGAACAGAGCTATGGTTACTAGGAATCATGGGGTAGAGCAGCGTGTTGTCATATTAAACAAACTGGTTAGAATAGAATTTCTCAAAAACTGACATTGAAGTCACACAGCTTAGCAGGGATGAAGGATCAGCCAAACGGATATCTGGAAGAACATTTGAGTTGTAACTAGGTCCTGCAGAGGAGCTTGCCTAGAGCTTTTTGAGGTACATTAATAAACTCTGTTCTTGCTGCAGTGAGAAGGGAAGGGTGACTAAGGGTTGGGATCAAAGACCTGAGCAAGATTCTCAGAGGCTTCTGTAAGGACTGAAGCTTTTACTCAGAATATGAGTAAAATTAGAAAGATTGTTGGGATTTCAGCTGATAAGTGATGTGGACTGAATTTTTTCATCAGGACTGTTCTAGATGCTGTACTGAGCATTTTTTGTTGTAGGCATGTATTAGGTGTAAGACCAGTCAAACATATTTTAATGACTTGTGTAAGACTTAGTAACCCAATGATTCTCTTTTAAGGTTGGTAATAGTGATAGAACTAATAGTATCTCTGAACAATAGGGTAATGTTAATGACAGAAAGGAAGGGGCGCACTGTGATTGCAGATTTGGGTCACTGGGAACATACAAATTCTAACTGACAGGAAAAGACTAATATTACTTTTTTAGGAGAAGATCAGGAGTCTACTTTTTCACTTACAAGAAATTTCACCGTCTCCTTAACATGAAAAGGCAATGCAAAAAAAGACATTTAAATGAGCCTGAAGTTTGGAAGGGAAGTCTTTGCCACTAAAATTTTACCAGCTTGTGGTTTATAGATGAGACTTAAAAGAGTAAGATTAGATGAGATGACGTAGGGGTGAGCACGAGTAAGAAGGAAAATAAGAAGTGCTGATGTAATAAGTATAATGTCCAGAGACATACATCCTCAACAAGCTCACAACGAGAAAAGCAAGCAGCAAAAACATCTATGAATTAATGTCCTATAGAGAGGCTCTAACATCTGATTTCCTTCATTTTCCAAATATTTCTAGCATTACTATATTATTGTTTTTCAACTTCAGTGTCTCTAAGGGACAGAAAACCTTCAGTCCTAGCTCAAATCAATTTTTTTTTTGTGTGTGTGTGTGTGTGTTTACTGGGATTTGAATTCAGGGACTTGCACTTACCATTCAGGTGCTATGCCACTGAACTACATCCCCAGCCCCTCAATTTGTTTTTTAATAGCTGTGTTACAGGTAAAGAGAATAAGAATAATCAAGAGCATGT
Source organism: Chinchilla lanigera (assembly GCF_000276665.1). Classification (NCBI taxonomy): domain Eukaryota; kingdom Metazoa; phylum Chordata; class Mammalia; order Rodentia; family Chinchillidae; genus Chinchilla; species Chinchilla lanigera. Next base: position 8,116,885 of record NW_004955418.1, read on the forward strand.
AAGTTAAAAGCAGTTTTATTAAAATAAGTAATATACCTCTTTTCTTTTGATCTCAAGCAGTGTGGCAGTAGACAGTATCTCAAACAAATATTACGCTTCCCTTTCTCCCTGTTCACTTCAAGCTTGACATGCATTGGCAAGGACATGGTCCTTGAGAGCGCTATTTCAGCTTTGGATACACCTGAATTTGATAATGACAGCCATATTGCTAGGCAGTGATACTTATTCTTCTGTGTTTACTTGGCTTTGGTGTTCAGAATGGTGCTTCTTTTTTAAGTGTATAGGAGTTGATGTTCCCTTACTAGGATAAGATCTCTCAAGTCCTTCCTTACCTAGTTTCAACAAAAGGATGAAGTGAGTTTGCAAGGTGGCCAGGATGATAACAACAACAACAAAAAATCATCTGTATATCTTTGGGTCAGATTCTCTTTCTACATAGCATTGTCTTCATCAGTGCTGTAAGCACAATCTAGGGAAATAGCACCCAATTAATACTCATTAATTCACATATGGTTCCCTGTGGAAAAATAGTCTGTCACAGAGAAATCTTGCGCAGAGACTCAAACCCACTTCAAAAACCTCTAGGCCCTTTTCTTGTTATCTCCAAATGGATCTAAGTTTGTCATAATAGAGTACAGAAATCAAAGGAATGAAAGAGGCCTGAGTCGTAAGACAGCACAGATGTTCCCATTCTTTGATAATAAGCAATGTCTTCTTTGTCCTCTTACTTTACATAGGAATCACCTAGTGTTTTAAAATTTTACCTGCTTCATTTTAAAGCAGTTGTAATTTTCTAGTGTCAAGGAGCGTTCTATAAAGTTAAGAAAGTGAAGTTGTCATAGGTTAATCCTGGATGTAGATAAATATCTCTATAACTAAAGTTTGAAAAGAGGCAGAATCATTTGCTGCTAATTCAATTTATTAAAGTTGCTAAAGGTGGGTGGATCTGATGCTGATCATCACGTAACTCACCTTGCAGGCAGATAAACAGCATCAACCGTGTCATTGTCTGTGTAGCTTTCCTTGAACTGACTTACTATCTTTCTGATTTTTGGCAGATGAACAGACAACATTGCCCAGAACATTTGTTATTTGGTTCTGGATACAATTGAGTCAACATGTTTGCTACTAATTTCATGGAATTTCCTTAAATCCAATTAGAAACCCATGAGATTCTCTTCTTGCCTTTTCCAAAGAGTCTTGTCACTGTACTGTGGAAACCTCTTCTCCAACACTGCCAAGGAATATACATTTTCTGAGATTCTGCCCTACTTGTAAGGTAACCTATTCTTCTACCATAATTTCATGCACATTAAAGGAAAACATACAATTTTTGTGCTGGGGGATATGGATATTACTACCCATAACTGTAGCAGTAGCTAGGAAACCACATTTTTGCCATGATGCTGGACCCCAGTTCCCATAGGTGATGTTAAAAGTCACACACAGTGTGTAGTGTTACAAGAGTGGAATCTCCGGGTTAGGAAATGTTACATTATCATAATGAGTTGTAATCATTCCTTCCTTTGCTCAGATTGAAATATTATTTCTATTTTCCAATGTTTTAATTGTACATGTTTGAAGGATAGTTAGAAAGGAAAAAAGCCTGTTCATTGTTTCTGCTTTCAGGACATTCAAAACCAGGAGAGACTTTTGAAAGTTTGTTACCCTACCGAGACAAATCCAAGTATATCTGTAAATGATAAATAAGCAAAAACAAAACAGACATGTGAAAATACAGGTATTATCATAGAAATAATAATTAATATTTAAAACATATTTTAATTATAAGTAGCATAACTGAAGCCTAAAAATGGAGAAGTTGAAAGGAAAATAATGGCAAAATATAATGAAATAAAATTTATCAAAGGAAATCTCAGGTTTTTAAATTAAATTCACTCAAAATATACATTAAAACTGAATGCTTTATTCTTGAGATGCTGGCATGGCTCAACATAAAATATCTGTTATTATGATATACTGCATCAGCATAATAAAGGTGAGGAATCACATGGTCATTTCAGTAGATACATAGACTATATTTGGTAGAACTCAACACTCTTCCAAAAGAACGTTTTAAAACCTCAACACACAGGGAATAGAAAAAAATTATCCTAGCTTAAAGAAACCATGTGCAAAACTTATAGTTAGGTCATACTCAGTGGTAGAAAATGTAAAGCTTTTCCTCTAAAATCAGAACAAGGCAAAGATGCTTACCTTCACCACTTCTATTCAAATAAATAAACTATAAAAGCAGTACCAAACATCTCAGAAAACAAAACAGCAAATAAACTAATCAGTTAAAAACATGGGCAAAACCTTGAATGGACTTTCTCCAAAGATGAAATGACTATTAGTTAGTTTGCTAGAGGGATGAAATCAGTTTAAATTTGTGCAAAATTATGCAAAGGATGTACCATCATAGGTAGCCTTATAGGAGTAGATGTTTAAGAATCCATAAAGGAGCAGATAGCTGTAGAATCCAGAAGCTGCTAATCCCAAGAAGATAAAGTAGCAGAACAAGAGGAATCAAGGACGTAAACATCCCAACACCAGAGGTCTGGAAGCTCACTGACTCACCTGATTCTATACAGAAATAGGTAAATCTGTGTTTTTTATCTTAATTTTAAAGAATGCTTTAAAAAGGAATACTAAAAATATTAAGAAATATTTTGATTGGATCTTGTGTCTCACACTTGTAATCCCAGCACTTGAGAGCCAGATACAGGAAGATATTGCAAGTTTGATACCAGCCTGGGCTACACAGTGAGTTTAAGGCCAGCAGGAACTACATAGTGAGATCCTGTCCCCAAAGACAAAAGAAAAACAAATAAAAAGAGAAATATTTTGTACTCTGGAAGGATATATGTTTTAAACTAAGCATTATTTAAAAATTGAGTCAAAATTCTTTAAAAATGTAAATGTTTATAAAGTAAAATTTAAGCTAGGTCTGATGGCTAGGTTTAACTGTGAATGTGGAGCCACCCTAGGGATTAAGAAAGCACCCTTCTGGGATTGTCTGTGTGGGTCATGGAGGTGTGAGATTGGGTCCCTATATAGTCCTTTGTCGCTTCCACTGCTGTGCTATTTTCCTGCTTTGTTTCCAAGTCACGCTGAAGTGTGAAGTGAGCAGGTGTGCTCTATCAGACCATTCTTTCTTGATATTTCTGCCTTGAAACTGGCTGGCCATGGACCCAATTCTCTGACACTGTGAGTCAAATTAAAAATATCATCCTTTAAGTTGTACGTGTCAGGGATTTCCTCATAGAAAAGAAAAAGCTGACTGACACAAGAAGTTAATTTTTAACTGAAGAAAGAAAGAAAACAAAACACTCACATAAAACAAGTGTCTGAGTTTACACTGTTTATAAAATCTACAACAGTATATATTATTGTCCTAGGCCTTCACAGTCACTCTACCTTCACTGAGCCCGGGTTTTCATGGATTTTGTACTCATTTTCTATAACCATTCAAAATAATTTCTCTTCCATAACATCTCTAAGAATTTTGTCATCCACCAATGATTTACATTGTTTATTTCAATTTGTAGCATTGTTATAGCTGCGTGTGATAAATTGTTCCTGAATTCATGCTATTGCACACGTTTGAAACATATGACTATGTTCTCTGTCATATTTGCTGTGGAATAATATAGTCTTAGAGAAAAAAATTGGTAAAATATAAAAATTTGTTATATTTACTATGAAATACTATCTCACCATTTAATAAGATGATACTTTCTAGAAATAAGTAGAAAAACTACTTCCGATATAGAAAAATTGTGAATTCGGTGTTATGAATCAGGCTTGTTCTAAGATCTAACTTTGACATCTAAAGCACCTTTCCCAACTCAGACCCTTCCATTTTGACTTTGGTAGTTTTTCTACTTTAATTATTTCTGATATTATGCTTTTCAATAAAAATTCATTAATTATAGGTCCAGATTTCAGTTAGTTTTCCAAAGCACTGATACCAGGTTAATACTTTGTCCTTAAAGAAGTTCTTAAGGGAGTAATCATTTAAATCAGTGTTCCTTAAAGGGCATCCCCTCTGAAATAGGATTTTCATGCACAGTCTATGCATTGCTGTTGTTTTAATGAAATTTGCTAGTTGATTTTGAAGTACAAAAGAGTTTGAGGAGCACTTCCACAAGCTAAAGGTGTACATAACACTGATGTTACAATCATCTGTTCTAAGGCATCAAGAAAGTCCCCTGAAGCAAGTAGAAGTGTTCTTTCCTTCAAAACATGATATTGCTCAACTAGTTCTTAGGACATTTCAGTAACCAATTGAGTAGTAAATATTTTAAATACTTATTATATTAACTCTGCACATGGTACATAATTGCTATAGGTTTTATATCTTAAATGTGCATACCATACAATTGCTATTAGCTTAAAACCACAATACACTGGACCAGCTGTCTTTACTGTGTAACACTGAGTAACTTGGATGCTTTGCCTATCATGCTTTCAAGCACCACCAGCACCAACCTCTGGAGTTGAAGAACTGGCCATGTGCTGTCATCCCCTAAAGGATATCTCTTTTCCATTTATGCACTTCATGTTGTGTATCCTCTCTAGCATGTCACTTTTATGACTAGTCTCTTCAAGACCGCCTTAAATTTTCTCTTTGAGTAGTTTGCCCATCCCGTGATCTTAAGTTCGAGTAGACTTCTTCCAGAAGAAAATATTTCACCTATACCCTCTGAAGACAAATATCATTCTGTCATGACCTGCTCCATTATCTGCTTCAACCACTTTCTCCTGGGCACTTGGAGGATTCTGGTATAGTAACTATTTTTTTTTTTTCTTAAGAAATTATGGACTGTTGGGCTTAAAACTGGATAAGGTAGACCCTTGTCTGGTGCGAATTAGTTATTTTATATGGGCATTTTTGTTCTTACTAAAATATAAAATGTAAGCCTGGTATTAGTTCGTATGAAATCCTTTGATAAGAGGGCTGTATGAGTACTAAGATGCCCAGGGAAGTATAACCCTACATCTCTTATTATAAGTCTTCAAAAAAGTGAGTTGATGTGAAGCCACTGCTTTTGGTAGTGGGCATAAGCATTGCTCTGGAATGAGAAGAATGAGAGTGGATGAGTGCTTATGTAAGAGAAAACACACTTGGTTATTAATTTATTTCTCTTATGCAGCATAAAGGTCAACACATTACATAAAAATATTTTCAGCTTCATCAGTGATTTCAGGGTACCTATCCTCTTTCTTTAGGGTTGTTGTAGTTGTTATTTCTCTAATACACAAACTTATTTCCCAGAGTTATTTGTGAATTAGTAGAAGTTTTGTAATAATAACACATGATTGACATACTCTCAGAGAATTTAACAAGTCATGGCACCCTCTATTTGCACACATAGAGTGGAAAAAAATAATGTTAGTGCGTGGAAAACAATAATTATTTTAATTAGCAATACATGCTCATTCAATGCACATATTGAAACTGTTTCTGTAAACAAAAAATATTTTATATAGCATGAGAACAAAGACAGACGTTGAGATATATGATGTATATGTGCAAATTCCTTATGATGAATGTGATCATTCTTTATTACCAACGAAATTAATTTATTTTTTAAAAGTTGTACTAAAATTTTAGCATGAATGAACTACGTACAAGTGTTTTTCCTAGCTCTTCAATTTTGCCAAATGTTTGTAATTTTTGAGACCATAACTCTTTTCAAAACATGAAAACAATATTTTTATATTTATCTTAATATTGATTTACATATATTGAGATTATATCCAGATATTGAATGAATTAAATACAGTAACAGTTTTTAATCCTTATATTATCTCTCTCATAGCCTAAAATATATGATCATGACTGTAAAAATATATTTTGTGAGAAATATACAGATACATCTGTGAATAATGATTCTTATCTTTCCTCCTAAAACCTCAGCTCATAAGCTAAACACATGCTAAAATATTGACGAATTCAGTTGTCTTAGATATTTTGCTTATTTTCATATACAAACCATAATTTTTCACTTAAATTTTTATTATACTTATATATGTGTCTATAATTTACTTAACATTTATGCTAACATAACTTTTGTAAATATGAATACATAAATGCTCAGTTATTCTTGTTTTAAATAATATATGAGCTTATTTTTTTCCCAAAATATGTCCAAGTAGAAAAAGAGCAACAAAACTGAAATTTTTCTTTTGTTTATCTAACCAGTACTACACTGTGCATATATTTATCAGTTTTGGAGAGGTTTGCCAGAAATTCCAGTGTTTGGGAATATGAAAAATTCTAAATAGACCAATTAATAGCCTAGTTACACAGCAAAAAACATAAAAAATATTTTTGTGAAATCACATTAGCAAATTGGAATGTTCAACAAACATGATACATAAATGTAGAATTAATATTGTATTAATTTCTCCTCATTTTCAGGATAGTAAAGTTTTACATAGTAACTTTTACAGTTTTCCAGTTGTCAAGAAAATATAGTTATAATGGCAAAGCAACTTGCACATGAGAGAAAAAAGACTATTTTGGAAATAAATTTTTAATATTCTGTGAAGCTAAGTTTCGTTTATTCTCCCAAGATTCCACATTTTTCAACTAAAAACGAATGCAGTTCCATATCCTTCTGAGCAGTTTGTATGCATCTGGACAATAAAAATATGGGAGAGAGGTTGAATATAATTTATTTATCAGGACAGAGTATTTCATGCAACCCAGACATGATACTATTTGCTAAACAAAACAAAACAGCAAAAACAACAAAAAGAGTAAATGTTTAATGAGATTTCCATTCTCTCTGACAATGCAATCATGTCTGTTTTTGATAGTTAAATGTCATAACCAATGTTTCCTGACATTCACCTCTAACTCTGCTGATCTCTTCAAGGACCTTTCTAAATATGTATTTCATTTCTCAAGTTGACTGCTGGGGGGATTTCTGATGTGTATGAAGCACATCACACTAACGGTTGTTAAAAAAGAATTCAGTAGCTCATCAAAATTCAGATGCAAATTTAATATTCAATGTGAATGAAAACCGTTTCAAAAATCTCTGTGTGTTACTTTGGAGCAGTGCAATATCTGGCTGCATATGGATCATAAATAATACTCTGAACGATTCTCCAAATAAACAGCAAAAGTAAACATTTTTTCTGTCATGTAATTCTTACTTGAATATGTAGCAAAATTTTGATTATATATTATGAAAATGATATGGTCAATGAATGCAGTGTCTACTATCACTTGGTTTTACTTAAAAAATTAAAGATAAAGATACCATCTAGAAATGTCTTGAGTGAATTGCTTGATATTTTCCCATGTCAAATACATTGCAGAAAACATATATACTCTCTTAAATGTTGGTTTTAAGTTCTTAGACTCATCCATTTTTGGAAAGATTCACAAAAAGTTGTTGGGAAGCACAGATGCCCAGTTGCCTGAGGTAGAAGCAGTGCTCCAGTTGATTCAGTAGTACTCTTCCAATTGTCTCCCATGTTCTGAAAATATGTTACTCGTAAATCTAAACTTACCAATTGTATATAATAGTTGGGATCAAAATATATGGTGAATGTTTGAATTTCAAAACATTCATTACAATATTTATTATAGTAAAAGTCACGTTGCCTTTAATCCCCTTCAAAATACTACCATTCATTTCAAACATCATTCTTACCAATTGCTAAAGCAGTTCTTGATGTCCTCTTTCATAAATGCCTTTATGAGGTATAATCACGTACACAGTGAATGGTACTACTGAATGCCATCCAGTGGAAAGGCGAGCTTGTAAAACTATGGTAGTGTGCCCTCTTCCACCTTTCTCATGGGGTCTAGACCATGCTACTGCTAGCTTCTCCCCAAAGTCAAAATGACCATGGAATGTAATTGTCTTGAATTGCTCAAAACAGGGGGACTGCCACGTCAGCACAACTGTAGACCCGAAAGACGACTTCCAGAACTGCTGCAGAAAGTGGCACGGTGATAAGGTAACTGTGTTCACAGTGAGACAGATATTTTGAGAGATATGAATGGCAACCTGTCTTTACTGTAACAAATGGTAACAATATTAATATTCCCATCAGTATCTTCTAAGACCTTTATGTTGAATAGAAATCATTCTAAAATCACAACTCTGTCTTCTGTGCTGTCAGCATAAAAGCAAAATTTTTTTTGAACAAGTGGCTATAGCTATTAATTTGACATAATTATTTTATCCCATTGTCATTTGTTGAAATTACGTTCTAGTTTTTTGGCAAATGGGGGAATATTTATTGGCTGGAAACTTTTCACATGAACATTTTAAATATTTATGTTAGTGTGTGTACAGTAGTTATTGTATTATCACCAAACTTGAAGTTTTAGGCTTCCATGAAGACATCAGATGACTTTCCTGTCTGAAAATAACATTAAAGTTATGTCTTGAGAAAATGTTCCAACCTTCAGTCAGCTACAAGCAGCATACTTTGTTTTGTTTTTGATCCATATTTTTCTCCTTAGAGAAATATTCCTTTCCAAATATAATTCATTCTTGGATGCTTTATTATTATTTACTTTTTATTATGATGCACAACTAATTCAATTTAATCAATCATAAGGAAATACTACAGGATTATAGGCCAAAGAGTTAATTATATCACACACTTAAATAATTTAAATAATTTTAGTAAAAGATGAAAAAATGGAATAGAAAGCTAGAAAATATCTCCTGCTTAACCACCTGTTAGAAAATTGCCTGTCAAAGTGATCCAATTAGTATAATCTGCTTAATAAAGCCAAAGTATTACAAATATTGTTTTATTCATTCATTGAATAAACATTTAAGGAACACCAACAATTTTCAAGTATTTCTGTGAAGATGTTATTTTTTATATACAGTTTTTGGGGTTTTTTTGGCTTTTTTTTAGTTTTGAGCCTTCTGAGGAAAACATGTAAACCATGTTAATTACACTTGGGACAAGTACAATAGGAATAAAAACACAGAGTAAGTTGAGTTTATTTAATATAAGTTCTTATATATTTGAGATGCATAGGAAGATATTCTTAAGGAAGAAATGTGAAGCTCATATTTGAAGAATCAGCAGTTAGAACAAGACCATTACAGCAAGTACTTTTTTATGTTAAAGGCCTGCAATGGAAATCAACAAGTCACTCATTCTAGTACTAAAATGTGACCAGAGAAACCAAAGACATGTGAACAAAGGGAAAATAATCTAATTCATGCAAAAATGAGATAGAAGTGACATTTCACACTGAGCCTACAAGGCCACACTAAGGGACTTTGATGTAAAACTATTAGAAAGCCATTGAAGGGAATAAATTAAAGTTCTCAGATTGTCAGATGTATGTAATTAAAAGCTCCATGTGTGGGAATGGTTTTGGGTTCCACATGTATGGAGCCTGGAGGCCAGCTTATATCTTCACATATAAAAAAGACAAGCAGATGTAAAAATGAATTCCTCTTGGTTTTGTAAGAGAAATAAGTCATGGTGGGAATGTCTGTCCTCAAGATGTGTGTGAGAGGGGAGTACGGGACATCACTGCCTACCAGCACAGGAACTCACGCATGGAAAAAGCCATGGGAATCTGTGCCCCAGTAGGGAAACCTGGAGGGCACTGATGAATTTCTGAAGGTTCAGCATGAGGTAAAAGTTCAAGGAGGCTGAGTCATACCTGCCTTTCCTCCCAGGTATAACTTCTATCCCTAAAACCTCGACGAGGTTCTCATGGTGGAGATGGGAAAAGAGTACTCTCACAGAACTAGAAAGTGGAAATAGGCATTAAAAGTGTGCACCACCACACCCAGCTGTTATTTTTAATTTTGAGGCAGGATCTGATTAAATTGCTCAAGCTGGCCTTGAATTTGAATTTCTTTCCTTAGCCTCCCGAATAACTACTTGTGATTACAAAGTATACCACACCCAACTTAAAATTTAAGATTTTTTTCAGGACCAGGGATTGATTTTAATTGTAACTTTTTCCTTCTGTTATTTCTTCTCCCCTCCCCTCTCTTCTCTTTTCTTCTTTCCCCTCATTCCTTTCTCTTCTTTTTTCTTCTCTTTGTTTACTTGGTTTTTATTCCCTATTCTTTCTCTTCTGATTTTCTTCCCCTCACCATTAATTTTTATGTGGTCTCTGTATATCTCACACTCATAACAGCCCTTATCAAACGTTCCACACTCAAAGCTAATCTCTCTGAAAACATGCACGAACATGGAATTCGGTATGCCAGTTATTTACTAGAGATCAATATTCGTGGACCAGAGGGAAGAAGAAAGATTGGGTAGATAAAATAGACTACAGTGCAGTTTAATAACACCTTTGCCAGCTCCATGGGGGGTGCTGGGGAATACGGCACTGAGTTGTCTCTCTCCTGAATTTAAACTTTGACATCTTCACTACAGTCAGTTATTGAATGATGGCTACAACAAGAATGTGTGCTTTTGGGTGAAGAGCATTTCTTCCTCAGAAGCAATCTCTGTACCAGGTGACAACTGAAGCCTCTCTGCTCAGCATTCCCCAGAACTAGCTCAGTAAAACTTTCCATAATGAACAATCAAGCAGTGTGTCTCTGCTTCCACTACATAGCATTGTATGATACTGACACATCCATGTCTCCAACCAAGGCTGCTCAGCTAGTTCAAAAATAAACTGTTTAGCATCACTGGTTTAATGTTTTGTGCATCTCAACGGTGTCATGACCTCTTTTATCCAAACATCTCCTAATGTTCCAGCCATTTTTGAAATAATATCATTCTCTAGTCCTTCAAGTCAAAATTCTGGAATAATTCATGATTTCTCCTTTTCTCTGACTAGCCAAAACACAATTGTCCTCAACTTGTATCATTTTTACTTTTAAAATCTGCATCAATAACCATATCTGGAATGACCATTTTGTTAGCCCACCATGATGTCAAGTCTCTGGTCTATGGCACTAGTTCTACTAATTTATCTTCTTGAAATTAGTGGAACAATCCAGACAGAATCATCCTTGAATAAAATGAATTAGATCTTCTACATTCAACTTCTTAAATACAACTTCCCACGTTTTAAAAAAATTAGCAACTTTTTTGAGTATAAGACCCCTTCCATACAGTTCACCTGCCTAATGTACACAATTAAGTAATATTTTGTCTAATGATAGAATTGGGAAAAAATAACTACAGTTAATTTTGGATCCTTATTATCACCTCAAAAATCCAAATGTTCACAAAAATAATTCCATTTAGTTTTCACTCTCCAAGACTTCTTTGCCTCTGACCCCTGTGTACTGTTCTTGAAATAATAATTTAACTAAGTACATTGTTTAAATCTAACATGTCCGGAACGTGTTTATTCCTAAGAAGCCGTCTCAAACTGCATTCTAGACGTGTCGTCTGCCTTTTTCAATTAAAATGCCAAATAATACTCATCCTTATAAGTTTACTTTTAAAGGGTCTTAGGCACAGAAATATCTTTCTTTATCCCTGAGGAATTTATTATACACATTTCAGTTCAAATGCAACCTTATTAAAGATGGTTTTACTAAACTGCATGTACTACTTCATCCTTCTCATGCCTTCATTGTAGAATCAATGTTTCAACTTGTTTCCTTGTTTACTTGCTTGATTCTCATTTTTTACTCTCGACTTTTACAATATTTTAAGGGAAAAGAAATTGCCAGCTTTTAAAAACTGCTATTTCACTAGTTCCTAAAAACACCTATGTGCATCTAAAATAAATATTCAAAACATATTTTGCCTTAATGAAAGGGTTGAAGATAATTACATTCGGTGGAAGAGAAAAGATTGAGAAAAAGCAGTTTTATGAAGGGAGACATTAAATTTAATTTTAATTAAAGTAATGAACAGATTCTTTCATATAACCCAGTAGAAATGTCCACTTGCCCAGTTTACTGTGTGTGGAGACAATCCAGAAGGAAAGATGGTGGCTGAACTGCACCAAAAACCTAACAAGCAACCAGAACTTATGTGAATATTTACTAGGTTTAACGTCAGCTAAACAAGTTGATACTAAAAAATTACAAGCACTGAACAAATATCATAATAAAAGTAAACCCCAAAATGACAAACTATGATGTATGTGGTTAGCTTTAAAATATATACTTTGTTTCTTTTGTTCTGAATTTCATTAAAAGAAAAATGATGGGTGATAAATGAATTAACTGGACAGAAATTTTATTTTACTTATTGACGTTGTCGATGATCCTAATATCTAAATGAGGAATTTTGATATCTCCGTGTTCCTCTTTCCAACATCTTGTTACTGCTATAGTGTGAATTTATGTCCTGCCAGGCATGATGGTGCATACCTGTAATCCCAGGTCTTTGCTGAGGCAGGAGGATCGCTGTGAGTTTGATGCCATTCTGGGCTACATGAGCAAGTTCAAGGCCAGCCTGCATTACATGTTGAGAACCTGTCTTGAAAAAAAATAAATGAATAAAAATAAATGTATGCCCTGTAGTTTCTGAACTCTCCTCTCTCCCATACTTAGTTCAAATAAGTCTTAATATTTGCCAACTATTGTGGCTTTCATGTTTCCCTCTGGGTTCAGATCTTCCATTCCTACATTCCGATGCCGAAGCGTACTGTGGGTTTTTTTGGGGGGGGGAGTAGTAGACTCATTGTAGATAGTATTGACAATATTTAAGTTAAGATGAGCTCATAAAGTTGGAAGTCACCTTAATCCAATATGACTGGCATCTCCATGAAATGAAATTTGGACAACAGAGTGACATGCACAGGCCAGTGTTATGTGCAGATAGAGAGAGTGGAGTGTACACTTTTAGTCTAAGAACAGTGAAGATTATCAGCAAATCACCAGAATCTAGAAGAGAGACAGAGGTTCCAGAAAGAACGAGCCTCACCAAACTTTTGGTCTTAGACTTCTATCCTCCAGGACTATGGGGAAAATTTCATCTTAAACAACCACATTTTAGGAAAGTTATTAAAGCAACCCTAGCAAACTAATGCATCTATCTACTAATTGGTCTTTTCCCTACTTTCAATTTCCTCCTCTTTCGTGTAGAACATTCCCTGGAATAATTATTTCAACAAGAATAATTTTGATAATTATTCTAACATGATAATTACACCAATTATTCATGCCGCTGTCCTACTTAAAATAGTTAATGACCTTCCATGGCCTAAAGGATAAAATGTAAATTCATGATTTGTCATAATCTAGGAATTTTTTTCTGTCATAGATATCATTTGGAAACCAAAAAGAACTTCAGTCAGTGCATAGGCCACCTTCTCACACCAACACACATGTTCATTGTCTTTATTTAAGACAGCACTCTCACTTTCCTTTTGCTTTGGACATACTCCTACTTATGCCTTTATTTTAGCTCCTTCATTGTTTTAGGTGAGGATGATTCTACCTACACATTTAGGCACTTGTTAATTTATGCTTCTATTCTATCATACAAATAACATCATGAAAAGGAAGGTCAGTACTGAATAATTATCTGGGTTTTTTTTTTTTTGCATGACTGAAATCAGATAAATCTAATGAACACATTAAGATATATTTCTTCCTTTTTATCTCAATCATCTAACTCCTTTGGCAAGCTTCTATTTGTATATCTTCTTTTGAATAAAGTAGCCCAACATCGGAAGTTCCTGTAATGTGTTGGGTATGCCAGCTCTGCTGTTTTTGTTATCTGCTGAGGCTATCATAGTCAATAGGGGAAGATGAAATATTTACGTTATTCTTTTGGAAAATACGAAAGGTAGATTTACAGGGTGCTGTGGTTTATATTCAGATGTCCTCCAAAGCCTCATGTAGTCATAGGTGTGGCTTTTGGCAGGTGGCTGAATCATGGGTGAGTGATACTGGATTAAGGGTGTATGGAAACTGGATTAGTCTACTGAATGGTAGCATACTTCTAGGTGTAGGTGGCACCAAGGAATCTGCTTACGGCCTGGAGGTGATATAAAGGGAAAGAATGAAGGCAGACTGCTTCTTTCTGCTTACCCCACCACCGGTTGTTTCTCCTCTGCCATGCCTAGATGCCACCCTGCCTCGGAGCCAGCTGACTATGAATTAAAACCTCTAAAAACTGAGTCAAAGTAAGCCTTTCCTCCTTTAACTTGTGGGTGTTGTGTATTTTGTCCCAGCAATGAGAAAAGAACTAAAACAAAGGGATAATGGTGGTGAACTATGTTTGCCATTTTTCATGTATGTGAATTCTAAGTACTTCTTTGAAATCTGAGCCATAATTTGTTTTCTATTTAAAATATCTTAATCCCTTTCATTTTACATGAACCATTTTACATATTTTGGGCTTCTGATTCATGAATTGTGGCCTTTTTGGTCTCACAATTTACTTTCAGATGCATTTTTAGTGAAACAAACATCTATGGAGAAAGTACCAGGTACCACACATGAGATGAACTTTATTTATGTGACAGACAGTCACATTCATCAACTGTAAAATTGTAGTACTAAGAATCTAATGAGATAGCAACTAATGAAATAACCAAGCATAATTCTACAAATAGAGTGGTAAGTGATGAAATAGGAATACCTTCATTGCTTCATGAAGGTAATGAGTAAGCACCTAATATCAAGGGTAGTATGAAAAGAGTTTTCTGAAGTCTAAAGAAAAAGTAGCAGTACTAGTTTAGATTCTCACTAAAAATGCAGGAGTAGAGACAGTATAGAAATCAGCATGGAGATTCCTCAAAAACCTAAAACTAGAAATTCAATTTGACCCAGCTATTTCCCCTTCTGGCTATCTTTCTAAAAGACATAAAGATATCATATTACAGTGACACATGTACAACCATGTTTATAGCAACATGATTCATAATAACTAAATGTTGGAAGCAGCCAATATATCTACCAACAGATAAATGGATAAAGAAAATGGTATTTCCCCATGATGGAGTACTACTCTGTCATCAAGAAAGATAAGCTTGAATATTTTGCATGAAAATAGATACATCTTGATACTACAATGTTAAGTGAAATAAATCAAACACACATGCTTAAATATCACATTTTTTCTTATATGAGAAGTCCAAAATATAAATAAAAAACAAAGGATAGCTAATGGGAAATAGAAAGACAAATGTTTCAGAAATACTAAGGATATGAAGATATGGAGGGAGGGGGCAAGAGAGAAGGGAAAGGGGAGGAAAAAAATTGAGATGTGTTATGTACGTGAACAACTCTACACAAGGAATGGAAACATGCTGCACTGCACACACATACTACTAAAATGTGTTTTAAAAAAGAAGAGGTAAGAGATTATTTGGTAATGGATGAGGAGAGAGTGTTTTGAGTATTCGAACTAGTATGTGAACATGAACTAATTTGAAGGGATGTCTGACAAGAAGCAGGGGAGGTGAAAGACTTGTGATTCTGTCACAGGAGCTGATGGAAATAAGGCTAAGAAATTACAGATATGGTCCTAGGCTTGATGTAAATATCCATGTTGGTCTGAAGGATTTTACCTTTTATTCAGAAGGCAAAGCAAAACCATGAAAACATCTTATGCTTGATAGTTACACGAGGACATGGTTTGCTGTATAAGAAGATCCATGGGTGCACTCCAGGAAGTTATAAAGGCAAACATGGGAAGAAATAATGAAGGGCCACGCAGACGAGATAGAGGTAATTCAGAGGAGGAGAGAAGTAGAAATTAAGAATGGTCACATATACACAGGTACTTTGGAGAAGGATTGGTGAGCAACTTTATGATGAGTGAGTGTAGAGGAAAAGTTGAGCGGCATTCTTACTTCTCACTTTGTTCGACTAAAATTCCATTTTATTTTTAGTGCATTACTATACTGTATAAGGGTGTGGAGTTGGAATAAGTGCCTGCAATTTTAAAAACAACATATAAACCAGAAAGCAAATGATAGGGTGTGGGTATAAAAATAGTACAACTAGAGCTGAGAGTAGGAAGAAAAGATTAGCTAGTTTTGAACTCTGCCAGTTAATCCCAGGAGCAATTTGCCAGAACAAGGCTGACACTGAACACTACATAAACACATTACATAATATGGCAAAAGAAGGTGATATGGCTTCACTGAGGACACGTGCACAGTGGTAAGAAGTATAGTAAAATGAATATTAAAATTATCTATTGAGTGACTGTAATCTCATCACTCTGGGAGGCTGAGGCAGGAAGATGGCAAGTTTGAGCCCAGTTGAGGCAACTGAGTGACTTAGGGAGACCATATCTCAAAATTAAAAAACAAAAAAAAACACGCTGGAGATGAGCTCTGTAGGAAAGCCCTGAGTTCAAGACCCATGGCCACCAAAAATAATGTCTACTGGAATCTGAAACTTATACTAAGACATTGTCACAGGGAAAAGGAGAAAAACTAGATTTTTAGAGTCTTCTCTGTAGGAAATTTCCAAATGTCTTCAAAACAACATAAAACTATATATCAAACAACAAAATCCTCTTACAGTAACTTACATAATATCAAATGTTCAACACTATCTTATACATTGACCAAAAGTGAAATCATGCTGGACAGATGTGTTTGTTCTAGAGAGTAAAATAAGAAACGAAGTCAGTAAGGGTAACCTGGACGCTTAATTTACTTATCAAAATATTTCAGTTCTACTCCTGCATATTTTCCAGAGTATTCGGCTACTTTTTTTTAAGTCATGGTGTTTTCCATATTTCTTTATCTTTCAACTAAAATTGTATGCATACATATTTTGTGCAGATGACTTACACATAGAATTATGGTTAACATTGTGCAGAGTTGCTCTTGAAAAGTAACATTTAGAAAAGCTGAAGTTTGATAGTCTAATCTGTTTAGGTTTAAATAGATGACTGCATGATCCAACATGATTTCTTTTTTAACTGAAAAGGAATAATGTAATCTAATTCCTTGATAAATTACATAAATTGAAAATATTGTTCATAACACTTTAATTATAACTATTACAGTATACTTTGAAATGGAATTTTTATTAAAATAAATTCATGTTTTTTAATTTAAATCTATTTCCAAAAGTATAATAGCATATATACTTTCTATTTCATTTTATTTACTACTAAAACTATAAAGACATGTTCATTCTATCTTCTCCTAATCTGCACTTACAGGTTTATAGTAAGTCACTGAAGGATTATTTTATCATCTGATAATGAAACAAGTATAAAATCAAATACAAAAGGTGATTTTCCTACCATATTGAAAAAAATCAGGATACAATCTTTGTGTAATCATTTTGATTTTATACTTACTGATTTTATATTTACTACTTAGACAAATACAATCAAAATTTTAATTTCTTAAAAATAATCTTAGACCTTAAAATATAGTGAAAGAACAAAATGAATTTACAGAGAAATAATAATTTTGGGGCAATTGTGACTAATAAAAATGAATCTTCCTCTTTGAAAACCATAATACAAATTTGTATTATTACAAAATGTTCCCGATTTTTTATAGGGATTTCAAATAAGAGTTACCAAAATTTTAATGTTGATAAAGGAACAGTAGCTGTATACACAGCAACTCATGGATGAATTGAATTTAAACATTTTCTGACAGTCTTAAAATTCTACCTGGCAGTACAAATAATGATCACTGAAACTGAATCTCACGTAAAGATAACTGAACCACAATAACATAGAAAAACATACCTTCTTCCTCCTCTCTATATACAAGTACATTGTAAGTCTGTTGTATGAGGAAGAGATCGAAGGTGAAAAATAGGTGAAAATTTGTTTAAAGTGTTTATTAAGCATGCAGTCATAATATTATTGTGAATTTGGATTTGGTGATACCTTCGGTATTTCTTGGCTTTTAAAACTGATATTTAACCTTTCTTTTACAAGTATACCTGTGAACTGGCTTTTAAAACGAACTTCATTTTGTCAAAGCTTTAGTGTCCACAAGACCTGGACCTGTCCCTCAGTACGACTACAGTCTCTGCTGTCACTGACCTTGGCTCTGTATTCAGAGCACAGAACAGGATCTGTAGATTTTCTGGACCCCTCTGTACTCAGGTACAACTTATCATGGACCAATCCGTCTGGTTTACTCATGTTCACTTTGCTCTGTTTGCCTCCGCTAAAAAATTTTTTCAGACTCTGCTGAAAAATTGTCCACCATGATCTAGAAAAACTTGAACCACCTAAGAGTAGGTGAAATAAACATATTCAAATAGATCAAAAGCATAAAATAAGGAAGCAAAACCCATGTGAAAATAGTATGACCAAAAAATTGAACAATTACTGAATTAAAATTCTAGAAATGATAAATGAGAAGTATGTTCAAAACTATCTTAAACATGAATTAACAGAAAAATAAGTGAAGAGAACCTAGACTAGAGAAAATTATTCAGAATTCTGAAAACAAAAGGAAAGCTTTAAGAATTAAAGAAAAAAATTGAGATGTTCATGACAGATTAGGAAAAACACTGGCAAAGTACAAACACTGAATGGGACAGTGGAAGGAATTTTCCACAAAGCAGAGAGCTAAGATTATTTTAAAATTAGCAAATATGTTGACATTTCCAGTAACATTTCACTTCAAGTTCTTGGTCTTAAACATTAAAGTTACACTCATAGAGAAAGTGTGCTATAATTGTATAATACTGATGATGACAACGAACATATTTTATAAGTAACAGAGTGAAAAGTGAAATTATCTACTTAAAAATAACTGAATGGACACAGGATATAACAATAATGTGTCTAGAACACTATATCATTGTATTTTTAGGTGACTGGAAAAATATCGTCACAGTAGTCAACTGTACCCTCCTATATATCATTAGAAGTTAAAAGTTACACAATTACTCTGAGAACTCCAAGAAGTATCTGAGGAAGACTGAAAAATTTGGTACCAATAATCTCACTAAGAGAACATCTAGCACCAATTTTTAAAAAGACGCTATGCATGAAAAATGTCACGTGAGAGAAGAAATCGGGTTATCTCTTGCTAAATAAAAATAAAGAGTAACAAAATAATATGAGGAACAGGAAAGAATAATGCTCAAAGTAACCTAAAAGGATATGTAGAAAGCATCTGAGAGCATCGAAGAGCTGACTTAGAACCATCTCAGTGGCGTGCAACACATCAAATTCTCATCATTTTTAGGGGCTGTTAAGTACATGGGTCACTACATTCACTATAAACTAAAGTAAATCAGCAATTACAAAAAGTGGTAAAAATGTTATGGATTTATTAAGAGAAGTAAAATTATGGAAAAACCAAGACAAATTGAAAAAATGTTGCAGATGAATGTATTTGTGTATGCATGTGATGATACAAGTGACAATAAAAATGTGGTAATATGAGACTGTTTTCATTACAGCTTCAAATAAGCTGAAAAGATAATAAATACCCAATACTGAAAGGTACTTCAATGACAGAATCCAAATTCAGAATTAAGAATAAAAACAACAACAAATGTTGTTTGGGAGTGTCTGGATCACCCAGTCAAATCAATAGTTTGGAAAAGGAATCTGTATGATTACCTATCACCATGAATTGTGCTGACATAAAACAAGTAACCAAAGGAAATGGATATAAACTATGTTTACTTAATGTTTTCAAATTGGAATACATAGAAAAAAAATGAAGAAACACTTAGGAAGAAGAAGGGGTAATAAAATTTACTAAATGTAGAATAAAAATTACAGAATTAACTTACAGACAAATATAGGGGTTTAAACTTTAAAGGTGATAATTAATGTGAAATTAATTATGAAACATTATGGAATCTAATAGAAGATAAATATTATTTTATTAGATTTGATTGCATAAATCACTTAAAGGTTGGATTCTAGTCACCAGTTACAAAAATATTCTTTTTCAGATTTTAGAAATGGTATCTTTTAGGTGATAAATTTGATGATAGCTTTCCATTATAAAGTATGAGATCAGAAATCTCTTCCCCTATCTAGTCCTTAAAAGACTTCAGGACTTCAAAATAGTCAATATGAAAGGTGGTAAGTTCTTGAATATCATGTTCTGAAACTCTTCAATACTTAAAAGTATGTCAAAAGTAAATTTAAAATAAAAAATATAAAAGGTACTTCTAAATGTCTATTGGTAAAATACTATACTCAATCAATAAATTTTTAAAACATGCGAGATACAAAATAAAATAGCAACAGAGAAGTAGGAGTATAATGAATATATTAACCACATAACTTTGAACTCTGTATTCAGGCCCTTTAAAATGCAGCATTTCAGTATCTTTTTTCCAATGTTTTTGGTCATGTGACTAGTTTTGGCTAATAGCAAGATAATATAAGCTGAGCCTTAATCCTGTTACTCTTGCTCACATCTTCCACCATTACCATGAGAAAAACTTGTTTATTTTGGGCTACTATAACGAAAATACCATTGCCCAGGTAGTTTAAACACGTGAAATTTATTTCTTAAAATTTCAAAGTCTAGAAAGTTCAGTATTAGGGCAACAGCATTCCCTGGTGATATTAATTTTGTGGTCTGCATATGGATATCTTCCCACTGTATTCTTATATGGTACAGAGCAGAGAGTAGCAAACGGTAAAGCATTTTCTTATAAAAGTGTTATTTTTGAAAATTTTGCTTCTACACGCTGACTACTTCCTAAATCCCCCCACTTGTAGTACTGTATAACATTGGTGGTGAGGAGTTTTACATGTAAGTTTTAGGGAGACAAAAACACCCAACCGCTTACAAACAAGGTAGCCCCTCAGATCCAGGAAGAATGCCAGAGAAGCTACAGATGTAGACATGGGCTGAGTCCTGCCAGTGTTTGAAAGAAGGCCATTTACAGTCAGCCAAAATCTTTCAGCTTCTGGACAGGGGGCAGGCCCAGGCAGGAGCATGAGAGCCACCTGTTTGATCTAAACCTCCCCCAGATGCATGAGAAAGTATGTCGTAAGTCAGCAAACTGGAGGAAAAGTTAGCTAAACACTGCAGATTCACTATCTGATTATATAGCTCTCTATATGTTGATGTTTACGTGTTAGTTATAAGTATAACAAGAGATAACTGAAAAGAGATTTGTAAATAGGTTTGTAAATGTTTAAATGGCATTAATTGCAGCAGAAGAAAAGATGGAAGAAATATTCGCAACACATCCCACTGAAGATGTCTGAGAAACAATAAGATAGTAAACCCCACATAGAAGTAAAGGCATAGCCAAAAAAAAAATGATTATTGAAATGGAGAAAATATGTAATTATTAAAACAGTCATATTTCCTTGTGGAGATTCATGCCTCAGATGGTTCTTTTGACAGTATTATAAAGACAGATTATTGTGGACACACATAAAATAAAAATACAAGAAGCGCTATAACCACATATTGAATAATCATGGAAAATCTCTAAGCTTAGAATCCCAAAGTATAAATAACCTTTCCATTTTATATGTAAATTACCTATAAAGAGAAATGCAAGGTGCTTATTCTACTTTCCATGGAAAGAGACATCACACTTACCCAGAGCATCACTATGTGGCCCCTGAGGAGCTTAGCTTTGCTCCAAGCACTAATCAGTGAGTATCAGCAGCTTGGTAGGGCGGTGGGAGGGATCTCAAATGTATTAGTCAACCATTCACTGGAGTCATATATTTCTGAGGAAAGCACAGAAAAGACTATAATCAAACACAGTTATTAGTATTTCCAAAATGTGGGTCAAAGTAGCCCAAATATATGTATTTCCAACTTCCCTTAATAAATATTATTGTTAACTTGGAAAAAAACAGAAAATCCACAATACTGAAGTGACTCTTCTGAGGTAGTTGCTGGAAATACATGGTTACTGAGCTCTTAAAATACTTCTTATCTAAACTGACATGCGTTATAAGTATAAAATACATACCAGATTAAAAAATTTAGAAAGTAACATATCAACTACTTTTTAAATAATTGCATAGTGATTAGATATTGGATGATGATTCATGAGATATATTGGGGTAAATAAAACATTCTTTGAAATTAATTTAATCTATTATGATTTTCTTTATAGCAGCAAGATAATTGAAAATTTATATATGTAAGTTTTATCTGTGACTCATACTAAATATCTCTCTCTGGGAAGAAAAAACTGTAGCATTCAAGTAAATGCAATCATAAACAGAAGCATAGATAAATTTCTTTAAATTAAAACAAAACAAAAAAAGCTACAGAGTGAGTTGGGATTGTTAGCACACAGCTGTAACTCCAGCACTTGGGAAGCTGAGGCAGGAGGACATTTGTAAGTTTGAGGCCAGCCAGGGCTACATAATGAGCTCAGATTCAGCCTGAACTGTATAGTGAGACCCTGTGTCAAAAAACCAAACCAAATCAAATGAAATGAAACCAAAACAATAAAATAAAGTTATATAGCGAATGATAGCAAATATAAGCATATAAATTATTGAAATATAAAATTTACTCATAAAATAAATATATGAAACATATATAGTAAAAATTACCTATTAGCAGAAGATTGGAGCAAAATACATAAAAATTTAGAAAATAATATAAAATATTGAAACCAAAAAAAAATAATGAACAAAGAAACCTGAAATGGCCAATAAGCATATGAACTCACTTAAAAAATCAAAGGCAATAAGAAATAAAATATTATACTAGATACTTTTCATTATTCAACAGATTCCTCAGTAAAATGGAAAAGCATAGCCCGGCATGGTGGTGCACGCCTGTAATCCCAGCACTAGGGAGGCTGAGGCAGGAGGATCATTGCCAGTCTGAGACCATCCTGGGCTACAAAGTGAGTTCAAGGCCGGCCTGAACTGCAGAGCGAGACTCTGTCTCAAAAAAAGGACAAAAATAAATAAATGAGGTGAACTGAACCCAGAGCACAGTGCCCTACCAAGAAAATGTGCAAATATTGAAGTATCAAAGACCTGAGCAAAAGATATTACAGAATTAGGGATTCTTTCCATCAGTAGTCTTTGATTGAATCATATTTTCCACATTCATGATATCTTGTTCATTTTGCTACCAACAGAGTTCAAATTAATAGATGTGAGACTGGGAGCAAGTTTAACACTCTGACTTTCTCATCAGGAGGCTTATGCAGGTGGACTTGGATGTACGAAGCTACCAAAACCTCAAGAACTACAAGGAAGATCACAAACAGATACTTGTTTATAGTTATATGTTAATCAAACCACAGGCTAATGTATACCACTGGATTCAAAATACACCAAGAAGTTCAAAACAATGACATGAATTTTTCCAAGTTTTTTTCTGTTTGTCATTCTTAGCAGTATACTATTCTTCAAAATAATACTTTAATTCTCATAAATCAGAAAATGCACAGAAATTGGAAATATTACCAGGTAAATTTGAATCTACTTGAAATTTTCTTCAACACTTAAATCCAAGGATTTAGAAAATGCTGAAATTCTTCCTAAAGAAAAGATGCTCTGTTCTCCACTAAGTTGCCAACTTGAGGCATTTCCAAAAGTCCTTCACAAATTTCTGCTTTTCTCCATTGAAGTCTTCCTTCCACTATTAAAATACGTGTATTATTTGATAGATACTTTGTTTCCTCACCTAGTATTATTTTCTGTGTGTATGTCTCTATATGTTTATGTATGTGTGTACGTGTTTTCTTTATGTATGCTTGAATATTTGTTGATTACATTGGCATGTAAAGGTATTATTTTGGTGTCTAAGTAATTAAAGGGCATGTATTTATCGTAAAGTTTGCTAGTAAATAAGAAGGAACTGGTGTGTACTGTGAGGATTTTAATTCAGTCTTGCAGAAGGGTTATCTGACTGAAGCCTGCATGATACAATGATAAATAAGTCCCAAGTACTATATCTAAAAGCCCAGAAGTGAAAGATATTTTGAATATAGAATTATTCAAATTTTGGAAAGATAGTGAATGCGTGTGTATCTCATATAGTATTTCCATCTGATATAAGTTAACAATTTATGGTTATAAAAATTACCATGATGGAACTTAAGCAGTCACTCTACATGGCAGAATAATCACATATTATGCTTAGCTAGTGTCACATCATATAGAAATTCATTGATAAATGATATAATACAAAATTACAGACTGCAAACATTAACATTTTAAGAGAACATACATATTTCAAATATCCCTATAATGATATCTGTCTTCCTTCTATCTATTTATATAGCAATCTACATAGTGAACTTCATTGCATTAGGTGTGGAATCTACAGAGCAGAACATGCCAGAATCAACATTCGCACTGCCATCAGATGAGAGATGGACATGTGGTTAAGAGCTAGAACCAGGATTTCTAAGTGATGAAACAGAACTTTGATAGACTAGCTTTAAAAAAGACCTTTCAGTCTGGGGGTAGCGGTGCTCTCCCCTCATTCCAGCACTCCCGGGGGCTGGGGATGCAGGCTTGCAAGTTCCAACTTACCTCAGACAATCCAGTGACTTAGTGAGACCTTGTCTCAAAATTTAAGTTTTGAAAAAAGACTGAGGATATAGTTCAGAAGCAAGGGCCTGAGTTCAACCCCCAGTAGTTTAAATAAATGAATCAATGAATAAATAAATAATGTTTAAAAGCCTTCAGTTTTACCATCTTCAATTCATTTCTATCTAAGGAATCTCTGAGTAAACTCCTGTATCATTTCATTGAATGGTAAGTGGATTATGCTTAAGAAAGGCAACTATTCACATTTTCTTTAATCCAAATCATCTCAAGAATTTCTTCACCTTCCATTCACTGTCTTCTCATGGACATTAAACAAACAATCTTTTCATCAACCACTGTATGGACAGCAGGTGCACTGCTGTAAGTGATCTCCAGCCGTTCTTCCAGTGTTTCAAGGACTATGACTTTCAATTCTTATTCAGTTTTTCACTGAATTTTAAACTGAACCACAAATTACAGAAACTTTTGTCTGTAGATTTCAGATACTTTACACACTGTTGACTTTGAATCCTTGAATGCTCGCTCACTTTAATCTTTGCTGCTTAGTTCTTTGTTGTACATTCTAATGCAACTCATAAAGAGCAAGCCAGGCTTTGCTATGGTTACTTCCTCATCATGCAATCTCCTCAATCAGCACCCGTTCCAAGTTAGAAGAAGAACTGATGCATACTGAGCACATAACAAATGATAGCCATTAATAACAAGACTGATATGTGTGTTCTTATGAAGAAAGTCTTCTGCATATAAGTATTGTGTTATTTAAGAACTTTTACCTTAAAGTAAACATGTTAATTTGATAAAGAATTATTGAATGAAGGTAGAGTGGACTTCAGTTAGAACGCTAAGAAAACATTCCTTTCAAAAGATTAAAAGTAAATTTAGGGGCTGGGGACTTAGCTCAGCGGCAAAGCGCCTGCCTGGCAAGCGCAAGGTGGTGAGTACGGTTCCTGGTATGGGAGAAAAAACAAAAACAAAAACAAACAAACAAAAAAAGTAAATTTATATCAACTCTTCATAAAGAATATAAATATTATGGCTGCAAAGATGTATCAATAAAATAAATAAAGCAAAATAGCTCATCCTGTCACATTCTAATAAAGAGAATTTCAGGTAGAGGATGTTTAAATGCAGTGACCCTAGCAAGGTCAATTTGTAACTATGTCCAGATGCTGGAGAGCAGTAGCTGGAATACAGTACAGAAGGTAAAATGCACAGAATAATAGGTCAGAGATTTTTGATTTATTTCACACCAGAGAACAACACTGAGTTTCCTATCACTGGCTGGGAAAAATGAATGAACATAAAAAGAATGTTAAATCACTTCATGTTAAAACACTACCCTTGCTGCTCTTTAGCCCTTTAATCAGAGAGAAGACTAAGTAGGAACATGCGTCCTTCATCCCAGTTAGACATAACTTTGGTTTGGGCAGGTGTTTGTAAAGCTGCTGTTTCCTGGGAAGTTTGTGGATATAGCACTAATCGAACACGTTGAAGAATGGTATACAAACAGTGAGAGAATGTGGAGGATCAGAAACAGATCATTAAATTGAGCATCTGCATAGATAATGTTAGCATTATTTTAAACAATACTGCAGAAGAAACCAATTTGGTAGGTGTGAGTGTGTGTGTATGTTGTGTATGAATGTGCTTGTGTGAGAATCACTGACCCTTTTCTATCTCTTAAAGAAAACATTGATGAATGAAATTGAGGAAGCCAAATATATAGAAAGACATCTCTAGCATTATTCACAATAGCCAAAACTGAGAAACAATTTAAGTACCCATTCATAGGTGAATGAATAAATAGATCGAGAGGTATTTATTTGTAGTAGAATACTAAAATATAAAAGAAGAAATACTGCCATTTTGACAATAATAGAGGTTATAAGTAGAATTATACTAAATTAAATAAGGCAAATACAGAAATGGAAATATGCTACAGGTTATCACTTACATGAGGAATCTAAAAAGGTCAAGTTCACAGAAACACAGTAAAGAATTCCAGTTTTAAGATGGGCCAGTTCTAGAGATCTGACTGAGAGAGAAATTAAGGAAACCATACCTTTCACAATAACATCCAAGAAATTGAAATATTTAGGAATCCATCTAACAAAAGAAGTCAAAGA
>NW_004955418.1:8145135-8162270 GCF_000276665.1 Chinchilla lanigera
TATTGTCTGTATTGTGCTTGTGATATGTTGTAAAATGTTGTATGTCTGTTAATGTTTCCCTCCTTTTATCTTTAAAATAAAAATAAATAAATAAATAAAGTAATTCAGAAAAATAAAAAAAAAAAGTACAGGATAGGTGCTGGTAGGCGGGTTAAGTATTTTGATTGTGATAATCATTATTCAAGGTATATACATGTCAAGTCATCAATTGTACAATTTGAATATATGCAATCTTTATCAATGAAGTATTTTCTATCAATAAATATGCAAAATCCAAAAGGTTCCATCAAGTAATTGTGGAATATGTGTGTGTTTGTGTGTTCATACAATGAAATATTTAGTTTTAAAAAAGGATATCCTACCTTTTCTGATGAAACAAATGAAC
Source organism: Chinchilla lanigera (assembly GCF_000276665.1). Lineage (NCBI taxonomy): Eukaryota > Metazoa > Chordata > Mammalia > Rodentia > Chinchillidae > Chinchilla > Chinchilla lanigera. The sequence goes on from NW_004955418.1 coordinate 8,145,521, forward strand.
CTGAAAGAAGCTAGACACAAACAGAAAAACACAGCATGATGCATGTCAAATCTAAACAACACTGATATGGAATATATGTACATTAGACTGTGTTTACCAGGGATGAGGGTGTGATGAGGACACTGAAAATTACATCAGAATGTTAGGTAGCATGGATCAATAAAAAAATTTAATGTACAACATAAAGACTGTAGTTAATATGCTGTATTGTTTACTGAATAAATGCTAAAAGAGATCTTAGGTTCTTTTACTATACACACATATTCACACTTGTGCACATGTACACAGGAACATACAGCTTATCTAAGAAAATGGATCCATTAATTGCTTGAGTTATTAACCAATCATTATGAATATGTATGACAAAACATCATAGTGTACATCTTAATTATATGCAACAAAAGGAAAATATCCATCAAGTGGTAATCCATATGATAAAATCCTTGAGTTATGTTTCTATAAGCAAAATAAACAAATTTCTGCAGGAGCCCCTTTGGTTATTAATGACTAATTTTATTAGGTTAAAAATATTTCTGCTTCTAACCTAGCTAAGAGTAAATGTAGAGAGAATGTTTGCTTTATTACAATAAATAATTCATTTCAAATATATAATATATTCACTCTTTTCTTCCTTAAATTTTAAGGAAATTTTATATTTTAATTTCCCTGCATCATATGTATTTCAATATTATATGTTACTTCAAACTAGTTAAGGAACTGGTAACTCCACGAATCATACATGAATGAATAAGTAAATGAGGGACTCAATTAACAGCTGTCCTTTTCTTCAAACAAAGTCTATCAGCAAATTTGGATAAATAACATATAAAATGCACTGATTAAGAAGACTGATAGTAGCTTTCACTTGATGAATTAAGCAATGAGCCAAATCTGAACTGTGAATTATAAATTCATTACCGTCTCTTTCCTGGAGAATTAGCATTTTCATAATTGAACATATTTTTCTTACTGAACTGAGTAAAAAAATGTGTTAAAATGTAGAAATAGCCAGTTTGCCCCAGAACCATCCCATGCATTGTAAAACAAAGGGACAGCTGATTGCTCTGGTTCAGAAACAGAGCTGGAAGCGTCTCAGGAACATGGTGTAAGTACCTCTTGAAAACATTAATTTACATATTCCTGTTCAATGACTGAGATAATGGAGTAGTGATGCATATATTTAGTTTAGCCTTAAAAGAGATGTATAAAATGTATTATACTGAGGTATGCTTCTAGGGAAGCTCATGTTTCTGGCTCTTAAGGCCTTTACAAACACCCAAGTCACTTGTTCACTGTCAGCTCTGGAATAATAGCTCAGCTCTATGCCCAGGAGAGGGAAAAATGGATTTCTTTTTCTTGTCTCCTCTTCTGTAGCAGCAGGACCCTGCTGCCAAATGGCCAAACCAAATCCACTTCTCCTCTGCTCCTCTGCTCGCAAGCTGTGTGCTTTTGGACAAGCTGGGTGCCTTTCGAAGTTCCATTTCTTAGCTTTACTCAAGACATGATGCAATGCTTTTCTCATAGTAACTAAAAATAGTTCGTGCTAAATTAAAATTAGCACTAACACAATGCTATTTTTCTTCTGCTGTGCCCAATAATAGGAATCCTCATAGGAAAAACAAATGATGGTAATTAATTTAAAGTAATTTTAGTAACCTATTTGCAGTGAATGTCTCCAGCCAAGGAAATAACAAAGGGCACTTGACTCACACAATCAAGTCAGAAATTCGAGAACATTTAGAAGCCGTCTAGCATGTGTCAGACAAAGAACAGAAACTGTATCTTTTTCATTGAGCTTTTAAGTAAATAAAATAGTCATTAAATACAGGAGGCATGAGAGTAAGTAGAGAATATTCGAAGATGCATAAAAACCTTTAGCAGCTTGATGACAATATATTAGGTATGATATCAGAAGGAGAAATATACATGAACTAAAAAATAAAGACAAATGTAAAATAGAGTTAGTTCAAAACGGAAAAAAAAACAAGCACAGATGATCAACTAACTTAAAGATGAACCTTTTTGTGTAGGGCAGTGTAGGCTGTAAAGCAGGTACAGGAATAAACGACAGAAATGGAAAAGACTCACTAGGTCATTATGGTGGCTGTCAGCTGTCCAGAGTCAAGAATTCTGATGGGGCTGGTGCTTGTGGGACTTATATGATGTGTATCTTCTGTCAGTGCCCAAAGAAGAAACAAGCAAACTTTCTCTGTGGGGGCGGGAAGAGAAGAAGGATCGGTGAAGCTTGTAAGTCATCAGTAGTCAAAGCAGAGATAGATTACGGCAATCCATGAGTCTTACGTTGTTACATTTTGTGATAACTGACTGATGATTACAATAAGACATAATTTATTCATGAAATTTGTGCTTACATTTTCTGTGATGTTCCTTAGGAAACTTGTGGCCTGGAGGTTGTAAGTGAAGTAAAATTTTTGTTGAATGCCCTTTCCATGAGTTCATTGTTGTGGGTTCTGTGTTGCAGCTTGTATCAAGGCTTTATATTTGAAGAGGCATAATACAGCCTTCATTTTTATTTAAGGTGTCTCTGTGGCATAAGATCTTCTTCCCATTTTGGAAAAATGGGGGGTAAGGAATTGTTGTTGCTTCTGGTGATCACACTCAGTAAGCAGAACAATGTTACCAGCCCAACTGTCAGCAAGATGCACTGCAGGAGCTAATTTTCGGTCAAGTTATTAATTGCCAAAGTAACTGTCTCATGTTCAGACAAAGATGTTGGCCCATAGTTATCAACTGGGACCAGGCATATCCCAGTTAAGTGACATGAAAGGCAGAGCCCCTGGGAGACTCCATTAGGTGTAGCTGGAGGTAAAGTGGGTCAGCTGTAGGAATTCCCTGCTTTTCACCCAGTAGCCAAGGGGACCTAGACAGGAATGACTTTTCAGGCTCTCTAGCATCTGGCAAGGAGAAAAGTCCCACCTTAGTTGATTTTGTTATACGGTAATAGATTACTGAGGGTTGTATAATTTATGAAGAATAAAAATTCATTTTCTCACAACCCTGGAAGCTGAGAGGCCTAACATTAATGTATGGACACTGCTGTGGGCCTTCTTGCTGCGTCCACACAGGACAGATGAAGAAAGGTGAGAAAGAATGGACGTCTATGTCCTGTCATGAGAACGGAATGGAGCAAACTCTTGAAAGAACTTTTATGACAATGTTAATCCTAAATGCTCCCCAAAATCTCTATTATTGGAGATTACTTTTCCAACAGAAGCTTTATGGAAGATAGATTCAGACCACAGCACCACCATTTCCGGAAGGAATGTGTTCCAGTGACCCCGGGGTTGGCATTATAGTGTAGCAAAGGGACCACGCTGAGCATACTGCTTCTATGCCCTACAGCATATGGGCACTGGGTCAGAAGGTTATGGTTTAGGACCCAAGAAAGACTCATTTTTTATCCACATGCTAGTGGTAGTCAGGAATGGATATATAGCATGGCACTGGAGAAGGAGCTGTTTTTTTAATCCAAAAGTTTATTATCTTATAGCTACAAAGGTCAGAAATCCTAAAGTCAAGATGCAACAGCTGTTTTCCTCTAGGACTTGATGGGAAAATTTGTTTCACTGCCTTTTGCAACTTCTAACAACTTCCTGCACTGTTTGTTCTTTTACATTTATTTGTGTTTAGTTCATGTTAGCAGTGCATAATGGAACATGCCTTTTACATATATGGGTAATTTTCAATCCCATTACTTCCTTTGTAGCCTTTTCTCTTTCTCTTGCTGATGTTCTTCTCTTTTAACAAAAGTCTAAGGACAGTCATTTCTTCTCTCTTTGGAGGTGATGGTGGTAGAACTAGGGATTGATTGAATAAGGGGCATTTACCCTAGACTATATACCCATGTCTTTTTAAATTTTTTATTTTAAGTTTGGATCAAGCTAAGTTGATGAGTTGTCAAGCTTGGGCTTGAAATAGCGATTATTTTGCCTTTACTTCCCAAAATTCTGGGACTTCAGACAGATACTACAACAGCTGGTTTCAGAGGGAAATTTCTTGTAATAGAAATTCATAGGCAATTTACAAATAATCATGTGCACTGTCAAGGATCTAGGAGCATACAAGGGTATTGCTCAAGACTTACATGGCTGACAACTTTAGGGGATACTAAAGGGATGCTATTGTGTTGCAATTTGGAGTAATCCTAGAGCTTTTCTTTGGAAGAATTAGTAGATCTCATTTCAAGTGGGTCAATTATTGTTTTTAATAATAAGATTAAGTAAAATGTATGATTAAGAAGTATACTGCACCGGGGATATAGCTCAGTGGCACAAGCGCCTGCCTGGCAAGCACAAGGTCCTGAGTTCGATTTCCAGTACCAAAAAAAAAACTGCATAGTGAGACAAAAAAAAAAAAAAAAAAAAAAAAAAAGTATACTAACTCTAAAATTCAAAAACCTTAATAAATGTTTTAATTTTGTGGGTGCTGAAATGGCTAATAACTATTTTTGACCATGTCAGAGATGGAACATATTGGTTTTACCAAATAATTTTCAAGAGCTTAACTGTGGTAACAAGGCTTTGACCTGCTTATGAGGCAATGCACCCTCCATTTTCTGTGAGCCTCCTCATGACTTTTATAAACTGAATGAATGGAGCACATGTCCCAGGAGGAGATAGCCAGTGTGCCGTAATTCCTGCGCTCTCAGAGAAAGTCAGATGTGCTTAGATCTTTCCTGATCAGTTGCTATGTGATGTTGGGACATTGAGGTCCTGAGGAGTAGCTGGGTAAAGATATTCCTCTGAAGTGAAACGAAATCCACTGCTAAAATACTGTTGGAGTGGGCAGCTAACCAAATACAATGCATTAGCCAAATCTAAGACTGTAAATTATTTGTATGTTGCTGATTGGATGGTGTCAGTAATTTCAATCACAACAGCAATGATGTAACATATCACTGGTGACTCACAGGAGTAATAGTTTGGTAATGTACCGTGAAGGACCATTTATTTTGTCAGTATAACAACAGTCCATTTGGGGGCTGTTAAATAGACGAAAAGTGAGGATAATCACTTCATTAAATAGGTCTGGTATAGAAATTTTTCTGAACAATCCTATTTACTGTCTATTTTTCTCTACTAATTACTGTATCAAGGAAAAAGACCGTTAGGTATCTTGTTCAAGCTAGTTTTAAATGTTAAATTCTTCATTAATTTTAATTCATTATTCATTGTATTGAAGCATCCATGCCAATTGTAGGATATTTTAGTGCAATAGGGAGATATTAGTCACTATGGGAAATATAAAGAAGGTGATTTTTTTCCAGATAGATTTTGCTATGTTGTTGCTCAGGTTGGTCTCAAATTCCTGAGCACAAGTGAATCTCTTAACTTCATAAGGAGCTGGTGTTACAGGCACACAACACCACACCTCGCTTACAGGTGATGTTTTAACAATTATATGAAACATCTATTTTCCTCTAGTTTATGTGTACTGAATCCTAAAATTTATAAGGACATCTTATATGAATTTAGTAGGCTTACTAGCAAAACTTATTTTAATACTACTGTGAAGTAAAGCTGTGAAGATTTACCAACCAGTGCATTTTCACAGGTATCAAAATTAATTCAAACTCTTTCTTTTAGTGGCAAAAAAATCAATCATTGTTTTTAATCTGTTTGTTATATAAGTTATTTCAATAAATTTTGAGGTTCAAATTGTGTACCTCTGTTTCAGTTTTTAATTCTATTTCTGACTGAAGTCAGGTACCAGTTTCTCCACCTGTCACTGTCAAACCTTGCCAATGACTATATTATGGTTATAGGATCCAGATTTATACTGAATTAACCCCCTGAATTTTCCATGAAAGTGGCACAAATTCTTGCTATAATTCTGAGGAGTAGGGTTTATGTTTCTATGACCTTGGGGATTTTGGTTGTTTTCCCAGATCCCTAGAGAAAGAGTCAGCAGCAGCAACAGTGGTGAATCCATTTTTAGGGTCCTCATAAGCCTCCTAACATTGAGAAGATGACTTCAATGGCTACATAACAATTGCTGTTCCTCTGCATGAGAAAATAATCCAGTGGGCCTGCATATTGCACAGTATATAGTTCTTTTCTTGGAATGAGCCACAAGGGCTTGAGAGAGACACACAACCAGCAGTAACAGGGCAACAGCTGCCCCTTGGAGCCCAGCCTTAAGCAGAGTTATCTTAAACTAAAAACACACTATTCAACCTGAGACACACAGGGCTCCAGACTCAATCCAGTGCTATTGTCCTGAATGCCAACTTTAATTTTTGACTTAGGAGGAGATGAATCTGTAACAGGGACACACTAAAGCTCAGCAAATACCATGCCGATAAGTCACAGATGAAAACTCAAGCATTCTAGCAGGCAGCCGCCCAACTCAAGAACACTGTAGCCAGCAAGCTTCAGAACCACTTAGAAGACCAAAGCAAGAGGAAAGGTCCTAGTAGTTGTGGTGACTGCCTGAACACCTTTCCACGGTGACTATAGAAGCACGGTGTGCTTCTTTGCAGAGGTGGAAAGCGCCTTCACACCCAAATTTGGTTCAGAGTCCAGAACTAATATGTAACCCACCTGCCAAGAGGATATGGATGTGTTTGTGATTCTCATAGTGAAGCTTTCTACAGAGTGCAGCATAGCTGCCTTAGCAGATCTGAGAAGGTGAAAGAGAACAGCAAGGGAGACTGCTATGAAGTTGTGCGGTGGTTAGGGGTTGGGGAAAGGGTTACGCTTCCCACACACAGGTTGACTGAATGAAGTTGGTGTCTGAACCTCCTTCCCGTGCTCAAGAGACCATCAGGACTTACATTTACATGGCAGAGAAAGGGAAAGTGGTCAACTGTGAAGTCTATTAATAATTGAACTCAAAAAATGGGGTCAGACCATTACAAATGGTATGGGCAAAGGCCTTGTGGCCAATGAGAACATAACATTTCCCAAGAGCTAAGGTTTGTGAAGAGGCCAAAACAAAATTGGGAATAAAAAGGGAAGCAGTTGCTAAATGGACTACTTTGTTTTTTTGTTTGTTTTTTATTTTTATTAGTATAAAATTTCAGTATGAAATGATTTTGGGTTTCTCATATAAAACAGAACATTCAATATTTTAGCTTGTGTGCCTAATTTATGTTATTTAATATTATAGCTCTGTTTTACCCAACTATGGTCCTAGGCATCTTCCTGAAAGATATTCCAGTGATACATGCAAAGACATGTTTGTTGTAAGACAATTCATAATTTCTAAATCTTGAAAGAGAATTATATGTCCATAAAGAATAAGTTAGGAACATGTGGTATTTATGCATACTGAACTTGAGACTCTAAAGTTAACTGAAATAAATCAAACATAAGCTTAAATATGCCTTTATTAGTAGAACCAAATCATCTATTCTTTGTCATGAAAATAACATAGAGAAACGGATATCAGAATTAGTATGAAGATATTTTTTATGCTGGTGGGATGTACATCATACTACTTCCATGAAAAAATGTTACCTACACTTTCTACTTTCTTAAGTAGAAAGTTCCTAAAGTACTGAAGGTTAAAAGAAAGAGAAAACAACATTATGCAGGTATAATCATGTTAACTTGTATTGTATTATTAATTCTACCTCTATTCATTTTTACTGTATTCTTTCTATATAGTTCCCTTTAAAAATACATACTCACACATGGGGCGTATTACCTATTTTAAAGAGAGAGAGAAAAAACAATAAAAACAATACGGAATATCAAAACAAGATGATAGAGCGTTAACAATGGTTATTATTTGCATTATCTTCAAAGGAATTGCTCAGATTACAAGATAAAGGCATAAAAATTGACCAAACAATATAAGTACTAATGGCTCCTTTCAATGAACTACTAGAAATTAGTAGTACAATTATCTTAGCTATCCTGTGTGTGTGTGTGTATATATTTTCCCATCCTTCTTTTCTCCTTTCCCCTATCCTAGTTGTTCTTTCATTTTGAAAAGTTTCTTTCCCTTTTAGAATACCTATTGGATATTCTGGATCTTATTTACTCTTTTTACACTTTGCATCTTATTTACTCTTTCAGTTTCTTACACTAGGAGACCATATGATGCTTACACATGTGAGTTTAATTTATTTCACTTACGAGTATGGTCTGTAGTTGCATCCATTTACCTATAAAATTTTGAAGTTTGCACTAAATAAACACAGTACTTTAAGTGATTTTAAAAGATTAACTTTATAATGGCAACTTGCATTTTTCTACTTGGATTTTCAGTGGTCTTTTATACTCATTATCACATTTTCTTGAAAAGAATCTATTAGGGTAAATAATATATAGTTCACATGGATGTATATTTTATATATATATATGTGTGTGTGTGTATGTGTGTGTGTGTATACTTCATTTCAGTTTATTTCAGAATCAAAACACATGTCTTGTTTTATTTAAAATTAGGCAGTCAGCAATAAAATCTGTGTCCTAGCTGGCACTCTAGCTGTTTGTGAGGATCTTTATGAGGTGTAATGTGAAACACAGTGAATGCTGCTTTGCAGGGTTTCTCAAAATAAAGACAGCTTCATAAAACATAATGCAATGTGTTCTTCCACCTTATTCACAGGGTCTGGCTACCACTTCTGGCTCTTTCACGAAATCAAAATGACCATGAAAAGTAAATGTCTGAATCAGTACAGCACACTGAGTAACCTAGACTGTGCACAAACGACACTCCTGAAAGAGGAGTTCCAGAACTGCTTCAGAAAGTGGCAAGAATGAGGGGATAGATTTGTCCAAAATGATGGGGAGTATTTTGAGGAGAATTAATGGCAATACATCTTCTATTGTATTTTTAAAATTCAAATTTAAAATACACACGTCATGTATTTTTAAATTTGAATTTAAAAATACACACACCATGTATTTTGATCACTAATTTATTATTGGCAGCTGGAAACAACTGTGTCTGTGGGAACTAAAAGATTCTGGTGAAACTATAGGAACAGCTCACAAACAGGAAAAAAGAGATCTGCCCAAAAAGTTCCGCTCATTGTGAAGTGTTTCTGATGGTCCACATAACGGATGCAGCCCTGTCAAGGAAGAAATGTAATGTGCAGTGTCTCAGCTCCAGCATCGTAAGAATATAGATGTGTGATTTTAGATTTGAGAGACTAGCCTAATAACCGACCTAATGTGAAAAACTTGAAATCCAGTCTGTGGATTTATAATGTGAATGACCTTAAATGATGATAAAGTAAACATTTAGGGAAATGTAAGCAGTTTTATATTCATATAGACACACCTATAGTGGATATATATAAAGATGAATATTTCTCCTTTTCCCCTTGGGTACTAGAGTGTTTTTCAATAAACTACACTAATGGAAGAATTGACTTCACTGAGTGCTAGACTCAATATTCTGTAGGTCATCTTAGCAACTTCCTTCAGGAGTCATTTAACTTGGTAATAGTGGCAATATTGATTGATTTAACTAACATATATTGGAAAGTATATAAGTTTCTAAATGTTGTAGATAACTAAATAAAGAACTTTAGAGACCCGAAGAACAGAGTAAATTTTGAAATGCCCCTTTCTCCTGTTGTAAAATATAAATACACTCTCTCATGCCATCTAAATCTAAATGCTCCAAAATCTAAGTCGATTTTACTATCAAATTTTGAGAAATTTAAAATGTGGATCATTTGCCTCTCTGTCCTCTTTGGTGCTCTTAGTTCTGCTGGCCCTGCTTTTGCAGGACCTTTGAGAACTCCGGGACATGCAAGCTAAATTAGCTAGCAGGGGCCAGCGGGACAGAGGTCAGCAAGACAGGAGGCTGCAGTCTTGGAGTTTATGCTGACAGCCTGCAGGTCTCAGGCAGTCTTGGAGTTTATGCTGACAGCCTGCAGGTCTCAGGTCTCAGGTCTGGGCTTGCTAGGACTGAGCAAATGAGGAGTTCTTACCTTCTTCTTATGGCTTTGAAACCTGGAGTATTTTTGCAGGCAATGCAGGAAACTCTTGAGTATAAATTAGCACAATCCATCAATTCTAAACATAAGGCAATTTCACGTCTGTTTAAAACTTTAAGATCTGTAGTTTTAGGTAAAATATGTGGCATGTTAATTTACAGACTCCCCATGTCTGTAAGATGGGATGAATTTTCTCTGGGAAATTTGACGCTGTTAGCAGCTCGGTCTTTCATGAAGCGTTTAATTGATTGTCTGGCGGCATTCTAGACTTGCCTTTCAAGTGAGACTCCTCCTCGGGTGCTCCACCTTTCCACTGCGGGCCCGTGATAGATGTTCAGAGCAAATGTGTCCTGACAGAGGTGTTTCTGCCACTTTACAACTAAGTAGATGTGACAGCAGGTGAGAATATAATCAATGTTAATTTTCAGTGAGTTGTGTTTATATGAAAAGAAAACCCTAAGTGTTCAAGGTATAATACAGAAAAACAGACAATAGAAAAGGAAGATTTCTGTCCAATTTTTTTTCTGATATAAGTAAATTAGGTCTCTAATGACCTTCCCTTTAATCTTTCTCTGCCTGGTCTCATGGTATTGTGACAAATTAAGTAGTGAAAGACAACCGTCCAACTGCCATTAAGAAAAAGTGATTTCTAAGTGAAGTGAGCAGTCTCAGAAATATATTCTTGGCTTCTCTCCTTTTGTTCTATCCATTTGTTTCTCTTTTCTTCCAACCTCATATTTGTAAGTAGTTAACCTTTTTGAAAAGTTAAGGCACTGTTTCTGAGGAGCATTTCTATCTCCATTTATTTCACAAACCCGGTCTCTTAAAGTGACACATAGAATTTTACAAGAAATTCAGAGAAGATTTAATAACAACAGTCCTGAAACTCTTCCATGAAATTAAGAAGGAAGCAATTCTCCCTAACTCATTTTTGGAGGCAAGTATTATACTATTACCAAAATCAGAGAAAGACCCAACCAAGAAAGAGAACTACAGACCAATCTCCCTAATGAATGTAGATGCAAAGATAGTCAATAAGATACTAGCAAATAGAATGCAGCAAATTATGAAGAAAATCATACACCACAACCAAGTCTGATTCTTTCCAGGAATGCAGGAATGGTTCAATATTTGCAAAGCAACCAATGTTATACATCATATCAATAGAGCCAAGGCAAAAACCACATGATTATCTCAATAGATGCAAAAAAAAAAAAAAAGCTTTTGATAAAGTCCAGCATGCATTCATGATAAAAACTCTACAGAAAATAGGAATAGATGGTCTTTACCTCAGCCTGATCAAAGCCATCTAAACTAGACCCATGTCTATCATCATGCACCAAACTCAAGTCAAAATGGATTACAGATCTAAATATTAAAACACAAACAGTAAATCTACTGGAAGAGAAAGCAGGTAAAACTCTTCAAGACATAGGGGTAGGCAGAGAGTTCATGAACAAAAGCCAAACTTCAAAGAAATCAACAACTTGGATCTCATCCTACTGAAAACTTTCTGCACATCTGAAGAAATCACCAGCAAAGTAAAAAGAAAACCCACAAATTGGGAGTAAATTTTAGCTGACTGTTCCTTGGACAATGGTCTTCTATCTAAACATATAAAGAATTTAAAAACACCAGCCCCCCAAATTCAAAGACCCAATCCAAAAAATGGGCATCTGAGATGAACACAAATTTCTTAGATAAAGAAATTCAAATGGCAAGTAAATACATGAGAAAATGTTCAACATCATTAGTCATTTGAGAAATGAAAATTAAAACAACATTGAGATTTCATCTTACCCCAGTAAGAATGGCTAGCATTAAGAATTCAACCAATAACAAATGCTGGCCAGGCTGTGGAGGAAAAGGAACTCTTCTCCACTGCTGGCGGGAATGCAGACTGGTGAAACCACTGTGGAAATCAGTTTGGAGATTCCTCAGCAAACTAGGTCTAGAGGTCCCATTCAACCCAACTAGTCCCCTTCTAGGTATTTTCCCAGAAGATCTAAAAACATCATATCACAGTGACATATGTGCACCCATGTTCATAACAGCACAATTTGTAATAGCTAAATTGTGGATGCAACCCAAATGTCCACCCACTGGAGACTGGATTAAAAAATTGTGATACTTTTATATAATGGAATATTACCCAGCTATAAAGAAAGATAAACTCGAGGCTTTTATAGGTAAATGGTCACAACTAGAGACCATACTCACAAGCGAAATAAATCAGACCTGCATGTGTAAGCAACGTATTGTTTCACTAGCATACGAACCTGAAACAGTGAATAAAAACTAGGAGGTATGACGGATATTGTGCAAGGAAAGGAAAATGCTCAAAGGTAAAGGGCAACTGGGCCGTGGGAAAAGAGAAAGGAAAGAAAGGGAAATTATGTATGTATCTATCTATATACAGGATATCTAACATAGTTGTGCTACTGTCTTCTATTGTTTTACTGAAAGGAACAGTTAATGATTGCTTGTTTGATCAATGCTGCATGTCTCTATTTGTTTCCCTGAGCAACCACTTTGAAGATATCAATATGTAATATAGCAACCATTGTTAGTTTCCTACCACTTTTCAACTCTGTATTGTTTGCACTGTTCTTATGCTATCTTGTAAATGGATGTCTGTTTGTTAATATGTTTTCCTTCTTTCATTTTTTAAAATAATTTTTTTTAAAAGTGACACGTGGTACACATAACAATCAAAACCAATTGGGCATAATATTGATTTCAATTTATAAGAACCTTATAAAGACTTTTCCTTCCAAAATGTAAGTTTAAAACTAATAGCTAGAAACCCAGGGTCTCTAAAAATTCCTCATTTAAACCATAACATCCAGAGTTATTATAGAAATAATAGCAAAAATAGATGAAAGTAAGACTTTCTTGGAAAATGCATTCACAGTTTAGCCTGTGGTAAAGATAATACCACATCCACAGAAGAGGGGTTACACACTGAGTGAGTTTTACTTTTTCAACATCCTACTTGCGACAGTTTGGTTTTATGCAAAAATGTATTATCTATGTCAGGGCAATGTATATGTGCAACGTTAACATCAGTTTTGGCCTTCAATGAACAGGAGCTATTATTTCAGTGGCTTGGCCTTTTCTCACTTCCTGGGAAATTTAAGATCAGATTGACTACAGGGGTCTGTGTCCGTATCCACATGGGTGTGTGTGTGGCAATGCAATGTAACTCAAAACAGAGAGTACAGGATTTTATGGTAGAAAAGTAATAATAGCACTGGAGTTGGAGCCAGGGAAATTAGGTCTGAGTCATCATGCAAGAATAATTCCCTAATTCGATTTCTTCATTTGCAAATAGATCTAATGATACCAAGGAAAAGTGATGATAGTTGTGATGTTTAGGTTATGTTTAAATATAAAGCACTATAGATACATAGTGTTTATCATTATTTTTATTGCCACAAGTAAACATCAGGATTAGCATTTGGTCCAGAAATAGTTCTTTACTTAACTTTTTATTTTCCGTATAAAAACTCGGGGAACAAAGCGTATCTGTTGGGTCATGACCAAGATGAATAATCTAATTTTCTTCTTAACTGACCCATTATGGTCAGACATTATTTATTCAGCTCCAGTTTTTTTTTTTTTCATATACAACCATTCTGTTCTTTGTTTAATAATACCCCCATCCCCTCCCTTCTTTCCTTCATTCCTTCTTGCCTTCCTGCCTCTTGATTTTTTCTTTTTCTTTATTTCACATTTCTGGTATTTTTTCTGTCTCTGTTTCTTTTCTTTAGGTTTTATAGATTAGTTACTACTGCTGGGCATGGTGGTGCACACCTGTGATTCCAGCTCTCAGGAGGCTGATGCAGGAGCATGGTGGCAGACTGTTGTGAGTTCTAGGACTGCCTTGGTTCCAAAGTGATTTGAGACCTGCCTGAAATGCATAGTGAAACCTTTTCTCCAAAACACAAACAAAGCAAACAACATCAACCATAACAAAATCTGTAGATTAGTTACTATTGCAAATAACAAGGGAACAGCTATAATATGTATAAAAGTAAAAATCAAATAGAAATAAACACAGTAAAACTAAAATAGTTCTATTACTTATATAGGGAAGGATTAACTTCCCATGTTTTGAAACTTTTTAAAACAAAATGTACCACAACAATTATGGTTCTCAAAAGTTACTCTGAGAAGAAAACGAAGGCCAGTCAGCTAAAGGGAGGATGGTATCAGAGGAAGCAACTTTCTGAGACTGAATGCCAGGGTATTGGGAAGGGTGAGGAAACACAGTAGATTATTCTATCATTTTCCTTGTCTTCCTACAAATTGGGAAATCTCCAAAGTAATCACTATGATTGAAAAATCATTACTTTGTTGGAATTCAGATGAGAAAAAAAATGCTGAAGTCCACAAATTCAGTTACTTCCAAGACCCTTGGGTCCTTTCTCCTTGGGTAACCTTGGAATTTTTCATTCAGAACCCTTGGGATATACCCCAGGAATTTATAATTTCAAAAAATACCCAAGTGATTCTATTGATCTAGAAATTGTAATAATCTCATTTTCTTGCTTTGCACCTCCAAACTTTGAGACTCAGTGCAGTACATTAATGAATTCAACTCAATTGCAAGCCCACATAAAAACGAAAAGAAACTAAGGTGAGCTTGTGTGGGAACTTTGCTGAGAACATAGATTTCCTTTCATGCCAGAGGCTTTTGTGTGTTTGTTTGTTTTGTTTATTTGTCTTCCGGTTCAGGTCTGAACTGTGAAATAATAGCACCTAACTTCATATCATTTGGTGTCCACCAGGCCACAACTCCTAAGAAAAATAAAAATCAAAGTAAGACTTGTTTTTACATCACGGACTGATGAAAAGTAGAATAGGCTGCCTGAACATTTTAACCAATCTTCATTTGTAAGGTGAGTTAGAATTTAAAACCAGATCTTGATAAATTTACAAGGAGTGGCTATAAATTGAAGTAAGTTACTGAATAATACTGAAGCATTAGGGCTCTCTCATACTGGGGATACAGGTTAGGGCCTTGTCAGTACTGACATCCCTGTCTTCCTTTCATTATCTGTTTTGAGACAGGGTTTCTCTAAGTCACTAATCTGTCCAGGCTGTTTGAATTTGTGATACTGCTGGCTCGGCTTCCCAGAATTCTGTGATGACAGTCATGCACCACTATACCTGGCTTTTCTCTTTTTTAGGTACTAGAACCATAAGCAGTGGAAAAAGCAAGCTGACCTACTCCTAGAAACCCACTTCATCACTACAACTTAGTAATTTACTACGTCTTTGCTTCATAACCTAACTTTGGTTCATTCAACAATCATATGAATTTAAATGAAATGTATAAGTGAATAGAAGCAAATTGCATAATTACATTTTCTTATTTTACTATATGTAAGCTATTAGGAGAAGATTGACAACTCCTTCACATTTGCTCATATCTTTCTGTGACATCCCTTAGTTACTAATTAAGCAAAAAAAATAGAGAAAATAAAGATATCAATAGTACATTCAGAAACAAATATGACCACATATTTCACAAGAAAATACAGTTTCAGGATCAATAATTCTACCCTGAAAGAATAAGGATCTTAAGTATCTAACAAGGTGGATCATTTTAAAATACATAAGATTGTAAGTAAAGATTGTAACCAAAGATAAACAAATAATAATTTAAAATCTAACATATTGCTACTGTAAGATAGATGGTATATGATCATCAAAATATATACTTGATGGAAATGATCTAGAAGTGATCCAGTGATAATAAGGCCATAATAGGAAGTTTCCCTGGGGAAATAAGAAATAGTAAAAATACTTCATTTAAATAGGGTATTGGGGTGCTGGGGATTTAGCTCAGTGACAAAGCTCCTGGCTGGCAAGCTCAAGGTCGTGAGTTCAATTCCTGATACTGGAAAAAAAAAAAGAAAAAAAAAATAAATAGGGTGTTGGTATAATATATATTAAACTGAGAATATTTATATTAGGGAGAATTTATAAATTGCCTACATTTTAAACCAATACAAAATTGACTGGGTAGATTATTGTATAGGTATAAAATGAATTATAATTTGGGTTTTTAAATTACCTAAGTCTTTATTTATTGAACAGGAAATTGTTTCATAGTAATAGCATTGCCCTGGATTTACTATTTTTATCTTATGATAAGTAAAATGGCTTACACAAAATGAATGTTTAATAGCAAATGATTAAGTTTGTAGAAAAATGGGCTATTTAAGGTAAAATTCCCACTACACAAACAAGTATTAAGGGGATATTGACCAACTGACAACACTTCTTCTTTCCTATATATCAACCTAATGTTGACTTGGAGCCCTTATCTCTTCAGAATTGAGAGAAGTTAATCTGCATGTTCACCTGTGCTCTTCTGCTCCCAAGGTCTTAGTAGATTTCAGAGATATATTTCTGCTCATGGAAGAGCTTGTTTGCCTAAGGGCTAGCTGTAGTCTGGCCACCATGGTTTTTTTTTCAGTATGTTCTTTTGTCTTACTTCGCCTGTGAAAATCTTGGGCTACAAGACTAAAATGTAATGTCTGGCCCTCTGATATATAAAGTAGCCTTGCCACTAGAGAAGCTCTTGAGTACTTGTCAAAACATGTCCAGACTGTTACCTTAAGTCTTATAGGCTTATATGATTTATGGCCATACTTTTCATTTTCAGATACTTTAAGTCAGCGAAACATCCACTCTTCTTCAATTTTCCAATTTGTTTAGATTTTTAGATCTTTAACAGACCTATCAGGAAGCATAAACATGTTACCTCTTGGAAATGGTGAACTTTTAGATTCTGTTGTATCTCAAAAATTTTGT
>NW_004955418.1:8162370-8193360 GCF_000276665.1 Chinchilla lanigera
ATATATATATATATATATATATATATATACACACACACACACACACACACACACCTATTTACCATGCCAGAAGCCCTGCATGCCTGCATTTTATTCCCAGCATCACACATATACAGGAACATAAAACTCAGAAAAGATAGATAGAGAGAAATAGAGAGATAGATGATAGATAGATATCTACACCAATAGTTTTTCACTGTGCAATACATTTGATATTTGATATTATAGAAACAGGTCATTTTCTTTTTAAAGTAGAGTAATGACTACAGTTGGTACAAGACAAAGTCCAGTAACAACACTAGATTTTGAATAACAAGTAATCTGAAAGTTAGGAATCCTGATTTCATGTTAGCTCTTACAACCTTTATGTAGTTGTTATCATAACAATATGTTTTATTAACTGTATATTGTACTTTTAACTATGTTTCTTTCCTAAATTGTCATATTATATGTTACATACAGAATAATATTTTTCTTCATTGAACTCTAACTTGTTTTGCATTTACATAGTTTTTGAATATATTTTGAAATAGTTTTCAATTAACTTTGGGGAACAGCACCTAATAAATCACAGAGACTGGAAATTTTGCATGGGAGAAAATCATGTTCCATGCATTTGCCATTTCTAAAATATATCATTCATTCATAAAAACACAGGAGTCATAACAAGGGCTCAGGCATGTTGATTTCTCTTTGGTGCATATGTTAGCATGGACTGAACTTTTGAGAATTTTGGCTTATTTAGACTGTGATACTCTCCATGTCAGCTGATCTTTTAATATTTCCTTTCTTCCCTTCACTTTTTTAGCTACTTGAGATTAAGAGTGAGAATTCTGTTTTCCCCTTTTTTTCTGAAGTACCCATTCCCTATGACTGATTTTCCCTTAGTGACACTGACAGTCGTGCTGCCAACAGCAGAGCTTTCTCTGCCTTTGCCGTTGACTCCACTGGACTCAGGGTACCACACCGAAGATCTTCCCCATAGAGAAAGTCAGAGTGAAGCAGAAAATGATAGCTACCTACTGTTATTTTGGTTTGATTCTAAGAATTATCCATGACCCTTTTTTTAATCTTCACTCTGTATAAAATTTCCCTTGCTCCTGAAGCCAATAGACTGGGAAGATAGAAGCGAAACTGAAGCCTAGGGCTGGGGATTTAGCTCAGCGGCAAAAGCGCCTGCCTGGCAAGCGCAAGGTCGTGAGTTCGGTTCCTGGTACCGGAGAAAAACCAAAAAAAAAAAAAAAAAAAAAAAAAAAAAAAAAAAAAAAAGAAAAGAAACTAAAGCCTAGAAGTATTTAAGGCTGAGGACTCTGTCAAAACAAACCATCTCGATAAATGCTATGCATACATTTCAGCAATTGTATTTCCTGTAGCATTTATTTCCTGTACCTTTGAGAATTCTATTCCAGAAAGGAGCTAACAGATACATGGCCAGACCTTCAGTTTAAGAACTTTGAGCAGCAGCTACTGGGCAAGGAAGCAGAAAAGAGAAGTTAAGACTGGAAGAGCCACGGGGGCATAAGGCTGACCAAAAAGCACGAAGCCGTGCAACAAGAAAAGGCAGAAAGCCAGGTATTCAGAGCAAAACTCAAACTGAAGATTACAATGGAACAGCCAGCTGGAAGGCACGCTGGCAAGCAGAAGTTCACGCACGTGAATCTTGGAGTACATGTGGGAACTGAGCTCTGCAATGCGTGGGACTTGCAAACGGCAAAGAGCAGGGAGAAGTTCAGGTTCTGTTTACATTAGTCAATAAAACATAAGTAAATAGTGATCACTTTATTTTCTTTTGAATTGCAAACCTTTTCAAGAAATATTCTCAACTTAAAGCTGTGGTTGATAAATTTCAGGAGTAAGTTGCTTGATACGTTGGTAACAGAGTGTTGTGGTTTTGGGGTTTTGCAAGGGGAACAATATAATACAGGACACATATTTTATAAGATTATTTATAATAATCACCTCAAGAACCTTATACAAGAGAATGCAGGAAATCTATACACACATCAAAGACCGAAGCATCCAGCTGAGGGCCTGGATCCCATGATAATATCCTGCATGAGTCCAGCTGAAGACCTAGAACTCAGAACAGTGCCTCCCACAAGTCCAACTGGCAGCCTAGAGCCCATAACAATATCTCATGCAGGCCTGTTTCATGGGTCTGTGCTGGAAGGCCCAAAAGTCAGTGGTGGAATCTAGAAAGTCTGTGCCAGAGGGATGAAGGATGTGTGCTAGCTGGCTGAGAGATACGCACTGGAACAAGGAAGCAATGCTCAAAATAAGAATCAGAGCTCCCCTCAAAAGTACCACAGCCATCCTCAGCAACAGTGAGGTCCCAAGCTCCTCTGATGATCAGGACAGCTAAGTTCCCATCAGGAAAGCCAATGTGACAAGCTTTCTCCCAGAGACTCAGTAGTGTACCATCTTACCCTCCAGAGCCAGGAAGCGATGCTCAGAGAGAGCACCAGAGCTCCTCGGAAGATGAAAAGAGCCAAGTTCATCAGGAAAGCCAGGATGAAAATCTCCTTCAAAAGAACCAACAGCTTCTCACAGCTTCTACCAGTTCCCAACAGCCTTTCCTCTTCTCCAGTTCTGCCTCTTATGCTGCTGGCAACTGTCGTTAGGTGGGCCTCCCACTCCCAGCGCCATGCTTATTCAGTTCAGCTGGATGTTATAAGTTGACCACCAGTTGTCAATCTGCCACAAAGAGGCAGGTCCATCCTTTGGCTCAAAGGTTTAATAATACTATGGTTTTTAAATCACAGTTATTTAATAGCACATCCTATTTATGACAAAAGATGTTTCTTATTATTGCATAGGATCTTCTTTTATATTGATTTAAATCTCATGTAAGTGAATTTATTTAAACAGAAATATTAGGTAAACAATGATTTTCATATAATGCAGCTGGTGTTTAGATTGGGCAGAAGTATTGAAGATAGCACTCAGAGGTGAACATACACACACGCCCCATCAATTTTTTTGACCAATTTTGCACTCTGATAATCTGAACAACTAATTTGAAGCCAGCAGTATGCACTAGAACAACCATTTGTGAATTCCTACCATCTCGTCTAGTGAAATTCTGTATTATTTCTAATGTTTTCTTTCATTATTCTTTATTTTCTTTGATGGTTTGATCAATCTTGCATTCTTACATCTGGTAATTTGAGCAACTTTGTTGTAGATAACAATATGTAATATAATACCCACTGTTAATTTCTATCATTCTGTTTTGAAACCCTGTCTCATTTTTTTGTTTTTTACTTTGTTTTGGTTTTGTCTACGTTACTGTTATTTTGCTGGGTTTTTTTATAGTCTCTTTAAAATAAAAGTGTTACATTCACTTTCATATAAGAATGAGAATATTAAAAGTGTACCTGTACACATACAAACACATGTTAGAGCACAGAGAAATCCACCTTATTTTGTCATCTGTTCCAAACTAGTGAAAGAATTTGGAATAAAACTATAACTTGGAGTTTGGAATTATGAGCCACAAGGAACAGTATCAAGAACAAAAAACTGTACCATATAGTTGTCATTTCTTAGAATTAAATTGGCCCCATCAATGATTCTGTTTCAGATTGTCATTAGTGTCCTTGGTGGTGTTCCCAGTTATTTTTTCCGATCTCAAAAAATAATGCAAAATTCAAATACCTCAATTCCACAAGGCAAAGCTTCTTCCTTTTTAAACTCCATAAATACAACCTATAAAACAATACTATTCTATGATATTGTGAAGCAGTAACAACTTAAAATATTAGTCATCTCTCACAAATCAACCTACATTTTAAGAGTAAGACTTGTCATCTTTTGCTTTCAGTTTTGATAGTGCATCTGACATTATATGTAGTAATTATTTCATTCTTAAGCCCAATTTTAAGTATTTGAAATATGCATTCAGAAATGTGTACATGACACAGTTGTACCTTGTCATCATTTACATATGTTGTTGTAACAAGTATCCAGATCAAGAAGCCACATAGCGTTGGTACCTTGAAAATACCATTCTTGTCCCCTGTAGTACTTGCAGTATGATGAAGACGGCTACTACTTTGACTTGCAATAGCATAGATTACTTTTGATGTATCTTGTGATTTATACAATGGGATAATATAGAATGCCCTCTATGTTTGCTTCATTACTTTCAAAAGTATGATTTTTTAAGATTCAGCATTGATTTGTGAGTTCATTTAGAATTCATTCATGTTTCTGTTGCACATTGTTTACGAAAAGATGTTTAACCTTACTCGCAACAGAGAATTCTGAATGAAAACTAACTGGGATTGTTTCTATCAGATTAGCAAAATTGAAAATGATAACAATGCAATCTGTTGGCGAGGTCCTCCTCATGAATGGGGCTTTGGTAATAGCAAAGATAATTACAAACACAATTACCTCTAACTCCTAGGAATTTACCTGCAGATTTGCCTATGACAGCATGTAGGAAATGTAGAAGAATTATCACTGTATAGTGCCAAATATTACCACTAACAATTCAAACAGAAATTATCACAGATTCTATGAAAGTGTGAGAGTTGAGAATTGCTTATGTGGTCTCATTTTGTTCAAAGTGTGGTATTTATCAATTAGAAAAAGATAAACAATATATAGAAAGTTTAGAAATTTGCAGAAAAACATCCAATGGATTCTGAATTAATATTTACCTATAAAGGAAACATCGCAGTCATGCTATGCATTATATTACACACTGAGAAGAACACATCACTTGGGGATATCAATTCTGTGGCATCCCAGTCTAAACTGCACAACCTAATTATGAGAAAAATAAACCAGGTGTGGTGGTGCATGCCTGTAATCCCAGCACTCAGGAGGCTGAGGCAGCAGGATGGCGGTGAGTTGGAGATCAGCCTGGGCTACAAAGTGCGCTCAAGGCTGACCTGAACTGCATAGCAAGACCTTGTCTCAAAAAGACAAAAAAAAAAAGAAAAAGAAAAAGAAAGAAAGGAAAAGAAAAATAATAAAACTCAAACTAGAAGAACTATTTTACCAAATAACTCTTATGTAGCGTTTAACACTGTGAATATACTGAGACTGAAGACCTGCAGGTCTTTCAGATTCAGGAAGTCAGAACACATATGAAAGCTGGACATTATGTATCATCCAAAAATTTAAGTTATTATGGACAATATAATTTTAAAATTGATAAAGTCTAAATTATGGCCAACTGCCTTATTAGAGGATGATGTGGTTGATTTAATAATTTTACTCTTAAAATTGCATTATAAGCAGGTATGACATTATCCTTGGGCCACAGAAAATGAATATTGCAGTAATGAGCATTATTATTCAATGAATGTGGAAAAATATTCTCATAACATAAGGTATAAATTGTAAGATATCAATGTAAAGTGAGTACCAAATTCCAAACATCTTTTGTATATATGTTTATACCAACATTTGCAAGTATAACATGTACATATATCCATCAAACTTGATTATATCTTGGTCATATATGGTGCAAAAGATTATATTTTTCTTAAAACCTTTTGATGAGTTTCAAATAATGTCAATAGAAATTAATTAATTTGTTTAAAGTCCAGGACCACCACACTACTTTTTAAAGGTATCAAAAATGCAGAAGTTACTCCTTAATCACAGTGTTATTAAAGAATCAGAAACTAGGAAGGTGATAAAGGTGAAGAAGGACAAAAATTGAGGGATCATTTGATAGGACAATCAGGTGAATTCTGCCAAATGATATGTCTTTCCTTCAGATATTTTTGAAATCAGCCATATATATATATATATATATATATATATATATATATATATGCCTCATACTTTTATGCTTTAAATTTGTACACTGGACTTGCACAGAAAAAATATTTCTCTGAAAATCATAGTGTATCTGAGAGCTTATTTACATCCTGTATCTCATTTAAAAACTACAAAGCAGACATTAGCTAATTGGGAGAGTCTTGTGTACCTCTATTTTCAGTTATAGATTTCCCTTCTATAAAATCAGTGTGGTGACTTTTATGCTGATTTTTGAGCCTGTTATACTATAATGTATTTGAATTTGCAAGGTTTGCTTCATTTTCACAGTATTTTATAATAGACATAAAAATCTCTTCAACATTTTTACATAATTGAGTTTTATTCAAATCTGATATAATATAAATGCTTACTTGTTTAAAATACAAACTGTATTTAATCAACAAAAATGGTAATTGTGCTAATTTAGAAATTGGATTCAATTAGGCTTTTGGAAAATGCAGCAGAGTGGATTGTAGTAAAATATAAAGAACACAAATAAACTGGGTTTTCTTTGAAATATTTTTATTTGAATATTTCATTGCTATCATTTAGACGTTTTTATGTTTGTAGAAAATATTTGTGTATTTTGTAAAGTTTAAAACTGCTATTGAAAATACCATCAGCTTATGTTTTCAGTAGGATACATAATAAGACATGGCTTGAACCATCAAACTGACCTTTAAATTGAAAAGAATTTTATAAAGCAAAGTGTGTTTATGTTTATTTGACAGGCCTCAAAGACAAGTTAAAGTTCCTGCTAAGAGATAGATTGAAAAACAAAGTGAGGTACAGTATAATTATAACCTTTTCTGAAGAAAATACTGTCTCTCTGAAGGGCAGCATAACAAAAAATTTCCACTTTCATATTCATAACTTCTATTTCTTAAATCAGTGAATCAACTGTGAC
Source organism: Chinchilla lanigera (assembly GCF_000276665.1). NCBI lineage: Eukaryota > Metazoa > Chordata > Mammalia > Rodentia > Chinchillidae > Chinchilla > Chinchilla lanigera. Next base: position 8,169,059 of record NW_004955418.1, read on the forward strand.
ACCAAATGTTAAACATCACAATGTTCTAATGGAAAAACCTTATTTTTGGTCTACAGTGAGTTCATGAAAATATTTTGTGTACAGGAAATTTCAGACCAACAAAGAATACTGATGTATAAATCTAACTTGTCATAGGTATAATGTAAGGCTTGGTGAATGTGATTGGAATGGGGCCATCTGTATCTGGAGATTCTTTCCAAGAATATACTATAGGCTGGGCTAATCCAAAACTATCTCATCTAAAACATTTTGGAATATTATATCAGTATGTGAATTATAAGCATTGGAGATATTTATGAAGGAGACAAGGGCTTGCAGAATTACAGCAGAGACAAGAACTCGTAGAACACAACATAATACGAAGTTTCAAATGACAGAAAGATAGAGTCAGCCATTAGGAAAAATTATTGCACCTAATTCTCTTGTATTCTTGTAGTATCTAAAATGATATAGGGTACCGTCTTCAATAACTCACTGATTTTAACCCAAAATGTGATAGATCAGTTTCTGGAAGATACTTTCTTTTCTTAAGGCTTCTTTCCTACAGATTATACCAGATGCATCAATAGGGAACTTTTTCATTCATGCATTAGACAGAATACAATTTTTGACATATAAGAATTAAATGTCATATTTTCACTGTATTCAGGATTCATATTGCATCATTTGATTTTATATATATATATGTATATATGAAATATAGACTAAATAATGTATATTAGACATGTAACAAAAAATGCTCCCCCTAGCCAGTATGCTTCAGTTTCTTAGTTGCCCAGGTGACAGTTCCTGTTATAGTCTGGGTTGCTTCTGTCTCTTAGAAAGAGCTAGTCACTGTTATGCACATTGTATAAATCAATCCCCAACTGACAAGCAATTCTGCCTCTGTACTTCCTGCTTGCTATCCCATATAAGTCCCGGACCACCAGAGATCATGGTCTGACATTCTTGGAATGGTCCTAATCATTCCCCATTGATGTAAATAAATCTGCCCCCAAATCCTGGATATCTTTTGTGTGTTTCTGATTGCCATTGCAATCATATGAAAGAAAGCAAAAGTCTCCCTTAATTTTAATTTATAATGTGTAATAATTTAATTCTTATATGTAAATAAGTGTCATAAACACCATCTGAAAGCTAAAGATAAATAAACCCATAACAGCATTTTTATAAAATAAGCAAGCATGAAATGTATATGCTAAAACTACATAATTTGAGTTAGGCTCTATACTTAAATTAAGTAAATGCTATACAAAAATGTATATCTCTGAGGCTGGGGATTTAGCTCAGCGGCAAAGCGCCTGCCTGGCAAGGGCAAGGTCGTGAGTTCAGTTCCTGGTACCAGAGAAAAACCAAAAAAAAAAAAAAAAACCAAAAATGTATACATCAAGAAAGGAAAAGCTTGTACAAATATTTTAATAGTAAGTTTACTGAGACACCATGAGATTGATACAAGCTAACTTTGGCCTCTAAAATTACTATAGGTGCTCAATGTGTGGCCATTAGCTTTCAAATGTTTATTAGGAGGGTGAACTGCTACAGTGTGAGCACATTTATATGGTGGACTCTGTGTTGATTTTTCATCATATCACACTTTCTTAATCTGTTTTAAAATAATGTTTTAATGTTTAAAAACCTAACAGGTCAAATTTTATGAAATTGTTGGCTATTTAGTAATTTTATATTTTAGACTAAAAGAAACCAAGAGGAAAAACAGGATTTTGAGTAGAGAAAACCAAACAGAAAAAGGCATTTGAAGTAATTTTGATAAGTAAATAGGAGAGTTAATGAACTTTTGTTTTAAAGTTTAAGCTTTTAAAATGGTTAAATGAAACATCACTGCTCATTCCTGGTGAGAACAGATAAAGACGAAAATCAGACTCTCTTGCAGAAAGATGAAGGTAGCTCCAACCACTGAGGCAGTCAAAGCCAACTTTATATTGGTCTTTGTTCACAAATGTCATGTCCACTGCATTTTGCCTTTCGTTTGTTTCATTGGAAACCCTAGGAAACTTGAAACTCAAAATAAAATCCCTACCCTTTGCTCAGCTCTGTGGGTTTGGAAACTTCTCTAGGGTTTGGTTCATTTCTTCATTCTTACCAACTGGCATTCGAATTAGACACAAAGCCCAAATGAAACCACAAAAATTGGTCCCAAATAGCACGGACTATAAAGAGAGACAAAAAAAATTATAAGTTCACTGAACCATTCATGGTTTTGGAAACTATTCACATTATACTTGGCCCTTTTTATCTCTATTTTCAACCCCATGATAATGAATCCTTAAAGGATGTAAGGTATCAGTTTTACAACAGAAGCTTGGAACTTAACAACAGAAAAATTTTGCATGGATACTCAGGAAGGAGAATAGTATGTATTTTAATCTTTTAAAAATATAACTTTAAAAAGTCCTCTCATCTTACATCAGAAAGGTAATATAAAGACTGGTGACACAGAGATGAAATGGACAGCTTTTTATTGCTGGCACAAAATACCTGACAATGGCAATTGAAAGGAGTAGGCTTAATTTGGCTCACGGATTCAGAGACTTCAGTCAGTGGTCAGCGACTCCAGTGCAGAAATATCATGACAGAGGGTGTGGCAGAGTAAAGCTGCTTAATTCATTGCAACCAGGAAGCAGAGCAGAGAACCAGTATCAGAAAGGAAAGAGACAGTGATCATATATTTTCTTGATGGTGATACACCTTTGACATAGCCATAAACTCCCAGAAATGAACATTACTAATCTCCCAGGAGTTTCTCAAGCCAATCAAGTTGACAATGAATATTACCCATCACAGCAAACAAATCTCATTATGGACTTGGTGATAGGGTATCCCCGAATGCACTATCCCGACTATGACAGGTTTTGTGCAGAGTAGGTGTTCAAGTATTAAATAAATCAAGGGAAATAAAATTCTCCTAATGGTTTTGAACTAAGTACTCCAACCTTACAACTACATTATAAATAAAGGTTATCATTGCCTTTTCATTCAAAACTAGGAACATAATCACACCATTGGTGGTTGGTTATAGACATGATCAAATAAACAAAAATAAGTTGTGTTGTTTTACTGCTTTAAAAAATAAAAGACATATAATGGAAAGTAGGGAGACAGAGCTTTCTCAAGTTGGAGGGAGCTCAAGAGCTAGAGAGAGGAGGAGGGAAGGAAGGAAAAGGGGACAAAAAAGAATTAAGATGTGTTAGGTACATGGTCCAGAGTCCCATTAGGGGGGGGCTGGGGATTTAGCTCAGCGGCAAAGCGCCTGCCTGGCAAGCGCAAGGTCGTGAGTTCGGTTCCCGGTACTGGAGAAAAACCAGAGTCCCATTAGGCATAAAATCATCATGCAGTGCAAACATGAATTGATAAAAGATTTAAGCTTACCTATATTTTCCTATAATTCCAACCTGAGGAATTATGATCATTTCTTGTTTTTATGGTTGACTACATGAATGGCTTCTCATTCAAAATTACATGATTTAATTTGTTTAAAGCCAACACCAAAACCAAGATCCTTTCTTTTAACATGATGATTTTTTAGAATTAAAATTGTATCAAATTTCCCTTTAATAATTCTGCACATATAAACTCACACACACACACGCACACACACACACACACACACACACACACTTATGGTTTAATAATGTAGGGGTTTATTTATTTATCTATTTATTTTTGAAAAACAAATCTGGCAGTTGGAAGAGGGACAAGTAGATTTTTAAAATAATTAATTAAAAACAGGCTGTTTTTTATTTCACATATTTTGTTTTACTATATAACTTTTCTATTATCATCTATCAATGCAACTTTTACTGTGAAAAAAAACTTGGATAAGTCTCAAGAAGGAATAGAAAGTTCTTTTGTTTTCTAATCCTTTTTGTATTGTGGTAGGAAAGAACACAAAGAAAATGGTCTAATCACTTTTCAGATTTCTAAGTATGCAGGACAGTGTGGATAATGATATCTCTATGCTTTTAAAAGGGCTTGTTGGTGCCAATATCCACGCAGTTCACTTTGGCTAGAATTCATCCAGTGTCAACATTCTTCCTATAGGCTGATAATCTCTGAAGACAAATAGTTTTATAGAGATACAACATTACCATGAAATAATTGGAGATGAGGAATAAGGAAAACAAATTTATATTCTGTTTTAGAATTAGACAGTGACATAAGACAATTTTAGATGATTTAAATAATTTTGGCTGCAGCATAGATATATGGGCTAGTTTAACATTTAACATGCTGTAGGTATGTATGTTGTAACAGAAGGCTAATCTTAAAAGAAAGACTGAAAAAAGAAAGACTACACCGAAGGAAGGAGGGGCAATAATAACATGTTCAACACAAAAACCAATAAAGAGGCAGGAAAAAGAATGGAGAAGTAAAACATGTAATGAAAAATAACAGCATACAAACATATTAGAGAAACAAAATTGTAACATAATGATTATCTTCTAAACACTCAAGATGGGCAGAAATATCCAAATATTATACTTTGAAAATGTCTGAGTATGAACAAAATATAATGCCCCAGAAATATTGAAGATGGACAGAAAAAATCAAGTTGAAAATCATAGGCATAAATATCAATGTTATATACTATATTACTGTATTTCTTGTGGACAGGTTATGAATATAAAAAGGATGTTTCCTCTAATTTTATTTTACTATAATCCTCTAGAAATAGATGCTCATATAATATTTGAAAAAGATCACTCAATTCAAAATAATTCAAGCACTTCTTCAAAAAGGATTTGTGAAAATCTTACCGTATATTTATATACAAAAAGATTTGTATGTATTTCTAAATGGTGTTCTAGGGTTTATAGAAAGTAGAATTAGCAAGCAGTAAAATTAGATGTGTAATGGAGGATATTTCTCAGTAAAATTTTGAAGGAGTGGCTGGATTTCTCCTAAATTCTTATAATAAAATATGTGAAGAAGAAGAAATGAGTGGAAGAAAAAATAAGCATAGATGAATCAAAACTGGAAGATTTAGAAAATCCTTAAACCATCCATATTGCAAAAAACTGAGAAAGTATATTCCAAAGAGAGCATCAAGCGTGTGGTTAGACTATAATTTGATGAAAAAATTATAAAATTGTGCAAGCAGAAAACTTACCAATTTGATCTGAAGGGACTGAAGATTTTTTGAAAAAGAATCTGTTAGATTTCTTGACTGCCAGGTTAGAATGACAGAATTTTTTCACTACTAAAATGCACTTTTATTTCAGAAAGGCAAAATGATGTCAGGCATGTTGGCACAGTCCTGGAATCCTATTATTCTGAAAGGCTAAGGAAGGATAGCAAATTTGAACCCAGTCTTAGCAAGACCCTGTCTGAAAATCAAACATGAAAAGGGCTGGGGATGTAACTCAGTGTGAAGACCCTGGGTTCAGTCTTGAGGAAAAAGGACAAGGGGAGAGAGAGAGAGAGAAGAGGAAGAAGAGGAAGAAGAGGAAGAAGTGGGAGAAGGAGAAGAGAAGGAGAAAGAGAAGGAGGACAGGGAGAGGGGGAGCGAGAGGGGAGAGAGAGGGGAGGGAGGGGAAGAGGGAGAAGGAGAGGGAGAGGGAGAGGGAGAGGGAGAGGGAGAGAGAAATTGACCCCAAAAATCGTTCAGATGTGGATCATTTAGCGATCATCACATCAGATGTCACCTGCACATCTGATAATAATTCCTCCTTTGAAATCTTAAGGAGAACACAATATATAGGTATTATGATGGAAAATCTCAGTGAATGTCGAAGTTTAATAAATATTACAGTGAAAGACATATTTCCAGTAATGCTCATCAAAATACTCCCAGTCATTTCAAACATATTTATTCCATCATTTTTGCCAATTTCTAAAACAGTTCTGAAAGCCCTCTTCTTTACTTGTGCTGTCATGGCTACCTCAGAATCCTGAATCAATTCAAACCATTCACATGTCATGGTCACTGTGACTTTGGAGAAGACCCAGAAGTTGCGTGGGGACAGAACCACTGAAAGAGTGAGACGAAGGTTTTCGCAAGTCTTCCTTTCTACTGAATTGCACTAGGCAGCAGCATTTGCAATATTTGATAAAAATGTGTAAAGGTGTTCAGAAAACAGGACCTCAGTTTGGTTCAGAAAGTGGCAGGGATGATGGACAAGTATGTTGGAAGCCAGCAGGAGTATTTTGTGGGAAATTAATACCAATATCACCTTTGTTGTAATAATTTTTAAAAATTTATATGTTCACTGTATATTTTCATGGCAAATCATAAATTAGGAGGTGGGTTTTGTGGGAGTTTATTCGATTATGAGGACCCAGCCCTTATAAGAGAGGCCTCCTGAGGGATCAAGCCAGGCTCCACCGTAGGACGACACTACTGAGAAGCCAGAAGAGAGCTTTGACTGTACAGCAAACGTCCCAGAGCCTTGATTCTAGCCTTCCCTGCCTCCACAGCTATGACATATAAATTCCTGGTATCTTTAAACCATCTTGTTCATGTCGTTAGTTATAGTAACCAAAATTACCTGAGACATTGCTTCAGTGGAGAGTTTGGACTGTAGAATTTAAATGTCATGCTTGAGTGTGTGAAGATTTGAGGAATTACTTGGAAGTAAGGAATACATGTTGCTCTGCTGGAAGTGAGTGAATTTTAGAAATGCTAGGTAGAATGTTATGAACTGAATATTTGTATCTACACGAAGTTTCTCTGTTAATGTCCTAACTATCAATATCATACTATTTGGAGACAGGTTTGTGGAGGTAGAGTTAAGTATGTGCATGAAGACGGGTCCCTCTTAATTATATTACTGGCTGTAGAGGTAGGAAGATAGATTTTGTGCTTTTTCTTGAAATATTCACTGAAGAAACCCCAGGAGAAGACTTAGAGGAAGGGTAGCTCTCTGCAAGCCAGGAAGAGAGGCTTCATCAGAAACTCAACCAACAAATATCTTAGAATTACACTTTACTGCACAACTATACCTGTGAATAAAATCAAACATCCTATATGAGAACGTTACTTATGCTATATTTAGAAATGTATGAATCATTTATTAGTAATAAATATGTGCTAGAACTTTAGGAAGGGAATTCTGAAGTTTATTTTAGTGTACATAGAAATATTAATATAAATAAAAGTGTATTTTGCACTTCTACATTGGACAATAGCTACATTAATAATGTCTTTCTCAATTTATGTTCAAATTGTTTAAAATTTCAAACTCTCTATAGAAGTGTGCCTAGAATTACAGACTCTAATCCAAGAATTTATAGGGATAAATAAAATGCCAAATACAGACCAATAATTTTGAGTATGAAAATTTTGTTTGTGGGGGAAGGATAAAGGGTTCATGTGACCTGGCAGATACTGAGACATAGTAAAAATACTTACAAGCTACAATTAGATTATTTTTGTATAGAGATTCAAAACTAATATAACTGAAGGCTCAGAAGGAGATCCAAATCACATATCAACTTGACATATGAAAGAATAGCTTTGATTTAGTAGGAATGGACACTCTAGTTTGACCAGTAACTATCACTGGTACATTTGCCTACAGATATAGATAAATAGTTCCTACTCTACACATTATCCCATAACAAAATGCAGGCAAATTAATGATGTAAACGTAAAAAGTAGAACCCAAAGGAATAACCAAGTACAAAGTAGTTACAAATGTAAAATAATATCCCACATTTTGTAAACACAACAATCTAATTAAAAGAAATGAATATGAGCACGTAGGGAAACTGGACTGGATGATGAATAAATATACGAAAATGTATCATTCATTTTTTTGTTTATAGTAATGTTTTGCAAGTTACATGGTTGCTATACACTGAAGATAAAATCTCAACATGTGTGAAAGAATCCTTGTGTTTTCTGCTTGTAACTGATAAATCAGCAACTCCATGAAATGTGGTTTGGGGAAAGACTTCCAGGGTCACAGATTGAAATAGTAACATCTAGTTTTAAAGTGAGCAAAACAAACTTACCCATGTCAACATGACTACTTTGGAAAGAAATTAATTTTTTTAAATATTGCATTAAAAATATTTACATATGATGATAAGTTATATTAAATCACATCATATCATCCTACATATATAGTTCTGTCTACATGATTATTTCTATATTATGTAACAATCAAATGAATGAAACTCACCATCCAAAATACAGCAGCTTCATCTATATAAGAGGAAATGAAGTGGAAAGATTACAGTCAGTTTTATCTGTAATATTTCACGTATTAAAAAGTCAATATCAATTTCAATAAAATTCTGGATTTTTAAAAAATTCTAGATGCTTACTAGATGTGTATATAACACAATCTGTATGTATAAACTATTTTATAATTAAAAACATTTATAGTCAACATAGAGCATTGCTCAATAGACATGAGCCATATATATGAAAATGATTTTATGAAATTTGACATTTCCTCATATATTATGTACTTCTTGTAGAAGCAATTCAAAAACAAATCAACATCATTCTCAAACCCTAAGTATGCTCGTCAGTTTTATGTGTCATCTTATACTAACTTGTTACTCAAAGACTAATGTAAGTACTGTGAAGGGAATTTGTAGGTATTGGTAGCATCTACAACCCTTAGATACTAACTGAAGATTAGTCTTGATAATGTGAGTAGGCCTCATCCGATGAGTTGATAGGCCATAAGAACAGAAATGATGTTTCACTGAGGAAGAAGAAACTCAGCTCAAGACTGCAGGATGATCTCCTGCCTTAAAATTCCAGCTTGTAGACATGGCCTGCATATCTCTGACTAACCAACCCCAACCCCACAGTCATCCAAGATAATTCTTTGAAATGAATTTATGTGTTCATTTATGTGTTCATGCCTGCATGCATGTGCACATATGCCTGAATGTGTGTGCATCCCCTTCATTCTATTTTTCTAGAGAATCCTGATCGATAAAATTGAAAAACCACAAGTTTGTATCAGTTCTTTCCTAAACAGATTCAAGTGACTATGTGACTTTATTTTATTCACAATAAGTGTTAAGCAGTTTTGTGTGTGGGTATGTGCACACGTACACGTGCAGGTGTACATTTTTCTATGTGAGGAGCTGTAGCTGCCAATTTTTCAGTTTGTAGTTTTCTATAACTTCTGGTGATGTACAAAACTGTACTTTACTGACAAACATCGATTCATCAATCCCACAATCCATTAAAGCTTTGTAAACAGAACCAAAGTTTGTACAAATATATATCCCGCCAGTAAAGTAACTGCAAGACCAGTGTGAAATTTATAAATCTGAGACAACTGTGGTAAATTTGTGTCTTTTTCATTAATTAAAAAGTGAGTAAACAAGGAATTTCTGAGAAATGACACAAGGGGAGAAGTCTGCTCGAAATTCTCTTTCAGGAGACATGAAAAGAAAGAATATGATTTTTTTCTTCTAGATATTATGATGTCTACATGAAATGCCTGGAACGACTGCAACCAATGTTCTTTTAAAAAACTGTCTTGAATTAAACATGAATTTTGAGGTATTTTACATCTTTGTACTTTTAAGATAAACTTAGTTAGATTTTCCTATGAATTATGGTCATTGTTACCATAATTAATACTATATATACTAATTTATTTAGAAAATGTTACAAAATATGTAATTTGCCAGCTACAAAATCCACTTTATTTTTGGCTGACAAGGTATTTTATGATTTTAATATTAAACATCAGAATATTACAGTGTGTTCAAAGAAAGCTATTATCTTAGTAGAGACTCTTAAAGACTCAGATTGAGTGAATTCAACTAATGACACTTGCTTGTAGTTTTTTTGGCTGGTTTAAATCAATTTAAGGTATTATTAATATGGAGTGCAAATGGATTCAAAAACTCATTCATTTCAATTCTATTCTTGTACTAATGGACTATAAATCGGTCTCATATCTACTGAATATATGTCTTTCTCATCCATATCTGATTAATTGTGTGGACTGACCAAAGTTCTTCATTCATAGAATAACATATTGTCCTACGTGATTGCTAACTTATGATTCTTTTCCAAATTAGTAGAATCTATAACTGAGAGTCTATGCCAGCAAATAATCATTCATTTTTAACAGTGCCTAAAACATGAATGGAAATTTTAATATTTTTATGAGAATAGAATATAGACTGATGTTCTCTTGCTATAGGTATGTGTTAAATATTAAAATGACAAAGTGGCAAAATAACCTCAAAGCAACCCTTAATCTTAATGCTTTCTGACAGCTTAGTAGCAAATTCATGTCTTTATGAAAGGTATCAGCCTTAATTTACCTAATATTCACACCTTTATACCAAATGATATATTTCAATGGTCAGTGATTAATGAAAGCACTTGACTATCGCATTGTGTTGGCTAAATATTATGTATCTCAACTGTGAAGTTTGCTTTCATTTTTTAACTTGTTATTTAGATGGTTAAAAGTTTATGTAATTTGATATTCTAGTTGGTTCATTAAGATATAATTATTGGTTGAATGAAATATAATTTATTTCACAAAAGCAGAAAAAGGAAAGTAATTTCCTAATTTTCATTAGTATATGACATTACAGTAAAAAAATTGACAAAAAATATTCTAAATTAGGGGCTGGGGATTTAGCTCAGCGGCACAGCTCCTGCCTGGCAAGCGCAAGGTCGTGAGTTTGATTCCCGGTACCGGAAAAAAACAAAAAAACAAAGCAAAACAAAAATTCTAAAGTATGTTGCTACCTGGAGTTTCAAGTGTCCCTATTATTTTGTTTTGTTTTGGTATATTTTATTAAACGTTTTCTTATAGAATAATTAAAGTATTCAGAAACATAAAGCATGATAAATGTCCAGATGTATACTCTATGGTTTTATAAGTTATTAACATGGTGTAGTATTTGCTTCCAGTTTTAAATTATTAAAATAACACAGATGAGCCAGAAGCACCCAGTGTACTTTCCTATCACCTGTTTCTAATTTCCCCTATAATGAGGTCAGCAGGTTTGAAAATTTCCACTTCATCATTCTCATGAATCATGCCACTCAGCTTAGGCTATGTTACACAGAGATAACAAGGGAGCAGTATAAGTGGCGTATAACTCAAAAGTTGATTTCTCACAATGCAAAGTATTCCTAGGTGAGTTATGGGGCTGCAGTATGCCATGATAACATTGAGTCTGTGATGACACCACAACTCCTTTTGAGACATGGCCTGTCCTGTTGCAGAAAGGCAAAGAGACACAGAGAGACACAGCATCAGTTAGAATATCAGCTTGGGCTGGGCATGTTGGCACAGGCCAACAAGCCCCACTATTAGGAAGCTGAGGAAGGAGGGTTGCAAGTTCAAAGTCAGTATGGGCAACTCAGTGAGTCTCTTTTACAGAATAAAAAGTAAAAATGAGTAGAGATGTAGCTCAGCGTGAGGGCCGAGTTCAATCTGCAGTTAAAAAAAGAAAGAAGGAGGAAGAGCAGGAAGAGGCAGAGGAAGAGGAGCAAGAGGAGAGGGATGGAAGGGAAGGAGAGGAGGAAGACGAAGAGATAAAATTCCACATACTCATATATTAAAATTTTGTACACAAGAGTCCAAAATAATTCATTTTACTATTGGTAGACCCTTAATACTAGGATTTCACTTTTTCCCTCTTACAAACAACTTTGCTATAAAAGTTTGCCACTTGATTTTCCTGATTATTTTGTAGGACATGCTCCAGGTAAAATAAATACAATTGAAATCACTAAAGGAAATTTTACCTTTGATATTTCCATGTTATTCTCTAAACATAAAAACAGTTTATCTTATTAGTTACATATGCAACTATTGGTAACATATGCAGTTTCATAACTGCATCTGGAATATGTATCATACCTACATTATTATTCATGATAATCTTACTTTTTATAAATTAATTATAATTTTATTTACTCTCGGATGATAAATAATTTTTCATCAGTGTATGAAACAAAAGTGCTAAACAACTTTTCTAAGAATTTTGTTCCATATCAACATGATGATCTTCATATTTTTGACTCACAAAAATGTTATTAATTTTATACCTTAATATAAACCACCTGTAAATTATGTTTTATTTTGTTTTATGAAAATTACTTTTATTTTACTACCATATTACTGTAAAAATACAAAATGTATATTATCTTAATACTATAAAAATATGTTTATACTGTTTATACTACCAGAAAAGGCTGAAAATTGATCATCTTTGTCATCCCCTGGTGAAATACTGGTAAAATCTTTGCTTACAATGACTTGGAGAACACAATATACCTAATAAAGACTTAAATTTGAATTAAGGGAAATCTGTGCATAATGATATTGAGTCAGGGTTCTTGCTAATTGGAAATAATGTAATGCAAAAAAAATAAGTTCTTAAAAAAGAGGCTGTTGGAATTTGAAAGAAATATAGAAGAATCAAATTTTTCTGGCTTAGAAAATAAAGCTATTTCTCATCTTTTGTTTCCCAGTTTAGATAGAAAGATAGAAGACCGTGAAAGAATTTATCATGAGGAATAAAAGCAGAGACATTGAAAAAACAGGATTTTATTGAGCATCTGTCTTTTCTTTAAGCTTTGAATCACCCCAGGGAATAGTGAGAAAGTTGAAAATACCAAAACAGTCACAGTCTTGATGCTCAAAGCACGCATTTCATCCTTTGCGTCTTCCCACAAACTACGGCTTGGAACTTGTAGTAGACACTATCTTAATTCTCTTAGAGTTTTCAGTGAAAGATTCCTCGCCCTATCATTGCTTTATCAAATATTCACTAGTTAGTTGGAAACTTTGTGAAGAAAAAAAAAAATATATATATATATAATATGCTGCTATGAGCATCTATTCTTTTTTCAAATCTGTTAATACACATTTTATTCCAAAAATGCATTGGGTTTTGAAATTGGTCCCCATAAGTACATTTCATTAAGTTTCTTCTTTCTTTTCACCCTTCTTGAATTATTTGACATATATTATAATGTCCTACATGTATCAGTGTCCTCAGTTTCAGGTACCGCAAGGATTCTTGAAACTTTCAAGGATAAGGAGAAGCTACTGTATAAGCAAACACTCATGCCATACGCTAATTGTTTTATTAACCACTATGTCCTTTCATTTGCCTTCATATATATGTTTTATTTATTCTTGTAATTTTAAGTAGCAATCTTCCTTTCATCGTTTTCTGTACCCTTAAAGAACACTTAAAATTTTTTACTATAAAACTCCTTCCAAATTAATTTATCATTTGTTATCAGTTTTGGCTATATTTCTTCACATTATATTTCACTGAATTCTTGAAAATGGAAGTTATTTGTCTTTGGGACATTAAGTGACAGTTTACGCAATTTCTCTTTTTTAAAACAGAGAGGCTAACTCTTGTCTTCTCACTAATGGGCCCATATTTTTCTACACAGAGCAGAGAGAGCCATAGAGGACTCTATGAACTTGCATGAAATTATTTGTATCTATTTATAACTTAACCCTGACTATTTGAGATTTGGCTTACTGAAATTTTTAATTTTTTTCTGATTCTGTTTCTGTCTTTTATCTTTGGTAATTCATCAGCAGTTTTCAGGATTTGGAATAGAAACTATATATTCCACAGGGAGAAATCCTTACATTCTGCTGCCCCGCTCCTATGTGTTTGTTCTTCAGGTTATGATGGGACATACATTTCACTGGAAAAGTACAACTGCAGCCCAACTGTTTGGTAGTGGGCTTAAAATTTTGTGTCTTCTAGGTGAACATTTATATGAATTGTTTTTGACAAAAACTGTAGTTATTTCAATAAAATAAACTATTAGTAAATTCTGGTGAGAAAGAAAAAAATGAAGATTTTAACTACCATCACTTCTTTCAGGTTAAGATCATATATCTCTGCCATAATTTTCAGTAACAAATCCTTCAACTATGTATCTCATTATTTTCTGAGACGTAGATTAATAATACTGTCACCTGACATCAGGTTTAGAAATTACTTGTTAGTAACACAGTAAGAAAGGAACTTTTTCTTCTTATGCCTTCCAATTTATTCCCAGATTTATCCTCCAACATAAGCACAGATACATTTTACCTCCTCCACTATGTCACTTTTTCTGCTTTATTATAATTTTTCATATTATTTTATCTATAAAATCATTTCCACCAGTGATCCTTTTGGTTTCTTTCCATGTATCCCTTTTCTACTCTCAGCCTGAGGTAAATCATTGCCTTCATTGTAGTACGTGCTCCTCATCGCTCATGTCAACTGAACTCAGTCCCCGAATCTCCACCCAAACTACAAAATTTCTCTTAATGCCTTTAATGTCCTGTGTTCCACCAAGCCTGGAGACTTCAGTCTTTCTTTCTCTGCTTTGATATATTTCTGAGGTCTTGTTTAACTAAAAATATCCTTAGGACTTTCATCAAGAATAATGTGGCTGGATCCAGAGGTGTAAGTTGGAAATAACATTGTCACATCACCTTAAACTTTTGCTTTATTGTCTTGTAGCTTTCATCATTGCTTTTGAAAAATCAGATGAGCTTTGTATCTTTTGCACATAATCTTTCTTTGACCCAGAATACTCAAATTCCTCTATTCTTTTGAAATAATTTGAATTAATTTTAAAAATCTCATTTTATTATACTTTACTGGGATGTGTTCTGCTTGCCCCAGCACTGGGAATTCCACTTTAAACTGAGCTACAACCTAATTTCTAATTTTTATCTTGAGACAGGAGCTTGCTAATTTGGCCAGACTAGGCTGGAAATGGGCATCCTCCTATCTCAGAGTGCTGGGATTATGCATACACAACCATATCTAGGTGTGGAGAAATTTTCTTTTTATTAATTTGACTTCCTGAACATTCTTCTGAATTCTTAGCCATATTTTCTAGCTCTGAATTGACTTACTTGCCTGCCTTTCATTTTCATGATCAAAAATTTTTTCCATATTTTTAGGAAGAATTTCTCACCTGTATTTTATATTTTTAATTAAATATTTGTATTTCTGACAATATCCAGGAGTACATTCTTGTTCTTTTGCATGTGCTTTTAAAAATGTCATATTAATTGATATAGCAAGAATTTCTTCTTCACTTTTGCAATCCTATACTACAGAAAATATATTAATTCATTCCTTGATATACAGAGGATTGGTTCTAGAATCTTCTGTGGATACCAAAATCCATACCTGTTCAATTTCTTTAGAAAAATGGCATAGAATTTGCTCATAACTTGCATATATCCACTAGTATACTTCAAATCATCTCTACTTATAATGCTAATGCTTAATTCAGGGTAAATTCTATATAAATGATTGATATATTGTGTTACTTAAGGAATAAGGACAATGAAAAGCCTTTAAATGTTCTTTATAGATATAATTTTTTCAAATATCTCTGATTCATGGTTGGCTGAGTCATGGATGAAGAGTCAGTAGATACAGAAAAAGCTTTATTATAAACACTTCCATACAGATGAGTACTTTACTCTCTTTAGAGTTAGAAGTTCTTGTGAATTTGCTTCCCTTCCTCTCTGAATGGTTTTTCCCCCTTAAAAAAAAAATGGAGATTGTTCTACAAGTGCATAGAAAACTTGATGTTAGTTCATACCTAAGAATGAGACACTGAAGTAATCGTGTGAAGGTCACTGGAAATCTTGGTTATGTTCTGGGCTTTCCACTGATGAAACTGAGCCATAAGAGATTTCAACTCTTTCACTGAGGTACCACAAAACATCCTTTGTTTCCCCCCAGGCCTTTTAGGCCAGTTTATCCAGAGAAGAAAATCCTGTCATCTCCTGCTTGTATGTGGGATTGTATGGAGATTTATGAGACAGTTTTAATGTCTTTCAGAATTTATGAGAGTTGAATGAAGTATACTGGTCAGGGTTGTCACCACTCAGTCTTCTTTTTAACCAAGGCTTTTCCAGAATATTCCCAGTCTCCACCCTTAACTCTAAATCTCACCCCTGACAGAATGCGGGAGGCCATTTCTTACCTCCTAGTGTGCTTTCTTTCTACCTTCTTACACCAACTTCTACTGAACACCAGTGTGTTCTACCAAAGCCTACATCTTGCCCTTTACCAAAAGTAGAGACTGGTAGTTTGTTGGGATTTCTGTGGTTTAGAGACATTAGCTGTTTTGCTTGTTATTCAAACTTCTTCATCTTTACCATTTGACAGCCAGTTATACTTGAATGATTTTCATCCTACAGTGTAGGTTAATTTTTGTTTTTTTCCTCTGTCCAACTTTCATCGAATAGCTGTCAACTAGTCTGTTTTCATTATCGTATTTTTACACATTTTTATTTCTTTGGCTATTGTTTCAATTGGGTTTCAGGAAAGCATCGACAAAGCTGTAATATGTCAGTGTCCCTTTTAACACGTGCACATTGCTATAAAGTGCCATTATCAGACTCACTGGTAACCATTCCATTTACACTACACACTCAATGCTTTAGAAGGATTATTGAAAGGAGGGATAAGTAAACTATATTTCCTTAAAGTCTATAGAGTTTGGTATATTTCACCAGGGTGACCCTAGCTACTTAATATGTTTACTAAATTTTGTGAAGAATATTTGCTATTTGAATTGTACAATATTAGATGATATGTATTCACATTAAAAACAAAATAACATAACTAATAATATTAAATAAACACAGAAGCACAATAAGTGCTTTTGCCACTGTCGAATAAATCAAAGTTTAACAACTTCCTTTTACTACATGTAGGCAATATATTTTTCCACCAGTCTTGTTTTGGAAATTTATAAGCTGCACCTGTAAAATTTACAATGTTATCTTCACCAATTTACTGAAGCTATGCTATTATGAGGTATCATAAAACTCTGAAAGCTAAAATATTCTGCAATAAATAAATATTCACAGATTTTAATAAGATAGTACACATAATTTGATCAGATGACAGTAAAATTAAAGTGTTGAAAAAACTAAGACCTTATAATTTGCCTTGGACTCATTTGGAACCAGAAGGACTTCTTAGAAGAATTTAAAACAATACTTCTTTATTTCAAAGTTCAAACTCTTGAGTAATCTTTTACTAAAATATTGTCTTAATTATCCTGGCCTAAGCATATGTTAGTAGGCTTTACACTCTAAGTATGCATTATAATTGGTCAGTATTCAGACTTTTTTAGCCAGGACATGTTCATATTACTCCTTGTGACATGAAACATATGAGTGTGTGTGTGCTTATAGAAGAATTTCTGGCACCATAACCAGTAAAACATTGTGACTTGGAACACCATAGGTTGTGCATGACACCTGCAATTGCAAAAGATGTTCACCTGTTATCATTCCATTACAGTTAAGACAACTTTTAGTTTTAAATATCCTTTCCTCAATAGTTTTCATCAGGATTTTCAACTAAAAGTCTTCTGTGTAGCCAGCTCTTCTAAGTTAGGGCTAAAAGAGAATTTTGAAGTGATTAATAACAATTTTAAATATATTATCTGGGTTGAACCATATCTAGATGCTATAAATTTTTGTTCATAAATTAGTTTGCTAAATCTTTAAAAGGATTGTGGCTTATTAATTTTTATTAATTCTAATCTGTATGAGTCATTGCCAAGACAAGTGCAGAAGAGAGATGTGAAGCAGCCACTTTCTCTTATAACATGTCCATACCTTCAAATCTGTAGCAGAAAGATAGACAATTCAGTATCGTTTATTTGAAACAATAATTCCTTGAACAAAGACACCTTTGGGCACATGCTTGTATCTGCCTGTCATGCAAAGAGAGCTATAAAAGTAAACTGATAAACTTATATCTGGATCACACTTTGAGAGCTTTGGGAAAATTCCTGCTTCTTTCCAAAGTGACAGTTATCTTGCCCTTTACTATGCTATCAGGAATCACACCTTTACTTTCTTTTCCTGAGCCTGCAAAGTTGAGGTGTAGGTTCAGAGGTGTTGGGAGAGAACTTTCTATGCATCTCTCAATATGAAAAAGCACTTACTGTTTTCTCTATTTTTCCCTGAAATATCTCTTTTGAGGTTTTGTGTCTAATCACTGCCCAAAAATAGAGATATTGCTACCCTTTGGAGCAAAAGACAGATTTGCTTCCAACCTTTGAAGTTAGACTGAATTTCACTCTCTGGGTAGTTCCACATGGATAGATATTATCTGGTCTTCTTTACATTTTCCTGAGAACTTAGTGGTTGGGAAATCATGACAAGAAATGCAGACACTCTGCTCTTATTATTGTATGTGATGAACCACTTTTGTCTCTGATCCTAGTGTTTTATGTCTTCTGTCAAATTTCAATAAAATCTTGTGGATTAACTTGTTAGTTTGAAAGTCAGGTAAACTCTCAACACATGCACAATCTTGACAGAAGGATATATTTTCTGTGGTTTGAATTTCAATTCCAAGTTATTTTCTTCAGAGTAACACATCTACTCTCATTTGTCTTCACCAACCTCCCTCAATTTCTAAAGAGATTCAGGTATGTATCCGGTCTTACAACCTCACACTTTTTACATATTGAAAAAGAAATATATTTAATTTACTCTAAGAGAATATTTATATGTGAAGATAAATAACATTTTGTTACACTAACTTTAGAAAGCAGAACTTCTGTCAACAAAATGAAAAGTCATATGCACAAAACATTTCTTCACACAACCTAAGTCAGATGTTGCCTCTTCAAGTGTGAAATCTGAGAGTTAATTTTTACCTCTTATTTTTCTCTTGACTTAAAAACCTCTGGCAACACAAGTTGCTAGAATTCACACTTTCTCAGCAGGAGCATTTCAATATAAGGAGGTACAGGTCAACCCCTTTTCAATATGGTTTGTGTCAGTGTTACAGATTTCATCAAATTTGAGTCTATCTCATCACAGAAATTCCATTTCAGCTTTCTATATCCTAATGGAATGTTCATACCAATATTAAACTATTTTTCTTTATGTCTCTAATAGAATTTAAGACATTAAAATCTGCTATGAATGGAAGTGGCACTGATTTGATTGCACTAATTCTGATATGTGCTTTGGTGAATATTCATGTTTATTACTTGCATTTAATGACTGCAGATGGGTGGAAAGTCGCACAAGTCGTACCATCCTTTCCTGGAAGCTAGCAGATGTAACTGATATCTAGCCTTGGGTATTAATAAAATTGACTAGTGTCACAGTTTGAATTAATTATTTTTCATGTAAGGTGTGATATGTTTCCTTGATATTATAATAAATTTCAAGTGTGGGAATATTATATAATATAAATCTTATCACAGAGGCTAGCACTACTCTTTTAAGAAGCTACAACTACTTGTAGTTTTGCATAATGTGCTTTAAAATACAATTACATAGGAAGAATGAATTCTAATGTTCTTCACCACACCAGGGGAACTACAGGTCACAGTAATTTATTACATGCTTCATAGAGAACTGTAAGAGATGAGTTTGAATTTCCCCAGCAGAAAGAAAGTCAAATACTTAAGGAACATGATGTGTTTATTACTCTAATTTGATCATTATGTATTGTGTACATTATGACATAGACATTTTATACCCTATCACATTGTACCTCATAAATATATATGCAGTTACTAATGTCAATATAAAAATTAATCTAATACATATATGTGTGTGTGTCCTTTCCTCACCAAAGAACCTTAAAAAGCAAAAAAAAAAAAAAAAAAAAAAAAAAATTTAATTAGCTGGGCATGGTGGCGCATGCCTGCAATCCCAGCACTGGGGAGGCTGAGGCAGGAGGATTGTTGCAAGTTCGAGACCAGCCTGGGCTACAAAGTGAGCTCAAGGTCAGTCTGAACTGCATAGAGAGACCCCATCTCAAAATAGACTGAAAAAAAAGAGATTTAATTAACAGGTATTATGAAGAACAGGCAATACCTGAGTCAGAGTGTGGCAAAATTTATAGCAAACCATATGAAGAAGGAGAGAGAAAATAAATTCAAAATCTTTCCTACTATATAACTATTCTTGAACTATTTAAAGAATGAGAGTCAGTCAAGATGGAAAGAATGTAATCATTTCATGAATAAAAATGGAAAATGTCAATTGGATCAATACCCAGAGAAGAATAAAACAAAAAAATAACATAAATACCACTTATTTGCCTCGTGCACTTTTCTTAGGCTCTTATTATGTGCTGAGCTCTTTCCTCAGTACTCTGAAATGCAAAATAAACAAACTATTTCATTACTTCACAGAAATGAGACATATGATAAAACGTTTGAGAAAGAGAGCTATAAAATACTAATTATTTTATATTTGAATTTAATAACAATAAAATATTAGCTGCCTTTCAAATAAAAATAAGCAAATAGAGGCATATTAAAATTCTAAACTTCTCTACAGAAACGTAGTTTGATTTGCTGGAGGTAACATTTTATTCTAAGCTCTCAGTTTACTTGTCAATTGGTTAATGTATATGAGAGAGAGAGAGAGAGAGACAATGATAAGTACTGGCTAAAAAAAAGAACAGCTTAAAAAGAGAAATTCTGCGTCTTTGCGTTGGTAACAATACAGCTAAAGTTTACTGAGTTCATTTGTCTTTGAAAGTCAGCAAATGACAACTGTCAGCCCTCTAATCATTCAATATAATTTCTCATGTTCATGCATAGATGATAGTTTATCTGAATAATTATGTCAAAAGCTTCTTCAATTATCTCCAAACATATGTACAAATATGTTAGACGACAAGCAGGAAAAATCCTTTTGCAGTTCGGATTTCATCTACTTTTCAAATATTTAAACCAAACGGTAAATTGTCTAGCATTCTGGCTGAAATTGGGAAATGTAAATGTAGACGAAGTGTTGTACTTGGGCTTGTGTATTTCAAGAACTCAAATTTAAACACATTGCTAAAATGTGTGCAGCATAATCCTGAACAACTTCCTAGAGGTCAATATTATGATTTGCCAATAAAACAGGGGACCTGTATTTCCTGTACTTTATGGACTGAAAATCCATACTTTATAGATAAGATCGAATAAATTTTTCTGGTTTATGAAGTGACAGTTTTGCAACTTATATTCTTTTTGTAACTAACATTTTCATCTTTCTTCATGAGAAATCTACCTTTTTGACAAATAGGTATTGATATTGTTTGACAGTTCACAGCATTTTCTTATTTCCTGACAATATCATTCAAGCTGTAATTTTCAACTTGAATCCGGGTTAAAGACATTATTAAATTAACATATCAAGTCTGCTAGAAGAAACAGGAAAGAAATACAGATCCCCCACCCCAAAAGAGCATTGTGTGCTCTGAGTGCAATTCAGGCTCTGTACCCAGCCTTAAAATTCCGTTTCAGTCAATAGCATGATGTACTTTTGTAGTTTTGTTTTGTGTAAGATACCAAAATATTATTAAATATAAGGATATTCAAATAACTTTATCTAAAATATAAAGCAATTAGGTTCTGGAGTTTTCCCTCCTCTTACAATTTTTCTAAATACATTTTCTAACTTCCTCACTCTTTTTCCAAGGTGAATGTTCGTGTGCAATGATTTCAACCCCCGGTAACATAAACATGGACTGCTTGAACACAGAGATTCCTGTGTATATTAAACGGGCACAGTTTTATCACTTTTGCAATGGTTTGGCTTTGGGAATTTGATTCAAGAAGTAGAGCAGTGTCTGCTCTTACTTACTTATTTTGATTTCCTCTTTGGGTCTCTTCACTGGCGCTGCACTCGGATTCCCTGCCGCTCTTGTACTTTCTAGCATTTATTGTCTCGGTTTTCCTCTCAGAGCGTCACCACAGTCCAGCTGCTTGGTACACTTCCACAAGCAACGATAACGCACATCCGCCTCATCACTCAAATGTCCTAGACATGGTTACTACAATGTTTGTTATGATAGGGACAAAATCAGTAGCTAAAGACCATACGTGGAAATGGTAATACAATGCACAATATGCTTCTTTGAGTCAATTTTTATCCATAAGTCTATGCAAGATTCTAGAATTTTTGTTTCAATGTGACATCATCTAGCAGAATGCTTTTCTGGAGAAATTATTCTGGGACAGACTTCTTATTGAACTGTTCAAATCTACATGGCATTGCTCTTGTTGGACATTTGGTTTTCTTTTTTAAATATGCCTTTTACTGCATAAGCATCAGATTGAATTGATACTATCCTAAGTGAAAGTAATAAGTTTGCATTGCTACAAAGACAGGAACTTTGGTGTAAATTATGACATATTACGGTAATTTGTTAATATTATAATTTTATTAAAAGGACATAGAGGAAAGTTTAGAGTTATTGCTAAATAAAGAGTAGACAGATTGTTCCCTTCTATATCTGCCAAAAATGTGCATTACGTATTCTCTGTACAATGCAGGTTTGCATCATTAATGTTTCTGTAGCCCTGTGATTTCTGGTGTTTACTAATGTATTTTATAAATACTATTCATATTACAATTTCAGAAATCTCAGCAATTAAAAGAATATTGCATAGACACAAAATTATTATTTAATACTCAATTAATTTTAATCCATTACAAGAAAATGTATTATGCATTCATAATCTGAGAAGAAAGGCAAATGTGGATTTGAGCTCTACAAAAATTAGCAATATTTTGGCATCTCCTTTTTAATAGTGGTTTAAAATACTTCTTCATTACCTCTTTTTTACTCAAATTTGAATATTTAATTACTATGTGAAAAATAGTGTTAAAATTGGATGATAAAAACACAGTGAATTCAGAAATATATGAGTCATTTGGTATCAGTTACAACTATGTTATGGTAGATAATTAAATTATTTGACAAAGCTATGTTAGTGTTTAAAATGCATATGCAATTTATAATTAAAATATATCCTATAAAGAATAAAGTATGAGCAAATATTATTTTTGTTTTTCGTATACTTAGTTTTATCTAGTTGTTTCAGTGTATGTCTGTAGGACCCAACAGAAACAATTTAGTTATTTTAAAGGTAATAAATTAAATGGAAAGTTTTGCAGAGTCATCTTGAAATATTTCCATTTTATTGAAAATAGACATGAATTGTGTACTTACTGTGCCAAGGTTCCAGCAATATAGGGTGTTAGGATTAAACAGAGTTTGATCTTTCTGATTCCATATAAATTTATATATATATCAACATTCAATTTAAAGTTTTATTGCCTATGGGTCTCAGATCAGCCATATCACTATTAAAAATTAGTTTTCTTTCATGATTTACTTTAAAACTATCCTATGCATCACACAAATTAGATACACTTGTACACTGGTAATTTAAAATTGGGGCTGGGGATTTAGCTCAATGGCACAGCACCTGCTTGGCAAGTGCAAGGTCGTGAGTTCGATTCCTTGTACCGGAAAAAAATATATATATATATATATAATTTACAATTAATCCCCATCACAGAAAGTCTATGAAGCATCTGAACACTAGAGGCACATGGTATGAACATAAAAACAGAAGTATAATTTTATGCATTGTCATAATATAGGTTTTTATACTAATTGAAACATTTTTGGTTTTGCCCAATATTGAAGTGCTTAATATTAATGGATAAGGTGAAAGATTGGCCTATATTTCTTTCAGTTTGAGTTTGGAGGTAACCATCTCAAAGCACTTCTAGTATTAGGATTTTAGAAGTCTCATTTCAATAATTCTGCTTTCTAAGTGATATATATTTACCACATCACATATTAATTTTATACTTGGTCTTGTCTTTGTAATGCAGCTATTTTGTTGAGGAATTGCTGGAATAAAAAGAAATCATTTTTAATATTTGTTACCATAATATTGACAATTATTTATATCCTATATTCCAATATATATTTATTATAATGTTTGACTTGCTAATTTGTCATTAACTTTTCATACCTTTTTTCTGTAAATGAGTAGTAGGGAGAAGTCAGAAAATTAAAAATAAGAAAATCAAATGAACAGATAATCAGAAAAGACAGAGATACATAGAAATATAGATGATCGTTATTTCTCTGTCTTTGAATCAGATATCTACACCCTGCATTTTCAAAATTGTAAATAAAGGCTTAAGGCATGATATCCTTAGTCCAAAACATATGCATTTTGATTAATAGAAAAAAAATCTATTAATCAAAATACGTGTGTTTTGGACTAAGAATATTTGTATGTGTTATAGATATAATCAATATGTCAGAGATGATTCTGCTGGCCTTGCTCCTTCTCACTGGGCTGTGGTACAGCCAGACGAGGATAAGGCTGTCCTTTATGATCAGAACCTATAAACTGTCATTTTTCTTATGGAAAATTTTTTTCTTTTTCCTCTTTCTTTTCTCTTGTTTTTCTTTTCTTTTCTCTTTTCTTTTCTTTTCTTTTCTTTTCTTTTCTTTTCTTTTCTTTTCTTTTCTTTTCTTTTCTT
>NW_004955418.1:8193460-8206260 GCF_000276665.1 Chinchilla lanigera
TCCTTTCTTTTTTCTCTTCTCTTCTCTTCTCTTCTCTTCTCTTCTCTTCTCTTCTCTTCTCTTCTCTTCTCTTCTCTTCTCTTCTCTTCTCTTTTTTCTTTTCTTTTTATAACCCAGGGATAACACAGGCATAAATTTCATCTTATTTCAGAAGAGCAGTTATAAATGTGAAGTTCAATAGAACAACTTAGAAAGTGAAAGTGGTGTTTGATCCGAAATAACGTTGTCACTGAGATGCAGTACCTGCCGCCCACACCTTAAAGGAAGAAAGGCTTATTTTAGCTCACGTGCTCCGTCCCTAGCTGGCCAGCTCTGAGGCAGAAAGTGCGGGGCAAAGGACTGGCAGAGGAGAGCTGCAGAGAAAGGGGGCGGAGAGGGAGACACACCCTGCCAGCCTCTCCTAAAGGGACCCGGACCCCAGCTAACAGCAAGTCAGCTGTATTACCCCATGTGTCAGTCACTATCCAAAAGCCCTGCCTATGGTGGCCTGAGGCTCTTGGGCCACAGCTAGATATAAACCCTAACACGCACTCACACTGGTTTGCTGTTCTCTATGGTTCTGATAGACTGCATTTCTCCTTGTAGAAGGTGAATGTCTGACTATCATGCATGGAGTTTTGCAGCCCCTGTCTTGTAAGCAGAATATTTTACAAAATTTTGACAATAAAAACTCACAATTAGAAAACGTTTCAAATCTAGTATCATCAATATAATACTGCTCAAAAATGCTGTTAGCCTTTTCATATTTAACAAATGTATTGGTTGAGAAGCATCATCATTATCACTAACTGTATCATTGTATCTTTGGTATCATCATTGCAATCATACTGTCACAAGAAATCTCTGAATGAAGGTTGGAGTTGCATTTTCAAAGAGTACGTGGTACTACTTACATTCCATAAACTAGTTTAACCACTGCTGAGCTGAATACTTGCTGTGGTGAGGACATGACTTTCTTCCTCAGGTTTGTACATTGCAAGGTCTGTGCTGGTGGGTATGTACAGAGATGATAACACCTTAAGTGGGAGGAGCTAATGGGAGGTACTTAGGTCTTCGGAGCACTGTACTTGCAAGGGATGGACTTATATCTCTTTGGGGAGTTAGTTTTCATGAGAGTAGTTATTATAAATGAGCAGGACTGATTGCTTCCTATCTCATCATGTGATCGTTCTGTGTGTACTCCTCCCATTTTGATGTCATCCTCCAAGACACTGGAGGATCAACAAATGGGGCCAGCTGATTTTGGATGTTCAGTTACCAAACTGTGAACTAAATAAATGTCTCTGCACTATAAAGTGTCCAGGCTTAGAGATGCTGTCATAAAAACAGAAAATGGACCAGTGTGACACCCAAGTTCTTATTTCAAAAAGTAGACTAAGGAGACATTCCAGTTTCTATAATTGTGTTTTCTTCCCTTATGTTTACAAAGTTCTGGGCGGGAAATGTACATCAATGCATTCAGTGGAATCTTGAGATAGTGGGCCAGGAATCAGGCTGGTGACACTTCCTGCAGAGGTGCATGGCCATGGAAGCTCATGAAAGGTACATCTAGTTACAGTTTTGTGTTACTGATGTCATTGTTCTTTTCTGATGTGAACATTTTAGAATAATTTAGGGAAAGAATGATATTAGCTAGTCCTTGAGAAATTTAGCTTATGATTTTGGCAGAGCAGTAAGTGGACAGTTCCAACTGCTCCTTGACATTTAGGATGGTTAATCTTGACCGTTACTTCGACTGGCTTGAGAGATTCCAAAAAGGATTAGAAAAGCACACTTTGGACAGTGTCTGTGTGACAATGGAGATTATATGTGAATTTGGACATTATATCCGGTCTCTTTTCTTTTTCTCTGTGGCTTTTACCCTCTTTCTTATCGAGATAAAAGCCCTAGTTGCCAGGGGTTGAGCAGCGTTGCTCTGCTGTATCATGTTGCCATGCCTTTCTGTTTTGGAACCAGCCAGCTGTGGACTAAAACCTAAAGCTATGGGCCAAAACATGCCTTGCTTTTTTAAACTGTGCATGTCAACCACTTGGTACCAATGATAACAAGCTGGCTGATACAAAACTCATTTTCAAAAACATCCACAACTCTTCAGATAAATTGAGGAAAGCTTAAACAGTAGGGCTACTTGAATCATAGGGAAATTGAGAGGAAAGTTATAAAAATTGCAGTGAGAATAAATGTTAAATGTATGATAGAGGAAAACCAAAAACTGGCATTTAAGCCCATAATCTTATTGGTTAAAAATAATTCCTAACAGTTTTAAAGTACATATGCATGTTGTTTGCAGTTTACACTTCATGCTTGTTTTTTTCATCACAGAACATTTATGAGGTAGATTTGACAAGAGTTGTTTACTAATTTTACTAATGAACAATAGAAATACAAGTTACTATTCCTGCTTTTCTTGCCAGTCATGAAATAGCTTACTATTCCAGGCTAGCTATAATTTAATAGAAAAAAGCACTAGAAGTTATACCTTCCTATTAAAGACAACACATCAAAAATGTTGTGAAATCACTATTTGCACATTTATTTTACATAATGTCTGAGATATAGCATCTTGGAAGTAAATATTGTAGAAGATTGTTTTATTTAATACAGCCAACTAAATAAAATGGTAAAATATTCATCGGCAAAACTATGAACAATTACAACACATACCTTGGGAAAAAACGATGATAAGAGATTCAGGATGGGCTTGAGTAATACTAAACTGGCTATACGTTGCAGCAAAAGAATTATCTGTGTTCAGGTTTAGCAATGATCTTCTCATAGTCTAAAAGCAGTTCTTTTATTTGCGTGTTACATCCATGCTTTTTCATTTTAGGCTTCTTATTATCTTGCTATAAATGGTATAAATGAGCACATAAAATTTCTGTAAGCTGTAGAGTTGCAGGAGATATTATGTGAACCTACAAGAATTTCCATACACTGCTAAGAGTATACCATCTCTTTTCTTTCTATAATGTCGCAAATGATTTTGGTGGAGATGAGTCACAGTACCCATGAAGAACTAGATATTGAACTTTGTAAAGCACAAGCACAGACCTCACTGACAGGCAGTTCATCATGCTTCTACATTAAGGTATTAATTTCAATTTCAATCTTCCTGTAAAACAAAAAGGAAGAATTTTTGATTATGGAGTAATGGCTTTACCGAAGTGACATAAATTATAGTTGAAGACATTAAAGTTACACACTAAGGGCTACTTCCCGCTCTTTCGCAGCACCCTATTTTTTTTAAGCAGAATCTGGGTTGCTTCTAGAAAGTAACAGTTTTACAAGCTAGATGTTGTTTTTCCGATAGAGGACTGCTGCAACATTCTTTAATCAAAGTTTGTCACAGTAATTTATTACACATGATTAGCAATATTTCCAAGTACAGCATATGTTATTCAGTTTTATCTCATGGTATATTTTCTTTGGTCATATCTTTGAAGACCTTCTCACACTGATAACAATGGTGATGCTTCTGAGAACCACTGAAGCCCCTCATGAGCAATTATAAACAAAATAATGTAATACCCCAAATCACAAACCTGATAAAGAAATGTTGTGTTATTTGTGTTTATTTTGGCTTGTCTTTATAATCATGATTCCCAGATCTTATCTACAGTATATTCAGAGTGCCTTTAAAACCATTACATAGTTTGTAGAGAATTAATTACATAATAGAGTCTATTTTATTGTTAGAGTTATAATTCTGGTATGGCAATATTATTTCCTCAGTGAGATTCAGATAATGCTTATGTTGAGCAGGAAGTCAATAAATATACAGTGCTTTCACACAGGAGCACCTCAGCAAGAGCCAGGGAAATGTTCCGGAGTTAACAACGTGCAAGTTGAGGC
Source organism: Chinchilla lanigera (assembly GCF_000276665.1). Classification (NCBI taxonomy): domain Eukaryota; kingdom Metazoa; phylum Chordata; class Mammalia; order Rodentia; family Chinchillidae; genus Chinchilla; species Chinchilla lanigera. Next base: position 8,197,313 of record NW_004955418.1, read on the forward strand.
TGCAGAGAAGCATTAGAAAAGCAGTAACAGCAGAGCTGGTAAACAACATCGGCAAAGGCTCAAATTTAAGGGATAATGAGAATATTCTAGGCCTAGATAATGACTCAGTTTTTATAACTATGATGTTTTAAAATTTTTAGACCTATCAATACAAATACCAAGAATTTATATAGTACCAATTTGTTTACCCTGAAAAGTCAGACTCCCTTCCGTCATAGTATCTCAGTCTTCAGCTTCAGTAACATGAGTTATCACCTATTTAACTGTATCATTTCAACAAAAATTTCAACCTCCCTAGGCAAGTGAGTATTCTTTATAGACGATATGAATGTATATCTATTGTTACAGTAACAACATATTTTGTTTTTATATAACTCATACATACATATAGGGCTGTAACTTTATTATTTTTAAGAAGATATTCTTCTTTGACTCGCATGAAAATATTTCAAAATTGGTTTGTGTTTTGCTATAATAACAATGATATATTAGTATCAATGGATATAAAAATGAGCAGATCTGTCTTCAGAGCTTTAATATCTATTCAATACATTGCATGAATTATAATCCTCATAGACATTACCAAAGTTTTTTTTTCAAGTGTTTATTCCAATTTAGTGTTTCTGTTTACATGTAGTCTCCAACCAATATTTATTCTAGTCTTATAAAATGATAACTTTACAGATTAAAATGTTAAATATCAGATATTGCATCAGATAAAACAATATTATAATACTTTATCTTGATTAAAATACTAAGTAAGTTATTTTAAAGTATTAGTGTTAAATATAAATACATTTACCTTCAAGATATTTTCCTATATGTCTTTCACATGCTTTGAATAATCCTGTAAGAATTTTTTCCTTTTTATTATGACTTTTTAATTTTTTATAATTGACAGATTTCCACAACCTGACTTTTACTTGAGCTTTAGAAAAGTCTTTCTTCTGTAAGATTGTATGTGAGAAAAACAATTTATTCCTGTAGTACATTCATGGTTTCTTGGCTTTAAATTTAGCATACTGATACCTTTGACTGAGTTGTCTGAAGCTTTTAATGCCATGGACCAGGACCCTTGACTTTGTGTCAGCATGTACATCTAAGACCTGTTGTATCTCCATTGATTGGAGAAGCATTGGTCTCAAAGGTGATTAAGTATCACACTGAACTGGGCCTCTGAAGGGTTCATTCTTCCTTTTCGTGTCATATTTACTATCTTTCATGAAGACTATGATATTCTCATCATACTTAGGCATCTCCAGTGAATTTTGGCTTCTCACACTCTGTCCACATTTGTTCTTCATTTTATATGCCTTGTGCAGTTTGTATTAGAGGGATGTGTAGGGATATTCTTCTAGGTTTGGATTTAACAGCTCTGCGGGGCAGAGGAGTTCAGAGAATTCCTTCAAATTCCTTCTACTCTATAGAAAAGTTTGGTTTAGGTCACTTTTTGGAAGCAAATAAAGATTTTCTTTGATTGGAAACCTTTGCTTGGCTCAGTGTTTTGTCATAACCTTTCTAGTGATGTCTCTTTAAAAAAGAACTTCGTGCTTCAGGTGTAAAATTCTCAAGAATTGTTCCTACCACTACCCATTCCTGATAAGGCTATTTCACTCTCATCGATGCCCTGTCCCTGAGTGGGGACGCTATGTGTGGTAGAAGACATACAACTATGAAAGTCGCTTTGCTTATATGTGCACATGGTACTATTCAACTCAGGACAGTTTTGTAATTATTGTGGCTTTTTAGGGGAATTTTTGATAAAGGAAGATATTGTTCATTTGTAGGGTGTCTTAAAAGACAAATAAAGAAAAATAGAAGCTAGAAAATTGTCCATCTGCCTTAATTGGTATGGTAAAGCTTCTAAAAATAATTCAAATTCCAACATTGGTTCACTAAAAGACTTCTAGCAAAAATATTGTAGGTAGAAGTGAGCACCTTCCATATCTGATGTTGAAGTCTTAACACCTGTGAAACATGACCTTATTTGGAAATAGGGTCTTCGTGGATGTAATTAAGTGGAAGTGTGGCCTTAATCAGATTACAGGTATATTTATTAGGGAAAGAGAGGCTGATTTGGATTCAGAGGACACATATACGGGGGAAAGACAACACTGTGATGCTGAAGGGAAAATCTGGAGGAATGCAGCTACTGACCCAGGAATGAGAAAGCTAGTTCACATTGCTAGAAGCTGGAACCCAAAAGGAAAGACTGTTCTCTTCAGCCCTTCCTGGGGAATATGGCTCTCTGGACAATGTGATTGTGGTCTGTCCTCTAAACGGATATCCCACAGATGCTTTACTGTTCCTTTCTCCCCTGTGTCTGAAAATACAGGCAAAACTCTACTTCATATTCATTCAAAGTCATTTTTAAGCATTTCTAGTTTTTTCTCTCACTTGGGAAATATAAAAGATAAATTGCTCAGAAAAAAATTTTTATTGTATGTTTTTAATCATTTTCCTCATCCCTGGAACAACACAGTAATCAAACACAATTTAAGGGTTCCTCGTGTCTCAGGGTTTCAGAGCATGGTCGGCTAGCTCTGAAGACAGCAAGGGCCTGGTAGAGGAAAATGTGCTCAACACATGGCAAGCAGGAATCAGAGGGTGCAGAGGGAGGTGACAGGAACGAAAATATACCCTTCCAAGTCCCAGCCCCAGTGACCTGACCCCTACCAGACACCGCCTCCTAGCGGCGCATTCTCATAGTATTTGTCAGGACACGAATCCACGGATGTGTACAGTGTGTACAGCCCCTTCAGGATCTAATCACGTTTAACACGAGTGATAAGTTTGGGGAGCATTTCACAGCTAAACCGTAACAATGAGAAAACTAGGAATACATAGTTCAGAGAGTTAAAATGTCTAAGAAAAATAACTATGATCCTTTCATTTTAAACTGTGAACAAATACATTTGAATAATAGATTTTATAGTTACAAGGTAAGAAGTAAACAATGTCGGTTCAAGGTAAAAAAGGTTTCTAAAATGATATGACAGTTCCTTAATGAATATTAGATTTATAAATTGTATGTGTTGTACATTTATGTGATATTTCCGATAAATATATAAACATTTGTACTATTTGAAATGAGTTAATGACTTTGATTTAAGGACTGCTGTATGTCTGTCATGAGATATACATATATATAGCTTTTTAAAATACAATTAAATCTAACCTTATGATTTAAAGTTCTGAAAAATTTTTATTTATAAAAATAGTATACAATTCCATGCTACAAAAATATAATTAACAAAGTTTTATTATATTTATTAGTGTCTAATTTTTATACAGTCAAATATTTACAGAATTATAAGTAATGTACTTTAAATTGCACATATTTAATGTACATCATTTAATGTTTCTGTACCCAAGTATATACCCATCGGCCTTCACAAAACCAAATGAAGAGCAGTGTAACCTTCCGAAATTGTCCTGTTCTCCATTTCTTACCTCTTCATATCCTGGCCCTTTAACTAGAAAACTTTTAGTTTGCTAGCTGTCAGTGAAGAGAGAAATTAGCTTTCTAGCCCTCTATAAAAATGGAATTATGCAGTGTATACTGCATTGTCTTTGCACAATGAATGCTATATTTTATCGTTCTACAAATTGTGTTGTGATTCTTCTATATTGTGGTATTATCAATCATTTCTTTCCTAGGACCAAATAGTATACTATTATATACACAGATCACATTTGACTATGCACTTGATTTAATAGCAATAAAGTTAACTCTTTTGACACTTTTTCTACAAACTGACAACTGTTCAGTGCGCCTAGGAAGCATCTCCAAATCCTAGACTCTGCATTATTTTTGGCTGACTTTGTTAAATATCAAAAAGCATTTGCACAGTACTCATATTAATCATCAACAGCTATGAGAAACATTTTCTCAACATTCTTTTCAATAATCCTTGCCTAACCTAAAACTTGGACGTTTAGTTTTCTGGGTTCAACACTGGTAAAAGTGCTTTGAATCTTTCAAGGAAAGGGTCTTCTCAATACTGCGTAAACAACCAGTAAATCACTATAAAAAGCAAAACTGTCTTTCTTGGATTCATGCTCATGTAAAAAATAAATTTTAAACATGCTCAGTTCACTCTCATCCACAATTTTTGTCAGACACAATAAGCTCGTATTTCTTAGCACAATCCTCCTCCTCACTCAGATAAGCTTTACGCGCAACAGGGCAGTGTTTCCCTGCCCCGCCTCCCATAGCTCCTATCATGAGTCAGGACAAGGCAGGATGGAGAGCCCTGGTCCACACTGTCCGCTGGGATGGAGCCTTAAGATAAGAGGCTATGACTTCCCAGGGCATAAAAGATGACACATCAGAGCTGAAGCACCCAACCCAAAACATCAGATACTATCTCAATTATGTAACGCAAATTACTCTTTCTGCATATCTGTCTCTCACCATGGGTTGCACTGGAAGTGGTAGATTGGAATTAACTCTAGAATTCCAATAACTTGTTCATGGCATTACAAACATAAACTTCCTGGTCTGTGACAAGGACCAGGAAGGGCTCCCTATATTTTATTTCCTACTTTAACTGTGCTGTTCAGTGACCTGAGTTCCTAATACTTGAATTCTTTTTATATCATTAGTCTCCTTTGAATAAGTCAAACACCTGCATACAATATCCCCAACACGAAATTAAAATATACAAATATACTGACTATTGGATTTTCTTTCTTTCTTTCTTTCTTTCTTTCTTTTTTTTGGTTTTTGTCTGGTACCAGGAACCGAACTCACGACCTTGCGCATGCCAGGCAGGCGCTTTGCTGCTGAGCTAAATCCCCAGCCCCTGGATTTTCTTTAGATGCCCCATAATTTCAGCTGGTATCCATCCATTATAATAGATCCATTGTTTTCCAAAATAGGTTTTCTCAAGTACTAATGCACAATTTTAGATGGTAAACATTATGGTAAATTAGACCACTTGAAATCTAATTACTATATCACTGAAAAATGAAGAAGAGTCCTGTTTGGCTTTCATAATTGGACTTATGCAGACATAGACTTTAAGGAACTTCTGGGGAAGAGATTATATGCTCAAAGGTCATTGTACATTGGGAGATTTTACAGTAAATGGGTATATAAGGCTCACACCTGAAGTTATGTCTATATAAGAAAAAAATAGTTTTTTTGGTGATAGATGAAAAAGGCATCAAAACATTTTAATCCAGTTTGGCAAGTCCAGAAATATTTGGCCCAGGATAAGTCATCTGATGGCTTCTAATGTTTGATACTAGAATTCCACTATTGTTTTTGGCTAACATATTGAAAAAATCTGTGATTTTTATAAATATATACTAGTTGTCAACAGAGTCCTTAATGTCACCCAAAGTCCGTTTAAGTATTCTCTTATGACTTTCATATTCATACCTTCAAGTTACTCTCAGTCCCTGGACCATTGATGACCTTCTATGTTTGCTTTTCTGTCATATAAGTGGAATTATGCAATATCTAATTATATTTCATAGTATTAATATGTTGTAATTATAATATAATGTTTAATATTATCTCACATCATGTTTGTGGAATAACCTACATTGATGTCTGCATTGGTAAACTAATCTTTTAATAAATGAATATTTATTTTTATGAATGTACCTTCTGAAAACTCTACCATATCTATATAGCTCCTAGAAATTTTCTTCTAATGATACTTATGTCTTTCTTCCTCCTTTTAAAAATGTTTTTATAGCACTGTAGTCTGATATTAGACATACTACTTATCTTAAACACTTCTAGCTGATGCATGATACCTGAAAGCTTTACTTTGGCTAATACTAGTAGCTTCAGTCCAGAGTCAGCTGGTCCCAAGATTAGATGGTAGATCAAATAGGCATGGTGGTAGACAGTGCTCATGGCATAGTGGGTAAGAAGCAGAGGCAGACCAAGCAAGAAGTTGAGAAGGGAGAAATATCTTCCGGGTCATTCCCGGAAGATTCGTACTACTTAACAGCAAGTCAGCTATCATACTCCTGTAATTCAATCATCTTTGAAAAGCCCCATTCTGAAGGTCTGAAATTGAGGCATAAACTATAACATTACTCCTTTGGCCCGTAAAACATATGCACACCTCTTTAGGGAAGGTACACTTAATCCACCTTGAAAAGTTACCACAGTCCTAACAATTACAGAATTTCTAAAAAGCCTAAGACCAAAATCATTTTGACACTCAAGGCAAACTCTTAGCAATGAGGCCCTGATTTAAAAATATTATTTAAAAAAGAGTTAAATATTGCAGCATAAAATGTCACAGGGTAAATATTTCTCATTCCAAAAGGAAGAAATACTGGGATAGGAACAATTGGCACCAGGTGAAGACTGAAACCCTGGGGTCAACATTCAACCTTGTTGTTCCACCATCCAAGGCAAAGATGTGAGCTCCAAATGGCTTGGGCAATCCCACTCCTGTGACACTACTGGTGATTACAGCCCTCATGGTTTCTTTGTTGGGCTGCTTTGCTCACTTCTTGTGGCTTTCTTCAGATGTTTTGTGTTCCTGGTTCCTCCAACATCTTGAGGTCTCCCCTGCATTTGCAGCTTTAAACTCCTAGCTTTACAAATTGCAGTCACACTACTTGCCTTCCAAAGTCTTCTAAACTCTTGTAGAAAGCCTTTATGACCCCACAACTTTTGCATTCTTCATGGCTGTAAAATCAAAGGCACAAGGACAATGCCAAGATCTCCTGCCTCCTGGAGAAGCAGCAATGTCCTTTTGCATCAAGGTTGCAGAGGCCTCTAAGTGCCTACAGGGTTGAGCACTGGCAACCAAATCTAGGGGAATCATTTCTCTATGTGCCCCCTCTCAATCTTGGTGCCTTGGGGTTGTCATTTCAAATGAAAGTTTACAGTCTTGCACTCTTGAACCTGGGAAGGGACAGGTCTTCCTGTCATGTCCTTAGCCATTATTTTGCATTTTCCTGATTTAAAGTACTTGGCTAATTTTTAATGTTAATCTTCTCAGCAACAAAACTATGCTCTGCTTCATCTTGTGGGCCCTTTCTTTTTGGAAAAATTGAGAACTTTTAAAATGGGCTTTTTACTCTTGATTTTCACTATTAACCTGGCTAAAAGCCTACAACAATATCCATGCCAAAGCCCCAATATTTGGCTCTTTCAAATTTCCTCCACCAGATTAATTAGTTTGCCTTCCTAATCTCCATCTCCTGTAAAGTCTCAAGACATAAATAGAATGCAGAAAACTTTTCAGGCAGAGCATAACACACATGGTGGCAAACACAACTGCCAATTTCATCGTTTTTCCCAACTGAAAGCTCCTGAGCCTGGTACTTACTATCTCCCTTTCCAGCATTCTGATCATCTGAGTTCCAAAAAATATGTCTAATCAAGCTAGACTTACAGCATTCTAGGGCTGCTTCTTCAGCCAGCTAAAACTTTCTTCTTCTCTAAAACTTTCTAAATTCCTCCTGAGAACCAGGTGTACAGGTATCTTAACCACATGGTTAAATGCAATCATATTCATGATCCTAATTCTCTGGCACCAAAGTTGTCTCAGTCACTTTCTTTTCCATAAGACACAATACCTAATAAGCACCATTTAAACAGGAAGTGTTTATTTTGGCTCACAGTTTGTAGAGGTTCCAGTCCATATGTAGATTCTATCACTCAAATGAACAAAACCAAACTCTCTTGAGATTAACTGGTACATGCAGCGTTTGGTTACAATGGTGAAAACATAGCCACATTTATTTGTATGTGAAGTTCTTCCACTAAAGTAATTGATGTATTTACATCTATTGCTTTACTTCTCAATTTTGATCAAGAAGATATAAAATAGAAATAAAATTATTAGTATAATTGAAAAAGAATGTTATAAAGAATGTACACATAAACACCTCATAAGTTTAAATATTAAATATATGCTTCAAATATTATTTTCAAAATAACTATAACTTTGGAAGCAGATTTGATGTGTCTTCAGCTTCATTATGTTTCCATTTTTCACATGCAGTGAAACAACTAAGCACTCCATAGAATACAATAAACAAAATCTACTGTAGGTGCAATGCTCTTGCATTTTCTGCTGTCTTGGAAATGAAGATTAACTTTTCTTTCATTAAATATGTACATGTACTATTTTTCTGTTATATATTGATGATCAAACTTACTACAATATTAAGAAAATATGCTTGCTACATGAAAAATAATTATCTATACAATCATCATACTTAATATCATAACAAATATGGAAAAACTAGACCAATTCTCAGTTTTGTTGAGGTACTGTTATTTAAATATTCAAGAATTTCATGCATTTTTCAGCATACAGAAGGTTTGAGGAAATTTGTGCAATTATTATTACCATCTAATTTTGGAACATTTCTATCATTCCTAAGCCAACTCCCTTCCAATTTATTCTCTCTTTTCCTTCCAAGGAATAGGAAACAATCTCTCTCTCTCTCTCTCTCTCTCTCTCTCTCTCTCTCTCTCTCTCTCTCCACATTTGCCTTCATTTTTAATATTTCCTATATATGGAATAATGCAAAACATTGTCTGCCATATGTACTTTCTAGTGCTACTAGTAAGGTTTTCAGCTTCATGCATATGTAGCACACACCAGTATTTTCTCCTTTTTCTTGTAACTTCCGTGTCAGTAATTTTGACCTTCTGTTTTACCACATGTGTTTCATAAACCTTTAAAACTTTAAATATCCACTTCACTCTTGAATCCTCTAAGTAGCAACTGACTAGCTGCATCAAGTATCTCTAATAGTTCCACAGCATCTCTGGCAGTTACACAAGTGCCTGGGAAAGGTGGCAGTTTCACATTCTGCTGCCACCACTATCTGGGACTGGAAGGTGTAATAAAACCTTGGTTTGAGAGCATAATTCATCTGACTGTAATCCAAATGCCTTGTATATCAAAGCAAATTTCCCATAACAAATAATAGAAACTCACATGATTTGTTCT
>NW_004955418.1:8206380-8295280 GCF_000276665.1 Chinchilla lanigera
CACTGACCTTGGAAAAACTTCATGGCAGGTGTGAGGGAGACAAGAGAGAGGAGGGTTATTGTGCAGGATGACTTTCACTACCCCTATTGGAATCATTGCTATCCATTGGCTCAAAGAACTCTTATCTTTTCATGTAGCTTTAACAAGGAACCTATCCAATGACACTTGCCTTTGCCTCCTTTGGAGGATTTCACGGAAATGTGGCATTGCACTGTTAAACAGATTGATCACACAGACTGGTACAGACTTATTAGGGTGGTCCTTTTCTGGAAAGTTATGCACACTTTATACTTCATAATCTCATTTGAAGCGATGTATTTTTCCACCTTGTTTTCCTCTTCTTCCTCCACAGAAGAGATCTTCTTTATAACCTTTTGCTGCTGGAATCTGATGAGCACTCACAATCCTGAAGGGACAGAGACAGAGATAGAGATAGAGACGGAGACAGAGACAGAGACAGAGACAGAGACAGAGGCAGAGGCAGAGATAGAGACAGACAGGAACCTGTGGCTCAGTTGTGCACATGTGACATTCAGCATCACATATTACTCATACTGCAAGACATCAGTTGTTTTTCAAGTCAAAATTTATTAGAAATGTTTACTCATTTGGGGGGACACTTGCAGAACAAGTTACTCACAATGCAAAGTTTTACCATATTTTCCATCTGAAAAATGGCATGTCTTCCTTCAAATTCCACTGCATGTAGAGTAAGAATTATTTCTCAGTACATGTTCTGTACAGATTTCTAGATCATGGCAAATGTTGAGAGTAAAAGACATGGTCTTGAACATCTGTTCCTTACTGCTTTAATGGCACCATTAATCAACCTGGATATAGATTGAAAATCTTGCACTTGTACCAAAAAGCATCAAATGAGACTGTCCTACCCGAACACTTTGGTCTGTTAATCCAAGCCTAGTGTCCTACCTTAGTCATTCTCCCAGAGCTGGAACACAGTACCGAAAAAGTACATTATACATGAAATAGGCTTACTTTGGCTCACGGTTACAATCTAAAGTTACCTGGCTCCTAGGCAGAAATGGAATGGAGAAAGGATCTGCTAGAGGAAATCTGCTTTTGTCATGGCAACCAGAAAGCACAAAGAGCAGGGAGGATCCTGGAGACTGATGTAGCCTTCCAGATCATGTCCCCAGGGACTCACCTGCAGCCAGGCACCACTTCCTAATAGCAGATCTACCCTAGCATCCCCTAGTCCAATCAACTTCCAAACATATTAGGTTTGGGGGGCTATTTTAGAAGTGAGTCATAACATGACCTAATTCAGTAGTTAGTTCAATATGCCCAATATTTTCTTAGGTTTATTATAATTTGTGTTGTTGCTGCTGCACCTTTCCCTCCATATTTTTGAACTGCAAGTCACTTATATATTAAGTAAGCATTTTGAGATTAATGCTACTGGGGAATGAAGATGACTGTAATCCTTCATTTATCAAATTATGTTTTTCTTAGCTCTTTAAGATTTTCCATGTAAACACTCATAGACACATATATTAATAAATTTCTCTACTCAGGGTAGGGTAGGAGAGGCAGGCCGAAGGTACACAGGACTTCACTGTTTTACACAAGAAGAAAAAGAAAACCAAAGCAAGATGAGGAAAAGGGGACGTGTAAGTTATCTTGAAATATGTTTCTTAATTATGAGGAGTAGGCTGGCAAAGGTTGCTGCTTTGTGTCCCCGTTGTGAGAAGATATCATTTTTACTTTGAAAACAACTCAGGTCTGCTTATAAAGCCAACCTCCACACATATTGTCAAGTGCTAGGAAAACCAACAGTTATTGTCTTACGTCTAGCTAATTTTTCTACCAAGAACAAGAAAAAAGGAAGTATATGAGCATCACATTTGCTCCCAGCTTGTCAATCAAAAGAAAAGCAAATGAGTTTATTGTGCTTAGAAAGCTATCACTCAACAAAGCAGCTTTGAGTTAGCACTGAACTTAGGACTGTGCAAATTATTTCTTGCAAGTCACAAAGGGATGCTAATGAGTATCATGGTGAGAAACCTCTGTTCCTCATCATGTGTCTTCAAAACTAACAATCCAGAGGCTGTGTGAATGCTGCTTACTAAACACAAAAGACTTCATTTTTAAAAATTTTTTGTCACTTTGTGTTTTATATGTGGGACACAAACGCAGTATGCATCCACTAAAGTACTCTGTATCAGGCAGGAACAAGAAGAACAATATGCTGAAGAAAAGAATAACCAGAATTAAAGAAATTCAAGATTTTTAAGATCCTCTGAATCAACCCAGATATAACACCAATTAGAATGGAAGGAAATGCATTGTGTGACTTGGACATAATGATAAAAATGAAATGAATAAAATGCAAATTAAGGATTCTAAGATAATAGTCTGCTACCATAAAAAACATAGCTTCCTCATTCTCACTCTTTAAATTGTTGAAATTACAATTAACTGGCTATCAAAGGAGATTTCATCTCCTTTTGCATACTATAAAAAAGAAGGGAAAATGAAGAGATGGATAGTTTCATTTCTGTGGGTCACTTGTTGGACCTGCAGTTCAAACTCCACCATCTTTGTTTTATATTTTAAGAATATTTTAACAGAGCTCAGTTTGGAAAATTTTGAGTACAAGAAACAATTTAAAGGACTGGAATGAGAGAGAAAGATTTTATTACATGAGAAAGGATCACTCAGGTTCAAGACACTGGAAAAGGAAAACAAGCCTTGTGATATATGTCATGCTAGATACATTAGTAGGACAATTTGATGGACATTTTTGCTAATTGTCTTTATTTATAGGGTTTAGTAATGAACTCCAGTTTTCCTTAAAGAGCAATATTCTGTGCATTCAATCATCTGTGTCTAGAGTTTCAAATTTTAAGCACTTCTGGCAGATAAGGATGGATAGATAGGTAGACAGATAGATAGATAGGTAGACAGATAAATAGATAGATAGACAGATAGATGATAGATAGATAATAGATAGATAGATGCAAAGATATAGGGAGGACAGTGACTGGGAAATCCTTAAATCAAATTATTCTTTAATTTTTCCACAAAGCATATGACAAAATTCCAGCAATGAGCTACTACAATGTTATTTCCATTTCTGCAGTGCATGACAGTTCTTTTACTCCCAATGTTGTAGGCTTTTCTATCTGGGTTCATTGAGCTCTGAGCAAAGAGTGGATGAATTCCCAGCCAGTTATTTTTGCTACAGTAATGAGGAAAGAGTTTTGATGAATGGCAAAAATTGCTACTGTGCTTACATAATAAACATCACATCTCATTGCATTTATTCCAGGTAATAACTTAATCTCTTGTACAGGTGTCTTCTCTGGTTATTATTAAGTAATTGAAGAACATTTCAGTTTAAAAAGTCACTAAATTGGACTCTAAAATATTTCCAAATTTTGTCTATTTCTCAGGAATTGATGATAGCAATGAATAAAATCTCAGCAATGGTGAAATTTTACAAACACAGAAACTCATTGAGTCGAATTAAAAAATTTATTCTGCATCTCCTTTTAGTTTTATCATTTGCTTTGACAAAATTACATACCACAGATTAACAGTAAAGATGAGGTATAGAAAACCCTTCAAGATTAACTAATGAAATTGAAAGAAGGCCTAATAGCTTGAAAAGATAAGAAAACATATTAATCTTTTATTTTCTTAAATAACAATTTCCTAAGGCTAGATAATAAATGTGGTTTTACTCCACATTTTTCAGCTACCTTCTGATAACCTTCTGGTTAACTTTTGTGAGTCTAACAAAGGCTTTCTCATCCATTCGACATTGGGAATCACTAAATTATGATGTCTCATGAACAGCAATTTCTATATGAATAGAGACTAAAATTATTCAATGATAATAGCAAAATCGGTTTTGTGTGATTTCCATCTTTTTTAGGACAAAAATTCAACAGAAAATTTTCAGAGGATTCCCCATAATATGTATAAGAGGAAATGTAGTTGAACTTCTGAGGTAATATAATCTGAACCTGATTACCACTTTTTACAAATCATAGAATATTGGCTGCTTTATTCACACTTTCTGCACTTTTTCTTCTAATAACTGAGGATAACGCTATTATACTTGAGTAATAAACTGTTTCATAAAATAAATTCTTTAGTACTTCATCTAGAATAACTAGACTAATTCATCTTCACGTATTTAAGAATTACCTAAAAAAATGCTATTTTAACTAAAGTGCTTAAAAATTCTTAACCAATTATCATTTCAAACCTGAAACTTGCATTACAACACAAATAAACTTTTCTTGTGCGTTAACATTTAATGAACTGAACTCCAACCCACAGGAAACAGTAATCCTACCACAGAATACAAGCAGGGTAGACTTCATAAGAATGAATGAAGAATAACTAATATTGGAGGTATTGTTTTTCTTGGATGCTTTTGATGTTATCCAACAGGTTTCATTCATATCAAACACTGAAATATATTTAACTAAAGAATGTTTAGGTGTTTAGGGTATATTTTGTTTTATTTTAATCAATGTGAAAAGATATTCTCCTCGCTCTATGGATCAGGTCAGGCACAATTGGGGATGCTAAAAAGAAAAAAAATAACCACTGTGGCCCAAAACTTTGCTGTCTTTCCTTAAATATTTGCTTAAGAAAATGTGTTCTTTCTGAAATTTTAATACAGGTGGGTGGGCTGGGGATATAGGTCAGCGGCAAAAGTGCCTGCCTGGCAAGTGCAAGGTTCTGAGTTCAATTTCTGGTACCAAAAAAAAAAAAAAAAAGAAGAATTATAAAGCAGGTGGGTACTTACTGTAGGCCTTGGTCAATAGAAGGTTTCATGAGAATCTGGACATATGAAATGCTGATATTTGTGTAATGATTATGTCTTTGCTATAGAAAATCACATGGTATATTGTCTTTGAAACTCTGCATCTCTGAAGTCATCACTTTTTGGTCACTACATGAGTGTGTTTGATCTCAAATAAAATTATTGCTTTTTTGATCATTGAGCCATATATATATAATGAGTCATGCTGCGGTCTAGCATGTAGAAATGGCATTCTCCTGCGTTTCTAAACTCTTCTTATTGTTAAAGAAGTATAAGACAGAATTTTTGTCTGTTGATAAATATATTCTGAAATTTGATTTAGTTTCTCTCTCTCTCTCACTCTATATATATATATATATATTTATAAGCTCTATTAAATTTTTATTTATATACTTTCACCAATTCTTTACCTAGTTACTTTAGTCGATTTTCTCTTTTGGGAGTAAATCATTTTTTAGAATTAATCCTACATTTATTTTTACAACAATGGTTTATTGAAGGTGACTTTTATTCCTGAATCTTCTTTGATTATTTCACCAAGGTGCAGTGTTTATATCTGCTTTGTTTATATGATGTTTATTGTGCATATCAATATTAAACATGACTTTTTATTATGTCAGGGGTGAATTAACATGCCTGGAATTCAAACCAAACAAATGTGAATACTGGTATTTAAATGTACAAAATGTGTATAAATGAGCCTTTTGAGAGTCACAACTGTGGTTGTGCCATTAAGATAATGTCAGAGTTGCTTAATCTGGACCAGTGATAGACCTAAGTACATTATGCTTTGTTCCCATTCTCTAAAAGCTATGTAGCAGTTGCATTATTATATTCTCTCCATGAGAAATTTTAATCCACATTTTTGATGAGATCATGAGGTATCAGAGACATTCAACACCTTGTACAAAGTCATTTAATAGTTCTCGGGCTGCTAAAGAGACAGCTAGACCTATGGGAAACATGCAATATAAACTAAAGCTACTACTTAATATGTAATATGACACATTTAATTTTTCAACTCTCATTCCCCTTATCTTTAAAATGTGGAAGTTTTAGTAAATGGCATCTAAATTCTCACTGGGCTTCAACATTCTGTTATTAACAGCATATAAATTTGTCTTTACCCAAATGATCACTGTCATCCTCCAGTCCAACATCATTCTTCAAGTGTGCCATCTGTGTAATGACAAATATGTAAGGCTTTTATTTTATAAATATTTCAACACTCTTCTATCATTCTGGGACTCTCATAAGTCTAAAGAGGTCTGAAGATTACAGAACATTCAACTACTTAGATTTATCTATAAAATAATTTAGCCACAGTTTCTGGTCTTTGGTAGTAATGATTGATATTTGAGTCAATAATTTTCATTTAAATTTATTATTTTTGCACAATCATTGATGGCCTAAAAGATACCAGAAGTACCCCTATCCACTGTGACAACTACACATTTTTGAGTGATTCCCAAATTACCACAGGTGATAAACTCTATTCTACATATACTCAATAATATGACTAAAACATTCTGTGTACTAGCCTTGTTGATTATATGTTGTTTCTTTTCCTTTTTAAAATTTAATTTAATTGGTACACTATGGATATACATAACAATTATATTCATCATAGGGAATTTGTATCTGTACATAATACATCTTAATTATTATTTTTCCCCAATCACCACCCCTCCCTTCAACCCGTGTTCTCATCCTTATTCACAAAAGCTGTTTCCGTTTTTTCCTTAAATTCTCTGTTTTCCTTTTTCCTTTCTCCCTTTTCCTCTAGCCCCTTCCTTAGTCTTCCTGTCATTTGAACATTTTCTTCCTATTTCTCAATATCTATTACGTATTTTGGTCCTTATTTACCCTTTCAGTTTCTCATATCAGGAAACAATAAGATACTTACTCTTAAACAAAATAAATCGTGCACACACGTTTACATATTTCACTGATTATGTGTTTTAACTGAAAAATTCAATAATTTTCTTCTCTTGTGGGTAAATTTTTAAACTTAATTCCATAATAATATCCAGAATAGATATTATTCCTCTTAACTCATAGTTCCTATATTAAGTAATCCCCCTTGATATCACCTCATCAGCTAATAAATTTGACTCCATGACACATAAATTATACTCATTGAAACTGAAGTTTTTATGCTAAACCCTTCTTAATCTGGGGTATAACTTAAATTGCCAAATTGTCACTCCAACTTGGATGCTGTTGCTCATTAATAAAGATAATGAATAGTAAAAACAGAAAAATAAAAACCCACCAGGTCGTGCATAATGTTTTGTACCCATTAAGACTAGAAACTTGAACTCTTTACAATTAAGACTTGATTTTCTGGATTTTCCCCACCTGTTTCTCCTATTTGTTGAATGCAGGTCTTACAGAAAATCCATGTCAAGCTTATATGTGCCCAGGTTCATGTGGCTTTCCATTAAATACCTAGATGTTTGCAGTTTATTGTAGAATCCTGCTGCCTCATGCTACCACTAGAATTCTCCCAGGAAGAAATAATTTTATTTTGGCTGTTCTTTCCATTTACATGGCATATCTCTTCCCATCTCTGCATTTAAATTCAAAAGAATTCATTATGATTTGGTGGTGGGGTAGAACAGGGAAAGGGTAAGTAAGGGGGCAAACACACATGAGAAGATAATAGCATACATGAAAGTTTTATGAAAATAATTCCTTTAAAATACAAGTAATCCAGGACTACGCTATTTGTCAAAATTTCCACTTTGGAAAAACAAACTCTTGTGGCTTGTGTCTAGATGTTTCCTCAAAGCCTCATGTGGCCTTAGGTGAGGCTTTTTGGAGGTGGTTGGGTATAGGGTGTGTGCTGGTGAGATTAAGGATGGGATGCTGGGACTGACTCATAGTGAAACGCTAGGATTAACACTGTTCCACCTTGGGTGTGAGTGTTACCACCCTAAATGTGTGTAGTTTGGATAAGATATAAGGGACAGAAAGAGTGTCACTGCTTGTTGCTTGCTGCTTTCCCCCTTTTGCTGTCTTCCTGCCTTCTGCCTACCATGACCTGTTTCTCCTCTCTGATGCCCTCTACCATTCCACCCAGCCTTGGAGCCAGCCAACTATGAACTGAACTTCTACAAACTGTCCGCCAAAATCAACTTATCTTTCCTTTAACTTTGGATGTATGGTGCTTTGTCTCAACAATGAGAAAAGTAACTAAGACACAAAGTGAGGAGGAATTTTTTTCCTACAATTATTTCACTTGGTTTCTTAGGGATCGGCACCTAAAGCCAGTTACCACTTGCCAAATGTCATAAGTTAGAGCATCTAACTAAGTTTCCTTAATAAATGGCCAGAGAAGTTGTTTTCTTTCTTTTCACTTTCTTTCTTGTATCGTATTTTAGGAAGCAAGGTTTTTGCTATACTCGCTGAACTTGGCTAGTTAAAGATCATTGCAGACAATGTGAAGAGAATTTCTTGAGACTACTTCAGGAAATCAAAGGCTGGAACCGAAGCCTGGAATGTTATAGCGCTATCCTCTTCCTTTCTTTGCACATCCTTCTGAGGACAAGAAAGGGTAACCCAATAACCACAAGTGAGAACCTTGGATTCTGAAGCTCCTATGAGTCCTACCCTGTTATCAACTCTACAGATAACCAGAGGTTCCACAGTGGTCACCACAGATTATAATTGTTTCTGTAAGTCTTTATGAATGAATGTGCTTTTCAAAATCACAACAGTAGTACTAACTTTAGAAAGTAATTGTAAGAAATATAAGTTTCTTACCTTTATAATTGAAACAGATAGTAAGTATGACATTTATACATTATTTTAGTCTGATTTAAGTAGGATTAAAGAAAAATTAATCTGTTTTTTCTGGCATTTTATTGTCATAATTTGTCAACATTTACTTAGAATAGTTTTTATGCTATACATATAGCAAGCTTTTTATGTGTTTCCTTTTTCTATAGACCAGTAAATTAAGGCTATGCTCTATAATTTGAACTTCTTGGTAAATTGCGGTAATTAAGTGAGAAGAATCTAATTCTGCCTTTTAAAACAATATGTCACCATAAGATGATAATCTTATAGGCTCCATTAGAAGAAGAAAACAAACAAGGCAGAAAAACACAAACATCTACTCATAACATTGCCCAAGAAAAAATTCAGAAAACAGGTCCTATTAGGACCGTGAGTCTTCTACACATTTATATAACATTAGTAGTTCATAATCAGGTAGAGTTTGAATTTCCCCATTGGAAAATGAGAATCTAATTCTCATCAGTTCTTACAATCTTTCAGCAATTATGTGCTGTTCATATGATTTAAGGGATTTATAACAAAAAAAATTTAAACATAACTCTAAGAAATATATATGATTATATATTTGATACAAAATCATTTTGGAGAGCTCTTCCAAAAGGTTTATTTTCTTTAGTTACTGGTTTTTATTTCACATTTATGTCCTATAAATTTAAAATTCTGAATATTCTTTTTCTAACTTATTTTAACACTATTTAATTGTTCTAGTTGTGTCAGTGCTGTGTTAGAGATCCAACTGACTTTTGATTACAAGACTGACATCTCAAAATTTGCTCATATTGGAAAATATTATTTATTTATTTTTTTATTTAATTTTTGTTTTGTTTTGTTTTTTGCCGGTATTGGGAATCGAACTCATGGCCTTGAGCTTGCCAGGCAGATGCTGTGCTGCTGAGCTAAATCCCCAGCCCTTGGAAAATATTATTTAAATTGGCTGAAGTCATCCCAAGAAACCGAGGTAAATTTTCCATATTGAAGTGACAGTATGGTAGTGCTTTTCTTTACCTAAAATATATCTGTGTCAGTATTCCTACTGTCTGTGTCTTAAGCCTTTTAAAATGTGCCGTTAACTATTTAATCTCATGTATATTTTGGAAAAGGGGCTTCACTACTAAATGTCCACATGCTTTATTCTCTGTATTTTTTGTACGTATATGTATAACATCCCAGGAAGGACTTTTGCCTCTTTTACTGTTATCATTCTCTTTTGTGCTTTAAGAAAGAAAAGAAAAACAACAACAACATTTAAACCAGGCATGGTGGCACATGTCTGAAATCCCAGCACTGGAGGGAGGCTGAGGCAAGAGGATCATCGGAAGTTCGAGGCCAGCCTGGGCTACAAAGTGAGTTGAAGACCAGCCTGAACTGCATAGCGAGACCCTATCTCAAAAAGACAAAAACTAATAATAGAAAAATTAAAAATTAAAAGAAACATTTATTCAACCTTCTTTTGTCTTTATTTTTATGGTTCAGATCAAAACATATTTCTGGAAAAGCTCCTGTTTTCAGAAAAGGACTTTTGCATAGTAATTGGATAGAAGAAGTTTTAAATTCAAGTAGATTGTGCCATTAATGAGGTGATAATTTGTGCATTATTTGAGTTAATGGAGACAGGAGAAGGGCACTAGCTGAAGGAAGCTGATCATGGAAATGTGACCTTCGGGTCTTTCTCTCTCTCTCTCTCTCTCTCTCTCTCTCTCTCTCTCTCTCTCTGTCTCTCTCCCCTGGCTGTCAGGAGGTGAGCAGCCTTGCTCTGCCACACCTCTCCGCCACAGATTTCTGCTTCAATTCAGTCCACAGCCATGGAGCCAACTTTTTATGGGCTGAAGCTTCTACAACAGTTAACTAAAATAAATCTTTCCTTGTGTAGGTAGTTTTTCTTGGATTTGTTGTCACAGAATTGAAAAGCTGACTAATATACTTAATGTCTAAAGTTTGAAGATAAAATGATAATTTTTCAATGTAGAGATTTTATATTATTTGATGACCTACATATAAATTTAGAAATTAATAAAAAGCATGGCTCTTAAAAACTAAAATATGGAAACAAAAGAATTTTTATTTTCTTTATTAAAGTTAATCTGATATGTCTGTTTTTTCTCTAGCACCATGAATAAAAATTTCTCATTAGGAAGAAAAGGTGTACCATGATTATAAGTTTAATGAACTAATTTATTTAATTTTCTTAAGAACAAAAATATTGCTCCTGTCCTGCATCATGCATAGCAAAGCCTGATTTGAATGTGGGCAGTCTGATTCCACGTCTCATTGTGTTTCCTTTCCCAGTAGATGAGCAATCATTCTAATTCTAACATATTTTGATCTCTGGAGTCACCTGAAAATATGCCTTCCAATATAATTATTCATGTTTCTTGTTTTTACATTGTAGAAAACATGGTATAGAGGAAAATATCTGCATCATTAGTAACTAATAATGATTCTCATCATGTCTTAATTCTATATGCTTTCTCATATAGAGAAAAAAGCAATTTGTATCATTATTTATCTGTAAGTAAAGGTAAATCTTACTGTCCTGGCTTCCTGTGCATTAATGAGAAAGGTGTAATTATATGTAGAAAAACTCAACTGTAAATATTTAGTTCTCTATTGGTATTACATGTTACTCTATTAAGTACTTTTTCTTTTTTTGTTGTTTTTTTTCTGGTACCAGGAATCGAACTCAAGACCTCACACTTGCCAAGCAGGTGCTGTGCCGCTGAGCTAAACCCCCAGCTCCTAAGTATTTTTTCTTTAGCACCTACTTACAAACTATTCTCTTCAAATTCCTCAGTCCTTCTTATCATGTCCCACAAAACTAAATTAGCCACATTGAGCATAACATATCCTCTATTTATATATAGATCTATTCTGAATCTGCCCGGAAGTTACTGCATCACTTTTTCACAAATCTTCATTTTTCAGTTCTCCAAACCCTACCTTTCACTTCATGAATTCACTCAAAGAGGCTTTTTCTAAAATTGCCAGGGTATTTCAAGTCTTAAAGTTAGTAGAAAATTTTCATTGTTCATCTTTTGTATTTTTTTTTCAGTAACTCTCTCCTCTTCGAGCATTTTTCTTTCTGGAATATTCTACTCAATGTCTTCCCAACAAAAAACTGTTTCTTCTTTATTCTTCATTGCCTTTAGTTAATGGCTCTTAGACTCATATTCCTACATACTAAAACATTTATTCAAGGGAGAAACTTAGGCAGTGTTACTTCCTGTACTGGTTTTCTCAAATTAGAAGATCCAAGCAATCACAAAGTTTCAATCATATGCTACGAAGTGTTGGATGTTTTTAATGAAAGCCTCACTTTTAAGATGAATTTCGATTCATGTTTGACAGTCTCCACAGTTGTATTTAAGATGTATTCTTGGAAGCATGAAGGCCTCTTAACTTCAACATATATCTACAATCATAAACATGGTTTTAAGATTTTTTTTCCTCATAGAGTGATGCAACCCTCTGTGTAGTTTTGCCGAAAGAGCGACAAGGATTTTGTCACTATTAATTTATTCTCACTCACTATATTGCATCTGTTATCAAGTTCTATTTACATTTTCTCCTAAATATCTCTCAAATCCAGGAGTAAAACTAGGATATGTTCTGCAAGACCACTTATTGCACTGTAGGTCATTATCTATATTCAGTATATCCTATGCATTAACCTCTTTCCATTCACTGACATAACACCCTAAGCACCTACAACTTAGAAAAGGTTTGTTTTGGCACAGAGTTTTCAGAAGACTTGCTTGCTTTTAGATGGTGCCAAGGAAGATGTGGGTCGTGAAAAGCCATTATGGAAGAAAGCTCCTCACAGTGTGACAGGCAGAAAGATAAATAAGAGAGGAGCTGGGGACCAGAAATCCCCATCTTTGGTAACTTACTTCTTCTGACCAGACCCTGCTTTTGATACATGAGACTTCTGGGGGTCATTTTATATATAAACTATAACATTCTGCCCCTGGCCTCCAAAGGGCTTATGGCAATCTCTTGTGCAAAATGCATTGTCCATTTCTAATAGCTGCCAAAGTCCTAAGAGTACAGTCCTAAAGTCCAGGACTACTCAAAAGATCCAGTCCAAAGTTTCCTCTGAGACTCAAGTTCTTAGCACAGAACTCCTGTAAAAATTTTTTTAAAATGTAAATACCTCCAACATACAATAGCATAGGGTAAACATTCTCATTCCAAATAAGAGGAATGATAGGATAAAAATGGATCTGAAAAACTCAAGACCGAAATCCAGTAGAGCAAAAACTACATCCAGCTGCTCTATGTCCAGAACCTGAAGCAAGTTACTGTGAAATATAAAGTCCAAAGGGCTTAAACAGCCTCATCCCTAGGGCACTGCTAGTGGCAGCCAATGTGACCTCTCTCTTGGACTGGTTTTGTTCACTGTCTGGGGTTTTCCTTAGAAGATTTTCCATGTCTCTGGCATCTCCAAATTCCTGGAGTCTCCCTAGCAATTTCAGCTTTACTCTTACAGTTTTATACACTGTGCTCTATCTCAAGGTAATATTACCTGGGCTCCCAGGCCCACTTCTGAAATATGGATGAAAGCTTGCATGAGCCTACCACTATTGCATTTTGCATCCCTGAAAAACAGCACCATCTGGATAACATCAATGTCTGCTTCCTGATTTAGCAATAGCCAGGTCCCTATCAGTGAAAGATGCAGTGGTTTCTAATTGCCTGTATGGCTGAGCATGGTGAATTGAGCCCTGTGTAACCAATTTGCTAGGCAGCGTTTCTGGAAGAAAGAGCTCCTAGCTGTGGCTAGGTATTGGTCATTTCCTGAGATGCTGTCAAGGTATGTTTTCTATTTGTCCTCTTACAAGATACCTGATTTCATTTTCATGACTAAACTTTTCAGCAATTACATATTTCTTTCTCCCCTTTACAGGCACTCCCATTCTGATTATATTGAAAACTTTTCATATAAGTTATCTCTACTTTCTTCACCTCATTTTCCTGTTTATCTGACTAACAACAACCAGAAGTATCTGTGTCACAGCTTGAATGTTTGGCTGCTTTAAAGTTTCCTCTATCAGGTTAATTTGTTTGCTATTGTTAATAGGAGTCTCACCTCACAAAATCTTAGCACATGGGCAAAATGCAGAAAAACTTCTAGCAGTGTATGATACATGTGGCCTCTATTGAAATGGCCAGTGCAGCCCTTGTTTCCCACTGAAGCCTGATCAACCTGGCCTCTACTGTCCATCTTCCTGTCATCATTCTGGTCTTCTCAGCTTTGTCCAATATCACACATAGAACACTGCTCACAACATTCTAGTGTTTCTGTAGCCAACACTCTAAATTTTCCAAACTCCTCCCACAAACCATTTCCAAAAGTTTCTGAACCACCCAGTGAGGTACAGTCATAGCAACAATCTTACTTCTCCAGCAAAAATTTTTTGTATTAGTCACTTTCTCATCACTGGGACAAAATACCCAACTCTTGCAGCTGAATCTAGGAAAGGTTTGTTTTGGCTCATGGTTTTCAGAATATTCATCCTACAGTCAGATGTCTACAAGGAAGAAAAGGCACAAAGGAAGGAGATTGTAGAAGAAATCTGCTTGCTTAATAGAAGTCAGGAAGCAGAGAGAGAGAGGAAGGAGGTTCTGAGGGGAAGAATCTGTACTTCTATGTCCCACTCCCATGGTATGCCTTTGCTGACCAGACCCCACCTTTAAACATAGACTTGCAGAAGGGGATACTTTAGACTTCATCTACAACACCTGCTATTACAGTTGAGCAACATGACCACACATAATTTTCTTACTTGCAACCTTTTCAGGTAATTTTGTGTGCCCTTCCATTCTAACTACAGATTCTGGTATGGTTTTATTTGATTACTAGGATATCATGATGTGTCACACCAGAAGGAGCTGAAAAACACATGCACTAGATGGCTCACCATCTCCTTCTATTCTTGGGGTTCCTGCCGCTGACATCATGTGATAAAGTGCTATCTAGCTTATTAGATAATGAATGGCATAACTCAGTCAACCTGTTCCACCAATCAGCAGACAACTAATTTTCATATGCAGAACCGTGTAGCTTCCTTAGACTAGTAAGCAAAATAAGTAATAGCTGTTTTAAGTCATTTCAAGAAGTGCGTTGAGGAGTAAAAGGTAACTGACTCTTCCCCTCTAAGCTTTATCCATTCTGCACATATAAAGTGACTTTTCAAAAGCAGGGGGTTCATGTTATGTCATCTATGTTTAATCTTTTAGTAGCCATGAATCACTTTCAGAATAATTGCATAACCCCATAACACAGGAAAGAAAAAAATGGTTAGCGTAGTGTTGCTTCTACCCTCCTCTCTAATGTAGCCTCTTGTGTTCTGCTTTGTCTCTGTACAAACTAGTGTAGACTTTTTTCTTGAAAGTTTCATGTTCTCATCTTGCATATGGTCTTGGCGTAATCTAGTTTTCTCCCTAAACTAATGTCCCTCTTTTCTGTTTACTTATTTGCCTCAGGCTGCATGGTTCTTGAGGTTCTCAGGGGATGATTACAAGATGGAAAAATAAAGATAAGAGACAAAAGCTAAGGTAAGGTGCAGCCCTCTCTCCCTAGATGGGAGGAAAAGAATTGCTCAGCCTCTATAGGGTGTTTCTCTACACATTTGACAGATCAGTGTCACATGATCACTTTACCTAGCAAACCATTGCTTGGATTGTCTTGGGGTTTGGTGTTCTCTGGATTGAAGGAGCTTGCTTATATGTACTGCCATTGGCAGTCTTTGTTCACAGATCTGACTTGCCTCACCCCTACACGTGTGATCGATTTCCAGCTTCAGCTGCTCCTACACTCATTATCTATTTTTCACATTTCAATTAGTTCAACTCCAGAGTGACATCATTCACAATGTCAGGTCACACTATTTTTGTACATCCTTCTAGCACAATGTACTTCTTGTAGAAGTTATTCAAGTGGTGTTACTACATGTAAATTTATTAATAGCTTTACTTTTTAAATAAGGTGTGAGTTTGTCTTTCTCACTGACTTATTGTCAATGATTAAAATAATGTCTAGACTATAGTACTCAGATTAATTGCACAAAGAATACATAACCAAGAAATTAATTTAGTTGAAATATGTTTAGAAAATAATTATTAAGATTTATTAATTAATAGATTAATAATGAAACATTGTCTGTGGAGTTTATTTTGTATCATAAAAATATATACATTGTCAAAATTTGGCATTCTTTAAAATTAGTTGAATAGTGAGCTAAAATGAAAAATCATCAAATTTAATGCCACAGTACCTGGTAAAGAAATTCTGGAATATTATCCATAGGCCTGTATTTTTAGCAAGTCCTCAAGTTAATTTAAATGTACAGGATTCATAGAACTTACTTTAAGATATACTGACAATTGAATTTTTCCCTCTCTCTAAGGAAAGAGTGTTTTTTCTACTTCACTTTGGAATAGTTCAAGTTACCTATTGAACTGTTTTCAGGAAATGTAAATTGATTTTAATATCAGTCTGAGAAAAACATAATTGGAAAATAAATATGTGCTGAAAACTATAGCATAGGAAACAAAAATATCTATTACTTTTCAACAACAAAGGATTTGTGACTATTTTTTATTTTATTTATCCTGTTTCTTTCCCCACCCATTGTCACTAGTAATTGACAGCTAACGTTATATTAAAGAGTAGAAATGCATCTTGTTCTAAGTCATAGAGAATAAGCTATTTCTTAAAGGGTCTATACAAATTCATTTACTCTTAGGATTTAAGTATTTTCTTAGTTCAACTGCCAAACTGGGACTCAGTGTCCTAAAGAAATTATGTTTATGCAAGGTAAGTGTTTCAGTTGGGGATGACTTAGTTCCTAGTGTTCCAAAGTTGCAAAGTGCCTATTGTAAAGAAAGAACATTCTTATTAGTTGTTTGCTATTAAGCATACATGCTTGCACACACTCACAAAACTAGAGCCTCTCACATTTCTTAGGGGAAAGAGGCCTGTGTGTCACCTCTAATAATGAAGTGGAAAGAGAGAAATCCATGCAGTGTTTGTTTGGTCTCTGAAGGAAACACCCAAAACTCAACATGGTAAGAGTTACTTGGTAATTCCCCACATTTGCTCATTAAACTCTCTCATGTCTTTTCCTCGGCAGTGATTTTATATGGTATATCTGAAAGTAAGAAATTGAGAACTAAATGACCAGAGCATAGATAACAAATTAAGGAACAGATGTCTGTGCCTTCCAAATGTTCTTGAGGAAACTGATATGAACAGAAGTCAAAGGGAGGCAAACGTACTATTTTTAGGTTTATGGGACTTAAAAAAAAGAACTCCTCAGTGTAGACTCTGTGATGTGCTTGGCTTATCTGGGCATTGTCTTTTGACCTGGAATAGTTGTTGTATCCAATCTGTCTTATTAAACATACTGGGATTTTAGTATTTTATGTTTTCTTCCCTCCAGTAAGCTATGCTTTTTTACTCTTGTTACCAGTTTGGCTAAAAGCAAACAATTTCCACTTAAAAAGACTACTGACTACTTTTAACAAAAGAATATTTTCAAATAGGAGAATGACACTTGTTATAAAAAATGAAATCTGGAATACTATGCTTCTTCTCTACTATTTATTTGAAAACCTAGAGGATTATCTTCCTTGGAAAAGGAAGACAAATAGGTTTTCTGGGACTTTGTAATGAATGATTCTGACTTCTCTGTGTTTGTGTGTGTGTGTGTGTCTGCATGTTTGATTGCCTTGATATATATTTACTTTTTTGGCACATATCTTGTAAAATGTTACACGTAAAAAGTCTTTGCCAGTATCTTCTGCAAATAAAGCTTTCCCATCCACATATGATTGCTTTTTAACTCTGTCTTGCTATGTCTTACTTTGATTTGTGCTGATAAATAATAATCTGCTAAAGCAATACTGTCATATACTACAAACTAAAGACAACAGATGATAATGCCTACTGATCCTTGCTTTCTGCCTAATGTGGTAACAATGTTATTATATATTTCAATTAACAAGAAGTCATGCCTTTTTTCATAACCATCATCTAGTAGTACAGAAATTACTAAATCATTTTGAACACATTTATCATGTGTTGCTATGAATACAGAACTTCTCTGTGTGAAAAATCTACATAAAAGAAGGAAATTACTGTATTTTCTCATTTCAACTTTCAAGTGCATTAATGCATGATTACTCAAAATACTATTTTAAAATTTATTTTTAATATTTTATATCCATTTAGTTGGTTTTGCAAATATCACCAGCTGGTATCCATTTCATAAAACTTCCTAATTGTTGAAAACACCAGATTCAGGCCCTGAAGTTTTTATTTTGTTTCTATTTAACATTAACTTCTGATGATTTTATTCAATAGTAATCATATTCCAGAAAGCATCCTTTGTTGAACATTATGCATATCTGTTCGCCATCCTCTTGATTTAATTCAGTTTTGATTTGCTATTAAGGACTGTGTAGTATGTCAATAAGATAGCTTGCCTCAGTTCGTGGATACTTGTAGAAGTTCTTTGGATGGAGTCTTGATTCTTGCAAGAAAATCTAAATTAGGGTAGTAGCAGTGGTGATGAACCTGCATCACGCACGCACCAGCAGGCAGTTTGTGTCATTGGTATCTCTAAAAGGTTAACCATCACTAGGAGATGATTCCTGCACACCCAGTGAGCTGTGTCAGTATGGAGGAGCCTTAATTCTGCACTAGGAGTGCTGAATCTTTTATAACTAGTGGTAAAAATGTTGACTCTTTTGCTTTGGAGAAGACATAGCCTCTATCTTCTAAGGAAGTGTGCTGTGCCAAGACCCTGGAAAAGATAACTAAGAACAAAACTGCAGTTGCTGTCTCCCTCAAAATATACAAAAAAAAAAAAAAATTAAGAGATACTTGAGAATAATTCCTGAACATTTATTTTCTTAATTTCCCTCCCCTGGAACAGTGTGTATTACTAAGTCTACTACTTGGAAAGTTTTAAATATTGCCTAAGTCAGAAAATCCTAAACTGAGTGGCGTAAAAGCCTATATCAACGCTATCCTAATGTTTCTGTAAATAAAACAAATAACTACGTTAGAACAATTTACAGGTTGTGAACATATGGAAGGGATAAAAATACAAAATATGTCAAAATGAGGCCTTATGAGAAAATTATAAGTTCATTGAGGAAAAACTACCCTGTTTATAAAATAATGTTCTTATTTTTCAAAATTTTTTCTAGATTTGGTAATTAATAAACATACTAAAATTATTTCCATGGAATTTTGACTTGCAAACTTTTGATTTTACTTACAAAGTTTCTTACCCATTGCTTGTAGAGCTGAAATTTATGAACACATAAAATTGAACTGAGGCTTTGTCATTTGTTTCAAAGGATTTCATCACTGTTTTACTTATAAGATATTGATGTGAATGAGGACGGCTTTTGGACTTAGAAAAAATCCCCTGTTTGTGGGTCTACTTCCAGTTTTTAATCTGCTGAGTATCTTCTGCATAATTAGAACTCAGAATTTAGTATGTGATTTGGACAAGGATTGTAGCCCTTGGTGCTCTAGAAAACAGGAAGAACAATTGCATTTCTTTAAAAGTAATTCTATAGGAAAACGTGGTAATCATGGAAAAGTTCTGTTTATAAATGTTTCCTGTGATCTAAGATAACACATGTGTACACAAATGAAGGGTAGGCTTGAATGTTTAAGTAGATGACTGAGACCTCACCTCACAACTTAGGTTCTTGAAAAATTCAAGAATTACAAACTATTTTCAACCTGTCTCTGTGCTTGCTTGACTCCTTAAACCACAAAACTGCCTACTTGAAAATATCAGTCCCCCACAGGGAAGCAACATAACATGCAAAATAGCAATTGTTCTGTGCTCAGTTTCAGTGTCTTACCATGCAGTGTGTTATGTAGCAGGTGCACTAGAAAAGGAATAGGGTAAGAAGTCATTTCTTTCATTCGACTTTTATTTAACACATTCTTATTAAGGAACATATTCCCGATGTGGTCACTGTGTAAAGATGTAGATGGTGAAGCCCAGCTTTCTAGGGAAGAAGAAGACCCTTCTATTGGTAGGCCGAGGGCACCTCTCCTACACTGGAACCCACCTAACGTCTTGAAAATGGACTAAGCATGAGTTCCCTTGGTCACATCACTTTAATAAAATCTGTAGATGTGGGAATATAGTTTTTTTTAAAACAAATTTAACATCCATTAAGTAAAGATGTCTTTTCTCACTCTCATTTTCCACGATATTTCTGATGAATTCCATTATAGAAGCTAGAAATACTATGTATCCATGTGAAGCAGAAGTTAAAGTGATTCACTGCCCTTTCTCTACAGAATAAGGTTGTTGCTCTTTTGCCTGGCTTGGAAGTACCTTCCTGGAAGACTTTTCTCAACCTCTATCAACTATTTAAATTTCACAAAAGGAAATATAACGATATGGAGCCATGGAGACTGGGAGTATATCTCATTGTATACTTTATTTGTGACATGCTCTGAATTCAATTCTCAGCATACCCTCTGGAAAATATGCCAGAGACATATTTTGATATCAACATATTCACGACACTGTATGTGCTGAGTGGAAAGGAGAAATGATTTTATATACACAGTGTTAGAATGTGGTCTACTCTTTTCACATTTTTGGTGGTCTTTGACCATTTCTAAAATTTAAAATACTTTCATGAACGTTATTTCACTATTTCATATTTATTATACTTCAGCTTATAACAGAATTTGATATGGAACATATTGATGATTCAAAAGAAATAATGGTTCCAAGGTTTTATCATTTAATACACAAAAATAGAAATTAATACACTGTTCACACAAAATTCACTCAAAATTCTAGGAGAAACTGATACACCAAATGAGAGATCCATAGTCCGTATACATTTACAAGTTATTCCTGATTTTCAGCTTGATTGGCTTGAGATGCCTGGGATATTAGTACAGTACACTTCTGTTTTTGTCTACGTGTGAGGCATGGCATGACCCTGAATATTAAACATGGACCCTTGCCTCTTGCTCCCTGGCACTCTTCCTCTGCGCTCTGCTTTCCAGATACCAGGAGTTGGCCAGGTTTCCTCCGCCATGATCTTTTGCCCTGCCACACTTAGAAGAAAACCACTGAAACCTTGAACCAAATTAAAACTGTCCTCCCTTAAGGTATTTTGCTCCAGTGGTGGGAAATCTGACTAACACATCACCTGATTTAACAGCTGAGAATGACTTGCAGAAAAGTGTAATTACTTGAAACAAGCAAAAGCATACTTACAAAGATCCTTGGGACAGAGGAAACATACTTTTGATGCAATTTAAACATTGAAGATGAACATTTAATTTGTAAGATTTTCTCACTGTCTACTAGATGTGTTATACCATGCAAGGAGAATGCGAAGGTTGGTCAGGCCATCTTGTTTATTGTGGGAAAACAAATACTGTCTAGGATAAACTAATTCTTTCTCTTTATGTTCCTTCTTCCCTCTCTTAATTCCTCATTTCCTTTCTTTCTTTCCCCTTGTTTTTCCCCTATAGATGATGCTTTAAAAATTAGTATTAATTGCACGGAGATTATCAGTCAAAGAGTGACTTCTTTCAAGCCTGGTGTATAAAGTCATAAACTGTTACAATCACATGAGGCTTTTCACATAGACAGCTTAGCTCTGGTTCATTATTCTCTTTCAGTTGATATTTGCTTTTTAGTTGGTTATTGTCTTTTAGTTGAAATAATTAAAACCTATCCTTTAAAATTGGATGTTAATTATCATTTCTTTCTAAGTTTCAAAATATTTCAAGCTAATTATTACATGCTCTGTATGTTTCTTCCAGTGGCTAAAAGACTGCTAAACATATACTGTATGATCTTGTGCAAGGGAAATCAAAAAAGGTTGATCAAAAAGAAGTTAAGAATAGAATAGTGGTCACCAGAGGCCCAGAAGAGTACAGAAGGAATAAATAAAGAAAGGTTGATCAATGAATATAAATTAGAGTTACACAGGAATAGGAAGTTCTGATGTGCTATTACACAGGTTGACCACAGATAAAAATAAGGTATCGCTTGTTTCAAGGGGCTAGAATAAAGAGTTTTAAGTTTTCATAAATGAATGGTAAAATTTGAGGATATAGATATGTTTAAACTGATTTAAATGTTGTTCCATGTGTACATGTATCAAAGTATTACATGGTAGAACATTGAAATTTATAATTGATTTGTTTTTATGCATCAGGGGAAATAAATTTAAATTTTAAAAAAATCTTATTTAATTTTTCACCTAAAAATATGTGATGAGATAAAGACTTTTGTGAATTTCATGGGTACCATTCAGATCCCTATTAGGAGACAATTAACTCCATAGGATAGCTGTTCCAAAATTTGATACTACTGACACGAATCAGCTTTTTTGCTGTAAAATTGGTCAGAGACTAAACCTAGGACAGATAATCTCAACTCACTATTGGATATCAGAATATTTAGAGAGAATGTGAAAACACAGACTGCTGAGTCCTGTCCTGGGTCTGGAGTGTGGGTGACTAACAAATTCCTGTAGGATGCTGATGTAGTAGTCAGGAGAAACAGGTTGAAGGTAGCTGCCTTGCCTATGTATTTATTCCTTTTCTAGTAGAGAGTACCTAGATGACTTAGAAATATGATGATTGTTGTTATATTTTCTAGAAAGTCTTCTCACGCTTTAGATACCACCCAGATCAGTCTTTGGTTCCATAGTCTTGATCAGTTCTTTTGTTTGCAGTCTCAAAGGCCTCGCAGATGTACACTTTCAGAATAAATCTCACACTCTAGAGTCCTTGGTCCATGCTTCACATCTAGAAAATGAATCTGAAAGATAGAATCCTATTTTTGCAAAGTAATTGAACACTTTCTATAATCATTGAGAGTTTTACCTTCATTTGTCAAATTTGTTACACTGAACCTGGAGCATAAGAATCCATTCTTCTTTTGAGGTTCACACTGTGATCTTGGACTCCATATTCAGACTTGGTTATCAATTCAACTGTAAGAATCCATTGCTGCTGAATTTTCTTCTAGCTTTATTTTTCTTTTATCAGTCTATGTAAGATTAAATGGAAAGTAAAGTTCTATTGATGGATTTTTTAAACAAGACAGTATGACTGTTATTTTCAAATTTGGTTATCTTACTGTTAGTGGAGCTATGAACTACAGATATGTCCATATGTACTTGATGTGGCATATACTGTTTAGACGGCACCAACCAAATATATAGAATAATAAAAATGGAAAACATTGTGTATCTAAGTCACGTTAATATATCTGCCTTTTAAGTACTATCTACACTGAGTCCATTTGGTAAATGCTTACATTTTCTTCTTTTAATATCCAAATATCTACATTTTAAATAATTTTTGTCTTAATATTTTCTGGCAGATATTGAGTCAGTACTATTCAATTAGTAGATTAATATTCATACTTAAATTAAAGAAATTAGCATGGAAGGACTCTTCCAGCTTTTCTTATCAGGTAGCTACTTCAAGAAAAGTGAAAGAAATCATTTTGATCTATTAACGAGAAGCCACAATTTGAAAAACATAAACTGTAGTGTATCATGGG
Source organism: Chinchilla lanigera (assembly GCF_000276665.1). Taxonomy (NCBI): domain Eukaryota; kingdom Metazoa; phylum Chordata; class Mammalia; order Rodentia; family Chinchillidae; genus Chinchilla; species Chinchilla lanigera. The sequence goes on from NW_004955418.1 coordinate 8,229,574, forward strand.
CAAGCAGAGAGTGCTTATTGCATAATTACACTCTTATCCACTCTTATATAAATGTATTCTGGCTTTTACTTCTGAAATGGTACAGGGAAGAAACACACACCAAACACAAACACATGTTTTATGTGGTCATGTAGTAGTATAAGTTATGGATTAAGACATAAATGTTGTAAAATAAAATATTTTATGATTACATAAAAAGCAAATTATGTTATTAAACTTATTTCCACTGTCCTATATCAGGAAAGTGTTTGGAAGACATATGGATTTTACTAGAATATTGCTATGGAAATGATTTATTACTTAAAGACTTATTTAGAGGCAGCAAAAGCTATGCTACACATCAATGATTTATTAACTATGTGCAGTGGTCTATTATTTGTTCATTAGAACAAATAACAGGAGTGGAAGAGAATGAAAAGGCTTATAAGAAAAAAGAACCTATACGTATACCAAAGACGCCATCAACAGAAGATAAGTTGTACTTGGTTATACTGAGCTTAAATTCTCAAAAGGAATCTATGGCTTGGCTATTTATTAATTGTAAACATTGCTCCGTGCATTTGAATAAAGCTGATAGTAGAGACTCCATAATTTTGGAACCTATAAAATGTTCTTTGTGTTGTTTTGTTTGCTTTTCAGTTTGATGATTTTATCCATTGATGGAAATGAAAGAGGCTTCTCTTTATTTTCTTTGCTGAACTCAGCTATTTATGTTCTAATTCTACCCTGTGTAATTTAGTTCTAACTCTAGGTTTTTAAATATATTTTATGTATTTCAGTTTTCTGAACTCTAAGTAGGACACAGAATGCTGACCTCATAGGTTAGTGGTATGAGTAACTGTGTTAGCATTTGTAGATTGTCATGCAATGGGTCCCCAACAGGTTCCACAGCACGTGTATTTGTAGTTGCATTTGTCATTATAATCTCTAATTATCCATGTTCCAGGTGGCATTTTTCTTGTTGCTGTTATTATGTCTCTTAAATGTCACCACAAGCATTTATTTCAAACTTACATATCTTTGTATTTTTGGGTGATAAAACTTATTCTGATAATTTTCAAATAAAACTATATTTCCATTTTGTATCTTAGAACAGAAGTAAAAACTAAAAGGGTTAAATATCAAACTGTATTTTAAGAATTAAAATTGATCCATTAGTGTTTTAAAACTATTAATTGGTGGAAGTTATTTGTAAAAGCCAAGATGTCTTATATACATTTATGTTGCCATATTTTTGTATGTGTTCTAAATAACACCCTAAAGATAATTTTAGTGGTGGAGATTTTTAAATAAATTTAAATAGATTTTAAATAAATAAATTTTTAAATAAATTTTTAAATAAATTTTTAAATAAATAAATTTATAAAGAGTGTTAAGAACACTCTTAACACTTTAATGATTTTTACATTACGTTATTTAGCTATAGCTTAACTTTTCATCAAATATGAATAATTTTCTTGGTGTGTTTCTACTGTGTAACCGAGATTGACAAGAGTCTTAGGCTTTTGGCCTTACATCCCAGCAGGGTGGGAATTCAGACAATAAAAAATATTAACAATGTCTAATACTGATATGAGCTGTAAAATAACAGAAATGGACAATAAAATAAGGAGCAGTGGGGAAAAGTGTTGTGCAGAAGAGTTGCTATAGCCCAGGGATCAGAGAAAGCCTCCCTTTGAGACCTGGAGGAAGCCAGTTTTGTGAAGATCTAGTAAAAAGACATATAAGGTAGAGAAGTAACAGAGAAATGTTTAATAAATATGATTAAGACTAGTGAGAACAAATTCAGTGGTTAAGCTGGCAAAGGAAAGGAAATGGGGTCAGAAAGGTAGGTATCACTGGGAACATATTTATTTTGGTTTATAATGGAAAGCCACTGTACAAACAGAAATGTGCTGTATTATTTATCCTCTCTATAGCTTCAAATGGTAGAATATCAGAAATCCTGTGAGAGCCCACCTTATCAAAATCCCATCTGTCAAATTCTAATATACTTATGATTTTAATGGGCACTACTCATATTTTGAAGGCATTGTACATTCAGTAGTTATCTTGTAAATCATTGAGTTTTTATGCCTTTGTCAGCATTTAGACTCAGGTGTACAGGTACAGGGAATAAAACTTTAGTGCAAGAATCACCTTGCACATCTCTAATCAGCCGCTGTTCATAATTAGCTAAGCAACTATTCACACAGGTACCTTCATGTTGCTTCTCTCTATAGGCCTGAGAGCCCCAGGGTAAGCTTGTTGTATTTATTGAGTAGTGAATTAACAGCACAGTGCTTCAAGCAACAACATGTATTTTAATTCTCTTACAATTTCATTCTCTCTGGCTTCCCCGCTGCAGTCCTCTGACAATGGAACAAACATGTAAAATGAATGCTGAGACAGTTTTGTCAGATTGGCAAATGGTGTTAGATTTTCCTCTTGTTTGGTAGAAATAACAACTTTCTTGTAAAAAAAAAATTTTAAGAAAAGGAATAGTAGAAATTGCACAAAAACTGAATACTAGAACACTTTTTGGAGGCAATACTGGATTTTCTTTCATAACAAAAGCCATTTCTACTTGCAGTGTTCTAATTCCTTTGAAGTTTCTTTCAGTGTACTTACTATCATCAATTGCAGTGGAAAGTGATTTTTAAAGGAAACTGTGTGATGAGCTTTAAATGGATAACAATAACCATACTTCCACAGATTTTATACAGAGGAAGAAATTGCCATTTTAGAGGAAGAGAACACTCTTAATGCAAGTGACATCCACTGAGTTACTTAGAAAGTAATCAAGATAGTTGGCAAAGGGTCTGGTTTGAACTTCTTGAGCACAGGGTAAAGAAATTTGACCAAAAGCAAACTCCTGATAGGACATTAAAATGTATCAAACACAATAATAAAATTTTAATTAACAGAAAAGGACACATTTGAACTTTGAAAACAAATGATAAAATCTACAATTTAAAAGAAGGTAACTAATAATGCAAAATTATTGTAAAGAGAATTTTGCTAAAGTGCCAAGTAAAGCAGGGAGCAGGGTATGGTGGCACACGCCTGTAATCCTAGCACTCCGGCAGCTGAGGCAGGAGGCTCACCATGAGTTCAAGGCAAGCCTGGGCTACAAAGTGAGTTCAACTTTGGCCTAAACTGCATAGTGAGACACTGTCTCAACAAAATCAATCAATCAATCAATCAATCAATGAAACAAAGAAAGTAAAGCAGGGAAGAATAATTCTTTTGTTTCTGTTATATCAATGGGTAGGTTGTTATCTAATTAGTTGCATTCCAGTATCTGGGACAAAATATCTACAATGTGAAAGTTAAAAGAGAAGAAATTTACAGTATTTATGGTATGGTTTTGGAGGGCTCAGTCCATAAGTAGCCAGACTAAATGGCAGCAATACAGAAATGATATGATGTAGGAGACTGGGAGGAAAGCTGCTTAACCCACAGCAACCAGCAAAGAGAGAGAGGGGAGCCAGAGATAAGAATAGTCTTCAAGTGGAGTACTCAGGGTACACTCTCACCAAAAAAGCATCACATGAGTGCATATAGGACTTGTGTAGGACATTTTAGATGTAAGTATAAAATTCCATCCCTGTCCTCTGGAAGGCTGATGGTCATCTTATTTTGTAATATGCATTTGGTCTAAAAGTTTTCAAAGTCTTAACAGTGCCAGCGTGGTTGAAAGTTCTAAGAGCAGAAGTCCTCTGAAACTCCAGACAAAATCTTAGCAATAAGTGCTTATAAAAATAAAAAAAAAGACTTTAAATACTTCCAACATGAAAAAGCACAAGGTAAACATGCCCATTCCAAAAGGAAAGAGTAAAGGGTTAGACAGGAGTCTGGTTGAAAGAAAACTGAAGCCCAACAGGGCAAACATTAAATCCTGCAGCTCCAGGCGCAGCACTCAGGGCAGCAGGCTGTGGTAGGAAGTGAGTTCCAAAGGCCTGGAGAATCCCTCCCTGGTTACAGCCCTCATGTGGTCTTTACTGACCTTTTCTTGAGCCTCAATAGGCTGTTTATAGGTTTCCTTAGCATGTAAACCATGAACCTGGAAACTCTCCAACTTACTAAAATCTCCACTGTATCTTCACTATCTCTTCCCTGCAAGCCACCTGGGGGTCTCTCTCAAAGGACTTTAACCTTTTACCTTCCTGTGAGGGGTGATATCTGGCCATTTCCTGAGATATCCTCAAGACATTTTTTCCATTTGTTTTGATGCAAACTACTTGGTCCCTTGGTCATGCAAATCTTTTCAGCAGCTAGTCTTCACTAGGCCACACATTTACAGACACTTCAGCCAACCTGTATAATTTTCAGATCTTTATCTCTGTTTTATTTTTTCGTGAGTCTCACTATAGATCTGGCTACAAGCAGACAATGCTTACTCCAGAGCTTGAACTTTGGGCTGCCTTGATCTTTCCTTTGAGAGATTAATTAGATCATCACCCTTACATTTAGCTTCATGCAAAGTTTTATACATGGACAAAACATAAACAAATTCTTTGCCACAATCAAACATGTATCACCTCCATTCCAGTTTAGAATAGAGTACTCCTTCCCATTTGAAACCTTCTGAACCTGGCTTTCATTGTCTGTATTCCTATCAACATTCTGACCATTTGAACTTTGACTAGAATCGCACATCAGTTTCAACTTACAGCTTTGTAGGGCTTCTCTAGACCACCTCTCTAAACCTCTCTAAATTCTGTAAACCAGTTTACATCAGGTGCAGTAAGCATGATGGCCCACTTCAGTGGTACCAAAATCCATTTCAGCCACTTTCTTTTTGCTGAGACAAAATACCTGTCACCACAATTTAGAAGTTTACTTTGATTCATGGTTTTAGAGGGTTCAGTCCAGAGGAAGTTGGCTTTAAGGCAGAAACAATACAGTAGAGGGGCATGAGAAAAACAAACTGCTGAATCCATGGTAGAGAGAAAACTGATACAGAACCCAAAATCTGTATCAGGAACAATATTATGCACTTTCAGGACATTTCTCCAGTGACCTAACCATCTCCTAAAAGTTCTACCTTTTAGCACATGAAACTTTTGGTACATATTTTATATATAAACCATAAGCATGTTCCTTATTCAGTTGTACATACGGTTTTATGTTGTTTTCAACTTACCTTGTAATAACTGAAAAGAAATGATAGAATTATTACATATTTTCCAAGGTCCTCAGTCAAATTCAGTTATGCTGTTCACTTGAATGTTTCAATGATTATGCCATGAAAGTAATTATAGTACATCTGTATCTTAGTACTTAGTATTTAATTGAATTATGTCCACAAGAAACTACATAAAAATCCACATTGTTTCTGATATTTGGAATCAGGAAAAATATCTTGTTTCTACAGACCAAGCTAAAATACATATTATAAACTGTATTGCTTATTCAAAATAATGAAAACTGCCTAAATCAAGCTACATCTCAGTATATACGTGCATGTGAATGTTAATTACAGATGTTAGTGGGAACACTTATTTATTTTGTTTTCAGAGATATATTTATTAACCTTAAATATGACCACTTTTTATTAGCTTAATGCTATTTCATTTGTGCATGCTGGAAAAACTTTGCTTCACTTTTTCTAGGTCAAATTCTTGCATACCAGCAAAACTCAGTGTGATGAATTAAGTAGCTTTCCTAGAGAATGAATCACTGTGGAATATATCTCTATTTGTTTCAACAGGAGTAAAGACATTATGGAAGCTACTGTACAATAAATGTCATGCTAACGGAGAAAACCTTAACACTGTACCTTTTGTCATTCTGTCAATATGGTTTACTCAATAGAATTTAAGAAAACCAAAAGTTTGTGTATGAGAGGTTTACTACTTAATGCTTACCATTTTACAGTAGTTGTCCATGGATTCCCATGTGCTATTACTCTTTAAAACCTGAAAACCTAAACTTTGCACAAAATACATGTAAGAGAACTTGTACTGAATGATATGCTTTGGTAATATATCATAGGTAAGGTTGCATAGAAAATATACATTGAAATATTTTTCTTATGGATGCTAAAGAGAGTGGCTAATAAGAAAAAAAAAGAAATATTTTAATGCAAAAATAAATGAAAGTGGACATGAATATATACTTAGTGTTTTTTCAGTAATGATAGTATTCACTGTTCAGCAATTTTTCCTCATTCACATTTTTATGCATTCACATTTATTTTCATTTTAAAATACCAAACAAGAAAAATGTTGGATGCACCTTGACACATTTGCTTAAATATTGCATAACTACTTTTATATGAGATATGAAAATTGTGAATAGTGTAAAAAGTTAAAGAAAAGATAGACCATAGGAAATAAGGACATTTGGTAAATGGAATGGGAACCTTGTGCCCTAGCGAGTGGAAGGGAAGGGAAAAAAAAGATAATTAAGATACATTATGATGCCCACAATGGATGTGATTAATATGAATTATAAACATATACTAATAATTTTTAAAATATTAATAATATAGCTCCAGCACTGTCCAATTCTTTCAGTAAAATTAATGAGTTAAAATAGTGGTTTTATCTGTACAAATACATAGCAATTTAATATTGATTTCACATTTAAACTGAAAACTATTAATGTACATTATAGTTTGTACTTATACATATAATTTATATTAGAGAAACTTAAGCAGTACAGTATTATATCATGTATACATACATTTAGAAATAGTCTAACTGGGCATCTTGGCATTCCCGTAATTCCAGCACTCCTGCAATTTCAGCACTTGGAAGGCTGGTACAGGAGGATTGCCATGAGTTCGAGGACAACATGTAATTCTAGCACTTGGGAGGCTGATACAGGATGATGACATGAGTTCGAGGACAAACTGGGCTACAAGAGAGTTAGTTCAAAGCCAGCTTGAACTATATAGTGAGACCCTGTCTCAAAAAACAAACCAAAAAAAACACAAAACAAAAAGAGTCTCATGCTTTCTATTATTTACTCTGCTTATGTACTTTAGGATATACCTTTCAAGGCTATCTAGGATATTCCACATTGTAAGCAATTTTCTAGACCATGAGCTACAATTTTAGATTCTATAACTGAATTATTTTAATATAGTGAAGTATACATAGCAGCCTAGAGTCATCAATCTGTGTGTCCTTTAAATTTTTATATAGTATAGAGTGCTGGACTCCCTGATGGATGCATGTAATACATTCAGTATAATAAAGTGATGATCAATAAGGTTATACTATAAAATCACCAAGACAATTTGGAAAGCGTTAAACAGAATTTTTAAAAACTAGATAGCATAAAAGTTGGAAATAAACTGTGATAAATAAATTAATAAATTTGATCAAGTTATAGGGGGAATTCAAATGCATTAGAAAAGCATGAAAATTGTGGGAAATTCTCAGAAATTATTTGCTATTACAATGGCAAAAAATAATCATGTAGTATCTATAGTTATTAAGAGACACTTAGTTTTACCTCAACTAAGAAAAAAAAGCATGTGTCCTTATTTGTAACACAAATTTGAAAAGCTAATAAATGATTCATTTTCATACAAATTCTAGTTTATGTCCCTTTATTTATTTTTGGAAATCTGATTTGACTAAATTATGTATTGGTCATTTTGTTTTGGTCAGCTTTGAATTAAAAGACAAATTGACCTGATATGATTTATCATTTGTCTTTATTACTATTTCTTAAATGCTTGTTTTTAAAAAATTATACTTCCAAGCCAATAAGTGAAGAAACACTTTGTAATTATTTATTAAAATACAAAATAAGGTGAAATAATTATATTAGTTAAGTAATCACATTTCTGAAAACAGTACATAGGAACAGTATACATATAGATAGTAAACTCATTGCAGGAAATACAGAATCAAAATTTTATCTTGCTAGATTATGTCATATATAAACCGAATACATACACAAAAACAATTAAAAAATTGTAAACCAATTATGCTTAAAATTGCATGGTTGAGACTATTTACCTATTTCATTTCTTTCCTGTTTATTTATATGTTAGATCATGTTGTCAATACTCATTAAACTGTTTCATATTATTTTTGATCAAACCACAAGTCAATGTTAAATTATTGATTCTTTGTAGATATGTTTTATGAAACAACCATGAAATATTTTCTTTCATAAATTTGGTGTTTGTGCTGTTAATGACAAGCAAGAACCAAAGTTAAAAATCTTTGACACTCTAATTATGACATAATTTTCAAGAAGACAAAATTCCCATTAGTGGAAATATTTATTTAATAACATACTTATAAAAACAGCATCAAGGTTTCCATGCTGCCAAAAAAAGCACTCATTTACATTCGTACTAGTAATTGATAGCACAAAAAATAAAAGACATTTATATTTTTCATATGGGAAGCTACCTTGTGTAGTCATAAGTACATTTAATATCATGCTTGCTTACAACCTATAATTTTCCAGATAAAAACTATTTTTAATACCGTGGGTATAATGTATTCAAGTGTTTTAAACCACTAACTCAATAACTGGATATGAGTAATTTTAAATCTAAAATCTTAAGTCATTTTTTTCCTTTAGACAATGCATTAGTGACAAATTGTTGAGTGTGTTCAAAATAAGAACAGATCTAAGTATTTCCCACAAGGAACCTTGTGTCAGTCAGTGGTTAGTAGAAAAACAGATATAATAGAAGATATACAAATTTATAAAAATTTACTAAATTGGCTTACAATGGCCACGAGAGAGTAGGATATGGAAGAGTGTAGAGGGTCTGTCTGTATACAGGAGATCCAAAGAATCCAGTGCAAGGTCTGGAGCTCACTACAATGGGAGTCAGTATCAGAAGGTCAGTGAGGCTGCAATAGAAATTTAAAGGATCTGTACTCGAAGCTAAACAGTCCATGCTGGAAGCCAGGAGATTCTATAGAAAATGAAGGTGAAGACTGGAGCTCCTCTGAAGACACAGAAGCAGATCCATCTTCATTTCCCCTTTATCTCTAGCATACATGGAACAAGCTGCACTAGTGTGGGTCTCTCATCCTAGGATGTGGGCTTGCTGAGCCAATAGAGTTCAGTTTCTCTTACTGAAGTTGACACAATCAATTAACCATCACAAACCTATTTCTACTTTTTAGATATAAATTAAGGTCAATTTATTTGTCATTATACTCTAGACAGAAAACTGAAATATTCAATATCCAAAGTTTTGAATCTGTGCTAGCATATCATATGGAGTTGTTAAAGGTTTTCAGGGATAAATATATCCTTATTTTGTGATAAATGTCACACACACAGAACCACATGATAAAGTCACAAAGCACATGTTGCCATTCCCTAATCTATAATCGTGAGTTATGAGTGTTAAATGACTATTGAGTAAGAATAGAAGCTAAATGGATAATGACTCTGAGACTAAAGTTTAGCTCATCAATCACTAGGCCACAAAGAGATCACATAGCATTCATTAGGTAACTCACATAATACTTCCACAGAATATGAAATCATTAATTTTTATAGTAACTTCAAGCCACATCTTTTATCTATGGGGCATAGGTTCCAAACTTCTGGTAATCTGAGCAACTACTTTGAAGATAACAGTAAGTAATATAACAACTATTACTGATTTCCTATTATCCTGTTTTGAAATTCTGTGTCATTTTTATAGTTTTTGTGTTGTTTTGTTTTTGTCATTTTGTTTTTGCTTTCTTTTTAAAATTAAAAAAAAAAAAACCCAGTGGAAATTTTTAAGGGTTGATAGTATGGAATCCTATATGTACCCTCTTTTGTCCCATACATTTATAACTGTGACAAAATTTAAGTTATAATTTAGAAACAATGAGAGATTAATAGGAACATAATTCAATAAAATTATTATAACAGTATAGTATAATAAAAGTTATGTGAACATATTCTCTGTTTCAAAATATCATACTGTAGTTTGATCCTAACCTTTAAAGGAATCAGATTGTAGCTTCCCTTTGGCAAATTTAAACAGGCAGTGTTATGACAGTTGTCTATTTTATTAAGGAATCTAAGAGTTACACACGCAAATCAATTCCATGAGAGATGATCTGAAAACCTACATCTACTAAGAGATTGGGTGGTAGTGTACACAGCTAGAAAACACTGGACAAAGTGATAATCGATATCTGCAGAAAGATGGAGGAACAGGGAGATATCATTGTGTTATTGAGAAAAGTGCACAGCTTAAAACTTATATATTGTTCATTGTTAGAATTTCGCACTCAATATTTTTAGACGTTAGTTGAGTATAGATAGCTATAACCTTGGAAGGTGAAATCTACAATTTATTTTTTCATTAGTACATATTTACAGTACATGATGATTACATCCATGGTAGGTAGTTGCTACCTGTACATGACACATTTTTTGTTCCCCATTCCCTCCCTCCCTCCTCACTTCTCTTAGTTCCCTCCACTTTTGTAAAAAAGTCTGTCTCTGGTGAAGAATATTACTTTTGTCTCAATAGTAAGAGTGTGAGAAAACTTGATATAAATGTGTTAATAAAAACAAAGATAAAAATTTGATCTGTACCTTAGTGATCATAATGTATTGTTAAAATTAAAGCAGTTCTAATTAAGATATTTTTCTCTGCCTTATACATACTTTTTTCTTTAAAGCAAAAAGTGTTTAAAGCAGATTTCATTTATTCTCAATGGTGTCAGTGGTCTGCTAAGAAGTCTTAAGTTTTTTACTGTAATTCTTTGATATAGAAAATAAACCTTTCAATAATTTGGACAGATTATATGTAAACATATTATTTAACTCAATAGCTGTACTAATTTCTGTCATATGGTAGTGTCATGCTTCTTTAACTAAACAGTATAAGTTTGTAGAAGAAAAACCATGGAAAGCATTTTACTCACGTGTATGTTCTATATAAATAATTCAATTTGTTACTATTGTGTGATGTAGATCTATCTTAACTAAAAATTATTATAATTTTGCAAATTATCATGCAAAGTGAGAGACAATAGTATATTCTACAGAAGAGAATGCACAATGTGGTGGGACGAGTGTGGTGGTGCATGCCTGTCATCGCAGGGCTCCAGAGACTGAAGCAAGATTACTGTGAGCTCAAAGCCAGCTTGAACTGCATAGGGAAACCCTGTCTCAAAAAAATGGTGAAGGGGCTGGGGATTTAGCTCAGTGGCACAATGCCTGCTTGGCAAGCGTGAGGTAGTGAGTTCGATTCCCGGTACTGGGAAAAAAAAAAAAATCAAAAAAGTGGTGAGTTACAAAATCAGATAAGTTCATATTTTGCCTTTCCAATTTCCTCAGCTTTCTCAGCTATAAAATCAAAAATAGCAATTGCTCATATCTTATGTACTTTTGTAAAATTTAAATATGATAATGAAAAGAAATAACATATAAATATGCATGGAGAACTTGTGAACATTTCCTGGTTGTCCAATATCATTTCGAGACTCATAGAATTGTAGTTTTAATTATGTAGAGATCAAGATTTTAACAGCTATATTGATAAAAATATTGATGTCTACAAAATGATAATTATAATAAATGTCAAACTGAAATTTCTCTCATTTGTCATCTTTCCATTCTTTCTACATAAATCTCATTGTGTGAACTCAACTAAATAGAGGCACATATGATTTGTATACATGTTGTTCAACTTTATTAATTTTTAACTAGCATATATTTCAGATACTGTAGTTGTTTTATCAATAAGCTATGAGAAATATGAGGGTGTCCCAGAAAATGATCACTCGCATTTAAACAACAAAAGAAAATCTTGATAAAATATAAAAATCTCAATATAAAGTTGATCACACACACACACACACACACACACACACACACACACACACACACACACCCTACACCTTTGAACACTAAATTCCAGAATTCCTCATGTTCTACACACAGGAGAACAAACTCAGGACTCTACTAAGCCGTACCAGAAACTCACAGAAAGACGAAGTCATGAGAGAACAGATGAGTCAGGAGTAAGATTTTCGCATTCAGCAGTGGCCTATGAGCTACAGGAGAGAATAAAGTCCAGAGCATGCTCAGTGCAGCCGCTGTGATCATTACCGGTTGGTCTTCACAGCATGCCTAGCAATGAAGAAAGCGGGAATGCTGAGAGAGATCTATTATTGCATTCTAAAATTTCTGTTCCAAAAAAGTCTCTATCAGGATTTAAAAACCAGAGAGAAAAACGTTGGATCCCATACATGATACTGAGAAGATGGCAAGAAAGGCTCTACAGAACATGGGGATTTAGTCTGATGTTAGCTAGGAAATGGACAGCATTACTGGAGGAGAAGACACATGGCAAAGAAAGCAAAAGACAGATCTACAGAGCAAAGATTCCCACAGAAAAAAAGATAGACTGGCAGTTAAGCTGTGAAAAGCACATATTTTGCTATTTTATTTCTTAAAACATTAAAAATATACTAATTTATATGAAGCAGGCTGGCTAAAACTTAAAAGTATGTACTGACAAAAATCAAATGTTGGTATGAAAGTGAAGCACCTGGAACTCTCCTATAATGCTGGTGAATATGTAAAAGACTACCACCATTCTGGAATAGCATTTGACAGTTTTCAATGAAGTTAAACATATACATATGTATAACTAAGAAATTACTAAGGTAGATATTTATCATGATCAAAATCAACCAAATATACGTTTATAAAAAGATTTATACATTAATCTTCATAGCAACCTTATTCTAGAAACAAGACACATGTTTATGAAAAAAGAAATTAAAACATTGTGGTATATTTATGCAATGAAATACTAAGTAATAAGAAATAAAAATTAGGGGCTGGGGATTTAGCTCAGAGGCACAGCACCTGCCTGGCAAGCGCAAGGTCATGAGTTCAATTCCTGGTACTGGAAAAAAAACAAAAAAAAAAAAAAAAAAAGAAAGAAAAAGAAGAAGAAATAAAAATTAGAAATAAGAATAGTATTTAATAAATATTAAATCAGAAAATGAATAACAGGCTAACATTATTGAATCTCAGAAGCATTATTCTAAGTGAAATGACCTACATACAAAGAACACAATTGATTTATTAATTAATATTAATAAAGTACATGAAGGGACTTCTGTGGGATGATGAGAATTTCAGTGAGGTTTATATAGCTATATTTAATTGTCAAATTTTAATTTGAAAATCTTTTTTCCATATGACTTTACTTTAATAAGAAAATAATAATAAAACAAATATATATTCCATTTGGAAATGTAATTCCTTGCTGTTGTGTTTTAAATACAATTTATGTAATTTCTTCAGTTTGTAATTTCTATATAAACAATTTAATCTTAGCCAGAAGGAAATACTTGACTCTAGGTCTCATGGATGTGGTATATTTTAAGTTAACTTTTTCTTTTCTATTCATGCTTAATGTAATAAAAAGGAAAACGCAAATGATTTCTCACCACTGTTGAATAAACTGAGAACTGTCCAGGGTAATATGATAAAATGTTGCCTTCCAACTTAAGGACTTGTTGTCCTCTTTGATTTGTGTTATTATTTTCCAGTATCTCATGGAAATTACTATCTATGTGCATGGGAATGATTATATGTTTATGGGAGTGGCTGGGATACCCATTTACCCTTACAGGCATTTAATTTATTCTAAATTGTCACACAAGCAATGATTAAAATATGCACATCACCTAAGGGAAGAAACTTATTTGTTCATGAAACACACAACTATTGATCCTCTGTAGTCTCTAGGCCTTGGGAAACACAAGTTTCTTATCAAGAACAAAGAAAAGAAGTTTTAAAAATATGAAAGAATAAAGTATTTTAATGTCTTTCTCACTTTGCTTTTCTTAGTCTGTGTATTTTTAATTATGTGGACTAAAAAAAATTATGTGGATGAAACCAAAGAAGGATAATAATTAAATTTTAGAGACAAAAAAGAGGAAATGGAATTCAAAGTGCACAGACAGGATATTGGGAAAAAATAAATCAGAAGCCAAGAAGTTAAGGATGTTATATTGGCATAACAGTCGCATGAAGCCATGCGAGTGTTTATGACTAAATGTCTTCTCTCTGAAAAGAAAGAGGGAATAAACATGAGTGAAACATAGATGAGACTCTAAGCAGAATAACTCTTATACTTTATTTTTCCTGTACAGACATTCTAGACTTTCTTCATTAATAGTCTATACAACTAAGCAAGAACAACACTTTTCTTATGTTTATTTCATGTACAGTATCTGGTTATTATAACTCTTATACAATAGTAGGTTTATAACCAAAAGTAATATCTTTGAGGCTTGTGAATTTTAAACTAATTTATTGAAAGTCATCTGAATTATTAAAAGTTAATGAGACAAATTCAGATTACCTATGATTAATTAATATCATGCTTCTTTAAGAAAGTAATTTTGTTGTTCTGCTGGGCTCAAGAACCATGATAATCAGGATATTTGATCAAAATATCATCTTTGTCTTGTGTCATCTTTTTAAACTCAAGCTTTATGTCTGTGAATTGATTTAAGAAATAATGATTGACCTAGAAAATTATAATTGGAGAGAGTTATAATTTTCTATGGATGAAAGGAAATGCAAATGTATGTAGCTTTGTCCCCACAGAAATAATATACGGTGTACACATATATATATATATATATATACCAGTGTAATGAAGTTCAGTAGTCTTAAATTCTATGGAGAACTGTGGGACTCGGCGGTCTCTCAGTGGTCCACGGGAGAAAACAGCAGGAGGATTTAGAAAATCAAGACAAGAGACAATAGCCTGGGTCAGGTGGAGTTACCTCTTACCTGATGAGCAAGAGGACTGACTCCAACAGTAGGGGCATATATTTTATACTCTTGCAAAGTTAGTATCAGGAGAGATAATGTTGCCTAGCAACTAACGACTGTAATTGTCCAGGAGGATGCTCTTTTAATACCCGGGTAGACTGACTGCTTGGGGCACTCTAGCTTTCTTCTGCCCTCACATATATGACTAAAATCCAGCTCCAGAGGCTCCCAACAGAGAATCTTGCAAAGATGAAAAATATTTCAAAGCTTTGGTCAGCAATGCATATTGTAGAACATTTACTGAGGTCTGTGAATGTTATTAGGTCAACTTAAACCAATATGGGTCTGATCTTACTAAATTTTGTCTCCAGATGAGTTTTTAAAATAATTCTTCTAATGATTCTCTCTTACTTAATAATGTAGATTATTCAAAACCTCAGAATTAGATTAGGTACGTAAGAGCACATCTACTGATGAAATTTAAATTTCACCAAGTGTCCTCTGAAAATACAGAGTACTTAAAGATGAAATTATAAAATCACAAGTAGAAAATACAACTGGAGATTTTGATAAAATTACAGCCTGGTACAGTGGCACTCTCCTGTAATCCCAGCTATGCTGGAGGCTGAGGCAGGAAGATGGCAAGTTTGAAGCCAGCCTGAGCAATGTAATGAGACCCTTTCTCAAAATTAAAAATGAATAAATAGGGGGCTGGGGATTTAGCTCAGCGGCAAAAGCGCCTGCCTGGCAAGCGCAAGGTCGTGAGTTCGGTTCCTGGTACTGGAGAAAAACCAAAAAAAAAAAAAAAAAGAATAAATAAAAAGGTTGCAGGTGTATCTCAGTGGTAGCATTCCCCTGGGTTTAATCTCTAGTATTACAAAAATAGCTCAGTAAATGAATGAATAAATGAATACAAATAAATAGCAAGGATTGAAATAAAAAATACTCAGAAAAGTCACAGAAAGATAGATTTGTTCTGGGTTACCATTTAAGAAAGAGAGGAAGAAAATTCATAAATCCAATTACACATTCTAAGAAAATTTAAACTAAAGAATTAAGCTTTTGATTCGAGAAAACTAACATAAACAATCATCCTTATAAATCAATATTAGTAAGTAGTAAGTATTTTCTAAACCAGGAGTCACTTTAAACCCTATTTACTCATGATCATAATACTCCTCAAATAATTTGCAAGTAAGTGTAGATGAATGCTAACTTGTATCAATAGTTTGCATTGGCATTATTAAGAGTAATTTTGGCTCAGTATCTCAAGCCCGTAATTTCACCACTATGGGAGGGTGAACTAGGAGGATCATGAGTTTGAGCTCAGTTTAGTGACACCCTTTTTCAAAATAACAAATACATGTACGTGGGAGGCGTGGTTATAGTTCAGTGCGAGACCCTCAGTGAGGAGACTGAGTCTGGTTTATAGAAGAGCTTCGAGCTGGGCGTGGTGTCCCACACCTGCAATCCCAAACTTCTGAGAGGCTGAGCCACGAAGATGGAAAAGGATAGCAAAGCCCAGGGGAAGTTAGCCATTTGTCAAGAACTTGTCTCAAAAAAATATTTTTACATTTTAAAAAGAAGTAGTAAAGTCTTTGAGTTCATCACCAGCACCTGCTAAATAATGAATAAAAAAATAAATTAATGAGAATTTTTAAAAGCCTAGGGCTAACCTATGAAAAAACTTGCCACAATGAGTCTTGAAATCAACATTAGAGAATTCCTGAAATCTTCTCCAGCTGTTTCAGCCATAATTCTCTAAAAGAGTATCATTCCCCATGTGCACTGCATGCAATAACAAGACAGTGTACTTTTTTTTTTTTTTTTTTTGGTACAGGGAATAGAACTCAGGACCTTGTGCTTGGCAGGCAGGCACTTGTGTGGCTGAGCTATATCCCCAGCCCAACACAACAATAGGTATACAAGAAAATTTTCGTGCTATAAAAAGCAAGGAAACAGGTATTCTAAAATGAAATCAATATATTGAATCTGTTAAAGTGTAATTTGGTTGATAAAGCTAAAAGTAGGTATTAATTATAAACCTTGCTAAAATTAAATGGAAATATTATATCTTGTATGATGAAGCTCTGTATCATTTGCAATGTTTTTTTATTACTTATTACTCTCTTTGATTATAGATTGTAGATTGTTAATTGTAGATTGTCTTACGTTCTTATGTCTGGTGAACTGAGCAACTTCGTTGACAATAACAGTAAGTAAGGTAGTAACCATGTAGCAACCATTGTTAATTCCTGTCATTTTGTTTTGAGGTCATGTATCATATTTGTTGTTTTGATTTTGTCTTCATGGTTGCTTTGTTATTTTAATTTTTAAAATAATAAAGAAAAGAGTGAGAGAGAAAAGAAAAAAGATAATGAAATTCTTGAGTGATCTGAGGAAAAAGTCAGAAAAGCATCAATGAGAAAATTAAACCAGGAACGTTGCTAAATCAGGGTCATGTTAACTGCTAGATATTTTTTCTATAGTTTTTTCCTTTAATTTTGGTTCTTAAGTGAAATTTTTCTGCTTTACTCTCTTGACACTTTGACTAATTCATGTTCTCCCATGAGTCCAGAAGAGATCTCAGTAAATAATTTATTTCACTTGAAGCTTGTGAATTCAAAAAGGTTTTACTTTTTTCCAGATTTTTTTTTAGTTTTTAAAAAATCTAACTTTACTAGTTGTATAAAGGAAAAATTTGTATAACTTAAGGCCTAAATGAAATGTTAGACTATTTCAAAAGTTCTTTTATCAATAATGTAACTGAGAAATGGGTCCTCTTAGCAATCAATTAAGTTTGCAGTTATGAAGCAGAAAAAATACTGTTCAGTTTTCCAAACCCAATTGGTAAATATTGACGGTGCTGTTTGTGGTTTAGTTACATCCTCTTAGAAAGTCTTTATGACTTCAGATCTGATATAGATAATATGATGGCAAAAATGTTAAAATTTGTGTTATTTTAAAGGTGATGAACGACATGCAGAATATTAACAGAAATCAAAATTACAAATACTCATATAAATATTGAATTGATAATTTATAACTCAGAACATACACATACATGATACAACATTAAATTTGTTCAATGTTCTACTTAGCTTTTAAAGATGTACAAATTCTAACAGTCAAAAGAAAAAGTTAATACTACAGGCCCAAATTCTGAATTCTAAAAGAAAAACACATTAAAATGTCAAAAAGAAAAAGATACTTTATTTTCCTGATGACAGTTTAAACATTTAGAAAAGTTCTGGAATTACGCATTGCATTGATATTACAGCCATTGGTGTCTACAGACAGTTTTCACCTTGGGATCCAGTGCCCACCCCTTAAGATTGTAGGACCCTCAGCCTTCTCCGCGATGTCCCGCGCATGCTCTCTTGAACTGTTGCGCCCATGAGCCTCACTGGGTTTCATATCCTGTCCTTGCCATTCTACGTGATCAAAGCCACTTTTAATTAAAGGCTACTTATTGAGCAATGCTTTTGGAAGGATGTTTCATAATGATTTCACAGTAATAGTTCTTAGTGTCTTTCGAGGAAGAGGTTTTTTAAAAAGATATTTAACAATGTATAGTGATTTTGTGTATAGAAAATTCTTCCTTGAAATTGACCCTGTAATGTATTTGCACAAAAGCTGATTATTTTTTCAGATGAGTTTAGTTTTCATATTATTTGTTGGTTAGAACGTTATTTATAGGTTGGGTTAATTTGAATATTATTATTTTTTTTCACATTCCAGCTTCTTCCACTCTTTTACCTCTGAATTTATAGTGGTGAAAGAACACAAAATTTCAATGTATTTTTCCCTCTTCAAAAAACTCTAGTGCCCAAAATATAAGCATTGGTATTTTGAGAAAGGATCAAAGGGAAACAGGAAAGACAGCTTCAGCAAGTAAGCCAAGGGTATTTGCTGTAGAGACTACTGTGAGATGGTGTGTCGGGTTCTCCAGAGAACTAAACCAGTGCAACAGAACGCGCACACACACACACACACACACACACACACGTGCACATACACAGATTGATTTTCAGGAACTGGCTTAAGTAGGGGATGGTACCTCTTAAATCTGCCAGGGGGTGAACAGCATTATGAAAGTAACTTGGAAACAAATTTTGTTCTTCTTCAAGAGATTGCAGACTCTTCATCTGGTTGGATGACACCCATCCACATTATGGAAGTTAATCTGCTTTACTCAAAATCTACTGATTAAACATCAGATTCATCTAAAAAATATTCTTACAGCAACATTGAGACTGGTTTGGACCAAATATTTGGGTATATGACCAAGCCAAGTTGGTGCATAAAACTAATTATCAATGACAGAACTACCAGAATTGCAAAAATGATATTTTGGAGTTGTGTATTTAAATATTAATACAGTTTTTCTTATTTTAAAGTAAAAAAACCAAAATAATGCCATTGTAAGGAAGCATTTATAATATTGTTAAATGTTATAAAGTAAATAACTAGCTAGCTTTTTGAAATAAATGACAAATATGTATATTTATATATTTTTATTTAATAATTATAAAATTCCTTCTGTGAATTTGATAGTGCTTCTCTCTCCCCAACCCTCTGTGTACTATGAAGTAGTATCTTCATGATAATTATTCAGAGAGAAAAAATGGTTCTTGTAGTGAAATGTAGTTCTTTCAAACAAAGTGATGAACACAGACATGCAAAAAACATTTATAATTGTTAACTGGGTAAAATTTAAGGTATTTATTTATGTTTTCCCAAAATATGAAAATAAGGAAAACACCAACTAGGACCTGAATTTCTACTTTTATTTATCTGATAATATAATTCATTTATAGAGGGCATAGTTTTTAAATAGTGTTTTTAGTTACTGCCTTCACTGTTACATTGCTTCTTTTTCAACAATAAATGAGCTACAATTTTTGAGATAGAAAAGACATAGATTTTTGAAATATAAACCCATAACCAAACAAAAAAAGATGCTGAAAGCTATTGTTGACTGGTGGTATAATACACAGCCATACAATATTAAAATAAATAGTAACAGTTTATGTATAATGAAGTTCTTTTCTTTAAAGTATTATAGTAAGAAAAGATGCTGATTTTTAAATGAAATACTTTTATCTCTGTATCTATAACAATATAAATCACTCCTTTATGGTTATTACAATACTGAACAATGATAAAGCCACACATACACGTAATGAATACAAATGAAAGGTAATAGTTAGCTAAATAATGTGTGCCACATAGTTGGATGAAATGCTAATTTAGAAATTTCTAGCAACTAAAGAGAATATCAATGAGAAATAACCTGGAGCAAGAAAGAATCAGTTTGATGAATTGGGCTATATTAAAGAAGTTCTAAGACTTTCTTTTTTCAACTCCAGCAATAAAATAGACAAAACTTTCATGTGAGAAAGTAATATTTTACTCTTGGAAAAATGAAAACTTCGAATCTTTTCCTTAAGGGAAGAACTTTGCATTTAAACCATTGGCCCTTTAGAGACATTTTCACAATGAAAAAAAAAATCAAAAGGTTCATTTTACTTGGAGCGTTAAAAGAGATGAAACACATGGGGATCCTGGTAGTTCTCTCATTTAAGTTTAGTGTCACAATGATTTGATAGGGCCTGAACATTCATTTAAAAAGATAAGCCAAGTAATTAAAAATATTGCAGGAAAGTTGAACATTTGACCTATTTGCTTATTTTAATTTCTGCCTCAGGATCGCTGCTATTCCACATTGTAGG
Source organism: Chinchilla lanigera (assembly GCF_000276665.1). NCBI lineage: Eukaryota > Metazoa > Chordata > Mammalia > Rodentia > Chinchillidae > Chinchilla > Chinchilla lanigera. The sequence goes on from NW_004955418.1 coordinate 8,250,039, forward strand.
CTGTTCCACAGAGTTAGAGGCTGTTCACATTTTTTAGCACAGTGAATACGGTATGAAAGGACTGCAGTGTGTCCCATCTGAGGCAGCATTTTATATCAACGGGGAAACTTGGTGAGAGGTTGAAGTTTACTGCAGCACACTAAGGAATCAAGAAAAGTCATACTCTAAGATTTGAATATTCAGAAGTAAAAGCTTATAAATGTACCGTGTTGGCATCAACATCTCTAAAAAGGATTATAGTGTATTATAAAATTACAGTTTTTATTATGTAGCAATATATGCTCAATTTTATGTAATAAAGTACCCATTCATTTAGTCAGCTATATATTCATTTGTTCAGTCACTCAACATATACTTACAAGTGACAGTTATGTTTCTTACCCTCCTACTTCTGGGATATAGAGCTAAATGAAACAAATAAGAATTTCAGATCTCTGTTTTTTGTAATGAGTCACAGAACACAAGCAAAACAAATACATGGATCTGTGTTAGCTTTCTATCACTAAATGACGTACTTGAAATAATTATACAGAGCAAGGTTTCTTTTGACTCACAGTTTTGGCTGGCTCCAGCCTACAGTAGCTTGATCCCGTGGCTTTGGGCCTGGGGTGAGGTGGTACTTCCTGGTGGGAGCTTTTCACACAGGAAAAATCTCTCATAAAAGAACCGGGGAGAGAAAGAGAGGCAAGAAGAGGGCCAGGATCCCACAGTCTCCTTCCAAGCCATGTGCTCACTGACTTAATGCCTGCCTCATATGTTTTATCTTATAAAGGTCTCACTATCTCACTATAGTGCTATGCTAGCGATCAAGCCTTTAGCAAATGAGACTTTCTGGAGCATTGAGGGTCTAATCTGTAACAGTCTTAGATAGTCAGCAAGAAAGTGTGATATTTTGTTGTAGTCAGGACACATAGTTCATAGGATTATTTTATAATACACACCCAAAAAGTCCAGTGCAAAAGAGTACAGATCTGTCCACACATTATACACCCAAAGAATCCAGCTGAGGGCCTGCATGCCTTGGCAATGTCTTTCATGAGTCCAGCTGAAGACCTAGAACTCATGGCACTGTCCTCCGTGAGTCCAGCTGAGGGCCTAGAGCTCACAATGCCGCATGCAAATCTGTATCTGGATCTGCACTGGGAAGGCTCAAAGGTCAGGGGTGGAAGCTAGAAGGTCTGTGCCAGTGGGATGTAAGAGCTGTGCCAGCAGGCTGAGGGATCTGCACTGGAGCCAGGAAGCAACACTCAAGGTAAGGACCAGAGCTGCCTGCAAAGAGAACTTCAGCCATCTCTAGAAATAGCAAGGACCCGACCTCCTCTGATGATGAGAATAGCTTAGTTTATTTCAGGACAACTGGTACAAGTTTCACTAGGAGACTCAGCAGCACACCATCTTCCCCTCCAGTTCTCCTTTGATGCTGTTGGCAATAATCCTCAGGCGGGCCTGCCACACCCAGCATCACGCTGATTCAGTTCAGCTGGGTGTCACAAATTGACCATTAGTTAATCCACGACATGAGTAGATTGTGATGAATGGAAATAGTTGCAATTTTAACAAGCACTACTAACAAAAATCTTTAGTTTATTGGTGCCATTTAAGAAAACACACATAGGACGAGAGGAAAGAGCAGCGTGTGGCTAGTTGGAAGAAATTCTTTGGCCAGCAGATAAACAAATCCAAACATCCTGAAATGGGAATGTGATTGGGGAATTTGACAAACAGCAATAGGGCCTTTTCCTGGAGTATAACTGAAGTCAAGGAAGGGACTGGACCTTACAGTTCTTCCAGGCCATGAAAGCATCAGCTGGCTCTCTGAGTGATATTAGAAGCCACTGAAAAGCTTGTGTGGATGATAACGTGACATGGTTTAGGTTTTAGTCCTGGACCCTGTGCTAAGAATGGTCTAAATGTGGCCAAGAAAAAAAGCAGTTCCATTACTTAAGTGACTCTACCGATAATCCAAATGAGTCTGACCAATTAGCTGTTCCAAAGTAGTCAGGTGTTCAGGATGTTTTGATTAGACAGCAAATAGAATCTGGGCTCAGGGTTATATTTTGTGACTTCCCCTTTCTGATGGACAGAGATCTTTTGTGGTTACTTAGGGTAGTTAGAAAAAAATACTGAACTTTCTGTTAAATTAAATTTATGGTAAATGCTGAGTAACTTCTAGTGGAGATATGTCTCATGGAATTTACTGTGCATACAAAAATATCCCATACAGTATAAGATCAGACTTATAAAAAAATGTGTCTTGTATTTGAAATTCAAAATGAAGTCACCATTCTGTATTTGTATTTGGTCTTTTGTCAAACTTACTTCTCAACCCTACTTCTATAATTTCTCTGGCTAGAATGAATCTTTATTTGCATCTTTTGTTGAGAATGTTTTTACTTCCCTTATACAGGCATGTAGTTTTTCCATCTGTTCCTACCCTCCAGAAGCAATAGTGTTTTCCTAGGAGCTGGGGAAGTGTATTGTCCCAGGCTAAGGTTTTTGGTACAATGAGAGATGTTTCTAAGGGAAGTGTGTTTGGCTTTATGTCTTTCTTCCACCCTAACCAATCACTTCCTGTGTCTTACCAAAAAAGGGCTATGCTAGCTCTTCTGCTTTTCCTTCTGTCCTTCCTATCAATACTTTCTTTTTGCAGGGTTGTAAATTCACTTTAACTCTGGGGTTGCCAGCTTTTCCAAGCTATTTTTGTGTCCTTTAAAATTGACTTACACTTTTTGTACACTTCTTTATCTTTTCTTACCCTGGCTGTTACTGTTTAGATCTCACATGTCTTGCAAACATCTCAGGTGCTCAGAAGTGAGGCTTTTGAAAAGTGATTTCAGTGGCTGGGGATATAGCTCAGTGGTGTAAGCACCTGCCTGGCAAGCGCAAGGTAGTGAGTTCGATCCCTGGTACAGTCAATAAAAAAAGAAAGAAAGAAAGAAAAAAAAAAGAAAGAAAGAAAAGTGATTTGATTGTGGAGTTCTGTATTTGTTGGTGAATTAATCCATGGATGAGCTCATGTGCTGGTAGGAAATAGGGCCAGGTTGGAGGTGTGGTTCCCTCAGGGTCTTGTTCCAGACTTTTCCCTTCTCTTTCTGCTTCTGGCTTCCACGGGTGGAGCACTTTTCCTTGGTCATGCCATCCCCACGTTCCTTTTCTGCCTTGAAACTACCCAAATGAGGACTGAACCCGGACAACTCAGCTAAATAAACCTCTCCTTGAAATTGTGTCAGGTATTTTTTCCCAGTGATGGGAAAAGTAATTAATACAGTAACTGAGATATTTTCCATGGTTTTTGAAAGGTGACAAACTCCCAGTGTCTCGTATCTCCTAACCGGAACCTTTCACACGCTCAAGTTCAGTTCATTTGATTGTCATGTAAGCTCTTATCTGGTGGATTTAAGCACAGTTAGGATTCCACGGCAGTTTGGCAGTTTTTCTTCATTAGGGTAGAAGCGCTACTTTCCTGCAGCTTTTACATATTAAATACAATAAAACCATATAAATCTTAAAAATTTAGGCACATTTTCTCAAAGTACATTTTTCTCATTTCTTAGACTTTCAAGAAAAATAGCAAAATAAGAGTGTTGGTTCGTTTGCAGTCACTGAAAATAAAGAGAAAGAAGTGCCATTAAAGATAGCATGAATTTAATTAAAATTTAAGCAAGTAAAACGAAAAACAAAAATCACACGCCCCCTAAACCAGTTCCTGTCTGTGACCTGACTTGGGTACTTGTTCTCCCTCAGCCCTATGTTGCTGGCTGTGCTCATAAAACACGTGATCGGTGCCCATTGTAATATTAATCTCTCCCAGCTCTAAACCTGTGTCCTGAAATCTTTTTATTTGCCACATATTGATTTTTTTTCCCTGTAGAAGTATTTTTAAATTGTCTATGCCTTTCTACACATTCTATGTCAATGTCATTTTTCAGTATATCATTCTTCATTATAGAGAAAAGTTCCACCTAATTTTTTGAAGATGGAGGTCACTCGGCCTAAACTACCTTAGTTTCACCAGTCCTCGAATACAATTTACTTGTGCATTTGCTCGCCACAGTTTTCTGCTCCTCTGCCTTAAAAGTTGGTCACGATTTCTGAAACCAAACATCTTTTGCCCTTGACAGTCTCATCTTTCTAAACCAATTGTTTGTTCATATTTTTCCTTCCTTGTGTATTTTATCTCTACTTTGTCCCCTTTTTTCCCTATTTTTAAAGCATCTCTCTCTAACTTGTTTTTCTAAGTTTTCTAATTGTTCTTCTAGGTATTTGTTAGGGTTTGTGTCTACATGTCCCCTCAAATCCTCATGCAGTCATAGAGCAGGCTTCTAGAGTTTCTGATTGATCCATGGTTCAATGCTAGGATTATGAGTGTGAGTGCTACACCCCACGCTGGGGCGGACAGCTTGTGAGCAATATAAGAGAGAGAAAGAGCCTCACCAGATGTTGCTCCTCCCTTTTGTTCTTGCTGCTTTTGCTGTCTTCTGCCACCGTGAACTGTTGCCCTCTGCCATGAGCCACTCTGCCTTGGAGCCAGCAAAGTATGGACTGAAACCTCCACAAACCATGAGCTAAATAAACCTTTTCTTCCTTAATTTTGGGCATCAAGTATTTTGTCTCAGTAAAGTAACCAAGTAAAGTATTTGTTTTTTTTTTTTTTTTTTTTTTGTCTTTTTGAGACAGGGTCTCTCTGCAGTTCAGGCTGGCCTTGAGCTCATTTTTTGGTTTTTCTCCGGTACCGGGAACCGAACTCACGACCTTGCGCTTGCCAGGAAGGCGCTTTGCCGCTGAGCTAAATCCCCAGCCCCCAAGTAAAGTATTTGAATAAGATTTGCTCATCACTCATTGTTCTCAGATTTGGCTCCTATTCTCACAAACTTTTTTTTATTTCTTTTCTTTTCTTTTCTTTTCTCTTCTCCTCTTCTCTTCTCTTCTCTTCTCTTCTCTTCTCTTCTCTTCTCTTCTCTTCTCTTTTCTTTTCTCTTTGAGAGAGGATCTTGCTATGTACTTCAGACAGGCATTGAACTCAGTGTATAGCCCAGGCTGGCCTCAAACTCACAAACTTTTCCTAACTTCTGCCAATATTTTAAACTTTTACACTTTTTTATTCTTAGTTATGATGTTTGCTTTACTGTAACACTGACCCATCCCTTTCATGTTCCTTTATTCTTGTTCATTTTTGAGCCCTCCCTTAATCACTTTCTGTGGCTGGGGCACAGTACTTGACACCTAAGATTTAAGAGGAACAATTTATTTTGGCTCATATGTCAGAAGCTTCCATGTTCGGCTTTAAACAGAGGAAACACATCATGGAAATCTGCACATGTCAGGAAGCAGAGAGAAGAGGAGATGCCAGAAGGGAGCTACACACCTGTGAGTCACAGTCCCAGTGAACCACCTCCTCCAACTTGGACCCCGCTCGCAACAAGTCAGCCATGTGGGCCCCACCATTCAGTCACCTTCGGGAAGCCTCATGTATGGGGGCACGCGGCCTTCAGGGGACATTCTGGATCAAAACCATACCGACATTCTTCTCTTTTATTCCGGGAAATCTTATTCCTGCTAATTATTCAGACAGCTTAATGAAATAACTCTTTAATCTATATTTGCAGTCTCAAATACTCTTCTAACGCTAGTTTCGAATCCTTGCTAGATATCTCACAAAAATATTTTCAAATACCTTTGATAGCCAAACCTAAGTGTATCATTTTTCTTCAATGAAATGTCTTCCTTGATCTTTGTAGTTCAACTGGAAAGCATGCCAATTTTCTAGATTCTGAAACAAAAGGTTTTTTTTTTGGTTGTTTTTCTTCTGGTCCCAGGAATTGCACTCACGACCTTGTGCTTGCCAGGTACTGTGCTGCTGAGCTAAATCCCCAGTCCTTTATTTTATTTTTATTTTAAAGAGAAAAAAATAAAAAGTATGATACAGAATTTCAAAATAAGATAATAGGAAATTAACAGTGGTTATTATATTGCATATTATTATCTTCAAAGTGGTTGCTCAGATTAGGAATGAAAAATTGATCAAACTATATATGCACAAACCATTCCTTTCAGTGAACTAATAGAAATTAGTAGTTGTATTATCTTAGCTATCTAATGTATGTAAACATGTATATGTCTCTTTCCCTTTCACAATATCTACTGTACATTTTGGATCTTATTTACACTTTTAATTTCTTACACCAGGGAGAAAATATGATGTTTACACATAGGAGTCTGATTTATTTCACTTATGCGTATGGTCTCTAGTTACATCCAGTTACCTATAAAAGCCTTGAGTTTATCCTTCTTCTAGCTGATTAGTGCCCCATCCCATAAAAATACCACATCTTTTTTATCCATTCCTCAGTGGATGGGCATTTGGGTTGTTTCCAAGATTTAGCTATGACAAATTGTGCTGCTATAAACATTGGTGCACATATATTGCTGTGGTATGATCTTTTTCATTCTTCTGGGAAGATGCCCAGAAGAGGAATAGCTGAGTCAAATGGGACTTCCTATCCTAGTTTTCTGAAGAGTCACCACACTGATTTTCACAGTGGTTGTAAAAGTTTACAATCCTACAACAGTGGAGAAGGTTTGAAACAAAATTGTTTTTGATTCTTCCCTCTTTCTCATTCTTCATATGATTTTTTATTACATAATCATTTGGCCAAGTGTGTTTGCAAAGCGATAAGAGTTTGGCCATGGACAAATATTTCTCTTGACATGTGGTCTGAGACAAATATATTAAAATAGTTCATTTCAAATATTACTTAATCAAGTAGGTGAAAGTACTGTGATAAAGTGACTAGACGCTCATAAGAACGCTTTATTTGGAATGGGAAGAGAAGAACTAACCTAAGTATGCAACACTTGATTTGACTGCAATAATAAGAAAGAGTCAGTCATGCAGACTTCCCAGGAATATGCTTCCAGTTGAAAAAAAATCAGGAAATTTATAGCCTCCTTCTAGTAACACAATTACTATTTGGCTATATCCCTGACTATATCTTTCTTTTTATTAACATGACTATTGACTCATTTTACATACTAAGGTGGGTTACATTAATTGCAGCCTTCTCAGTAAATGGAGTTAGCATTATTTTTCTAATGATTATGTTTTCTTTTGCAGCTTTTTACTTATCTTGACTTCAAATTAGTCAACCTTTGATCATGTCCTTTATTTCTCTTGAAATACCTTCTCTCCCCGCAGCTGTTAAAATTTTTCATCCTTCAAAATTCATATTTTGAACTCCTTCACTCCAGAACCTTTTATAGGTACACAAATTATTTTATTTTTACATTTGTGAAAGCTTTTCTACTTTAGCTTTAAAATTATGCTACAGTACAGTTCCTTTTAGTGTATAGTCCTGTGAATTTCAACATTGCTATCTATGTTCAAAATTAATTTGCTGTGCATTTGTGGTTAGCCCTTTTCCTTATAACTGAATATTCTATTTCTTCCTCTTCCCATTCCATTTTGAAATAGATTTAATTCCATATTTCTTATTATCTATTTGTATTACTCTTTATAATTTGGATTTCTCATTGAAGAAAAAACATGCGATATTTAAGCTTGTATGTCTAATTTATGTCATTTAACATTACAGTTTCAAGGCACATAAATTTCCTTACATATGACTCATGTTGATCAAGTTAAATATTTCATTCCACTTTTTAATTTCCTGTGACTTTAAAGAAGATATATAATATGATTTTCCTTGTTGTTCCTCCATAGATGAATTAGCTTCTCCCATCCCTAGTGTCTTTGAATATTTCATATTTGTGCTTGCTTTTCTGCAGGTTGGCTATGATACACCTAAGTGTTAATGTTTTAAGCTGAGTATGGTGGTGCATAGCTGCAATCCTTGCATGTTGGAGGCTGAGGCAGGAGAATCTCTAGCAGTTCAAGGCCAGACTGTGTTACAATGTGAATTTAAGGCTAAGTTAAACTATATAGCAAAACCTTGTCTCAAAAGAAAAGTGTTTTAGCTCTTACCCTGGTTTTGTTTGTGTTCTGTTAGCTTCCTGGATCTATGTATATTGTGTATTTTTTATTTTGGAAAATTAACAACTACTATCAGCTTAATGTTTCCCTCGCCTCTATCTTTTTCTTCTCCTCTTGGTATTTTCAGTAAGTTTATATTACAAATTTGTAATAATCACATATTTTTACTTTCCCTTCTGTTTTTTGGTGGGGAGTTCTATTTTATTCTCAACGTGGGAAGCTTCTTTTTTAAATATTATTTTTAAAAAGATTACAGAATACAATGGCTACATTTTTCATGGGCATTGGCACATATACATAGCACATGTTCATTCTTTTTATGTCTTTTTAATGTATCTTCAATCCCAGTGATTGTTTCTCACCAGTCTCCAGTCTAACAATGAACCTATCAAACATGTTAATTCTCTTAGTGTGTGTTTTATTTCCTTGCATTTTGATTCTTACGGTTTTCAACAATCTGTGTACATCACTTATATACTCCTGCATGTTGCTGATGTTTTTACTAGAGCCTTTAGCAATCACACTAATTTGGAATTTTTTGTCTGAAAAAGTTGAAATCTCATCCATTTTTCATTCTGAAATCTTCCTTTGTTTCATTTGCTTGTGTTTTTCTATCCTTGTATCATGACTTATAAAAAAAAAAACCTCAAACATAATTTTTCAAGTAATGTTATGGTTTGTCCTATCCACAACTCCTATGGAAATTTAAATTTCAATGTAATGGCATTGAAAAGTAGTGAGATTTTTAAAGATATTTGGATATTAAAGGTTTTATCTTCATCTATTATATAAAGGTTTATCTTCATTATTACAATCATGGGATTGGATTATTTCTCATAAGACTGGGTACATCTTGTGGAAATGAGTGAGAACTTGCTATCAGTTACTTTGAGAGCAGGCTTTCACACCATGAGTACTCCTAGTGTTTTGACTTCTATTCTCACCTGCTGTGCTTTCACTGTATCACCATGTTATGCTGCAGCCCGAGAACCTCACCAGAAGCTAACAGATGCCAGCCCCATGCTCTTGGACTGACGATTCATACAGAACCATGAGCCCAGTGAACTGCTTAGCTGTATGAATCATCCAATCTGTAATATTATGTGATGGAAAAAGAAAGCAGACTGAGATAATAACTGAAGATAAATTGCCTTTTTCATTAGGTTTCATATTTATCTGGATGGAGTTTTATGCTGCATTAGATATTGCTATAGCTGAGGTTCAAAACTTCCATTTTCTCTTGTTTTTATAACTCATTTATCTTTACATTATCTTGAAAATTTCTTAGAGTCTACATCGCTTACCTCTTTTTTTTTTTACAGTCCACTGTTACTTTAATCAATCTCTGTCGATGTGATGATAAGGTATTAAGAAAGAAAAGCCACCATAATTTTATGACTAAATACCATTTGTGTGTGTGCCAACCTTTAAATGCATTTCTTGCTCTCTTTTTTCTCACTATGTGAGACTTGAAGCCTACATCTCGCTGGAGTTTTCTAATTCCTCTATTGCCAGATCAAACTGTAATGGAAATTTTAAAAATTTAAAAATCAACTAAGACTCAGACATCATATTAGGGCAAAATGAGATCATGCAGCCTACCACATAGCTCATCTGTTCGACTCACTCAGCCTAGACTGACTACACCAGAGATAACCTGACCCAGCTCGGTTTGACCGCATCTAGCAGCACAGCCTGTACTTTCTAGTCCCCAAACATACCCTGTTTGCTAACTTGTTTCAAGGACTTTCTGACCAGCAACGAGAGATGACTGACGCTACCCAATAAAGTTCACCATGCTTTTAAGCCTTTTACTTCTTGCTTGCAAACCCACATAATGTCATCTCTGGGATGATGCTTTGGGGATGATCCCCCATCGGACCGCTGGCATAATAAAGTTGGTTGCCTTCAGACTCCTTGGTTCAGAGCATTTTCCATTTGGTTCAGCACTGCTTCCTTCACTAGACCAGGCTCCCATAATTTCCTCCAGAGGAATGTGTTATAGTGAATATTATTCTATGATCACGTTGGAAAATTTTTATACCATTCCACCACTCCCTTCCCTGTTGGAAGTAGGAGCTTTTTTTTTTTTTTCAGTCTTTGCCAGAAGAAATTGATGGGACTTCCAGGGATAAGAAAATGAGGGAACTCTTCTGACAGTTATGGGTTCCCTGAAACGGACATCACCTAGCATTCAGTAATCTATTAATTACTATTTAATTGCTCCAACCTGTCACTAGTGACTTTTGCTCCCAATAAGTTGTGATTTTTCTATTTTTGTCTATGTCTCTAGTTTCCAGTGTGGAAGTTGCCTATGAGGTAGCAATTCTCTGCTGAATATACCAAAACATTTTCATTATACATTTGTTAAGCTGTTTTTTCATTGTGAGCATGGGAGCAAGGGGTTCAAGGACTTTACACATTATAATGGAAACTGAAAATGTCTCCTAAAGTTTTAATACGTGTTTTCTGTCCTTGTCTTGACATGCTTGTTATATGTCATAGAGCACGATATAAATTTGCTTATATCATCCTTTGCATAGCTTAATACCCACCTCAGTGAATTAGAATATACATGAACAGAGCTTTGACTCCATCTTCTTGCTCCTCAGTGGAAAAGACTTAAGGTTGACACTGTCTTACTCACAGAAGTGTACCCATCTATGTCTCACTCACAGCAAATATTGTGGGAGGCAACTTCCAATCATGCACGAATGCACATGCTGAAATAAGCATCAAATTCTCAATCTCAAACTTTATTTTTTGCCTATTTAAGGATAGTTTCATATATTTATTCTGAGATATGGTCATAAATTTACAGATTCAAGTCCTCAGGACTAAACACAATGCTTGGTGACATGAAACATTTATTCTGTAAACATTTTCTTCAATTTTTTAACTTTATGTAAGGTCAGCAGTGTTTTAAAAGCATTTTTTAAAACTTGATCTTTGCCTCTTCTTGAACCAAATCTACCTTAACAGATAGGATTTTAGAAGATTTCCCCTAGAGAATTACTTCGAGCTATTTAAGCTGCCATCAGCTCCTGATTTAGCATTTTTAATAAACTTCCTAGGGCAAAGGATTAATTTCCCTGGACCCTCTTTATCCTTGATGGAGAAGTATAATGTTCAATTGAGGATGGATCATTGTTCGCCTGCTGACTTGCCTGCATGTTTATGAATAAGTAGATAAAAGTTCAAGGAAGGGAACAAAGCCAGGACAAAATAAAAACATTCCTAAACCTTCAAATTTGTCAGTGAGTAAAGAAAACAAAATACAAAAAAACAAACTAATACATATGAATGCAAATACAATCACTTTTCCACATTAAAATGAACACATTAAAGAAACATATGTCTACTGAGGCAGTTTATAGCCAAATAGTCTGAGTTAAATTGCCTACATGCTTATTGATCCTTATCTAAAACTCATCTAAAAAAAGAGAATTTCCACTGCCTTAGCAAAACTGTTTTCTCACATAGTGACCTGGAATTCTAAGCATATTCCATTAGAAGACCAGATGGATTAATAAATCAGTAGCCCCTTAATATTATGGGAAATTAGTCAGGGAAATTATTCCCACATTTATTAAGTAGATGTGCAGCACAATTCAGAAGTAAAGAGTCTCAAATACGTTCTTGAGATTTCTTTAGTCTCAGGGTTGGGTCCACATAAAAACTTGTTCAGAGAATAAGGAACTATGTGAGGAGCCATATAAGAATTGAAAAGAGATATGAGAAATGTGGACAGAAGGCATCCTAAGGGTTCTCTTTGTTAAGTTAAACTTCCTGTCATAGCTTCTGATAAGATCCAGTACAAATCTGATGAAAACAAAGTACGTTGTATGTTCAGACACAGACTATTGTGCTACATTGCCACAAGTCAAACACAACTTGTTTTCCTTCCACCGAAGGACAAATCTTCCAAAATTGTCAGTATTTCAAAGATAGAATGAACAGGCTGCTGAAATTGTAATTATAAGACATTTTAAAAATAAGTACACATGAAATTCATCTTCTTAAACTAGAGGTAACTATTAAAAATAAAAGTAATTTCAAACAACAGGCTGCTAAATGGGAGCATTTAAGGAATATTTTGCAAACAAATGTATAGATGTTTATTTAATTAAGGGTTTTCTTGCTACTGAAAACAATAATTTACATGTAAAAATTCCATTATCTGAAGACTTTTAAAAAGTGGAAATCCATCTCTTAACCCATTCACAGCTTGTCAAAGGCTTTCCACAGTTTTTTAAAACATAGCTACACAGGTTTTTCTTTCAGTGTTTCTGTTAATTCACAGCCAATGTGTTAATATTTGGGTTCTCAAAATTCATATTTTAAAATACTAATCACGAATGGGGATAAATTTTAATAATGATAAATTGATCAATTAGTATTTGTAGTCATAATTCATACTGTAATAGCTAACAGGCAGCACTTACTATAATTCTAAAGATGGTCCTCAATTTGAGACATGTGAATTTACAAGTTTTCAACTGTATGACAAGAAGGTAACATTCCTCAAAGATCTATCTTTAAATTTTTCATTTTTATCTTTTTCCATGCTAATAATATACAGTATGATATTCTCTCATGATCCTTGGCAGCAGCAATTAGAAGCTATTCATCAGCTATATCATTTATTTTAATTTTAAAGTGTGAAAAAGTAAAAATGACAATAAAACAGTTTCAGAACAGACTAATAGGAAAGTGACAATAATTTACACATTGCATATTGATATGTTCACAGTAGTTACTCAGAGTAGAAGAAATATTTTCCAAACAATATTAGCACAAATCTTTCTTTTCAATGAACTAAGAGAAACTAGCTGTATAACTATCTTAACTATTTTGTGTATATATATATATATATTTTTTTCCTTTTCCCTTCCTTCTTTTCTTTCCCCTTTTGTCCATCAAAGTTTTCCTTTTCTTTTGAATTCACAAAATCTATTGTACATTTTGGATCTTATTTACTTATTCAATTTCTCACACTAGTGACAATACAATGTTTACACATGTGGGTCTAATTCATTTCACTTACGAGTATGGTCTTGATTTGCATCCATTTACCTATGAAATTCTCCAGTTTATCCTTCTTTATAGATCAGCCATATCATCTTAATAGTAAACAATCTGCACCACAACACATTCTCTTCCTGAGCTATAATGTTAACCAAGTAATGTACATTAAATGCATTTGCAACTTTCAACATTTTCAATTTATTGTGGAGTTATTGGAAGGTAACTCCTTAAAGTGACAAGCTGTGGTATGGCATGGGATTGAACAAATATCTTTATTAGTAACAAATAATTTAAAGTAGCGTGTACTTCATGTTTTATCATTCTTTTATTTTTGTGTTTTGTTGTAAAACAGCTTTGGGAAGGATAGGTCAAAATCTGGTATTTACCTATGAAGTAAAATGTTAATGATAGCAATGATTTTAAAAAAATGATTTGAAACCTCTCAGGCTTCTCTTATGAGATTTACTGAGGCCTCTTAACTGAAATATGATGCAATGATCTTAAAGAAGAAGCAGAGAAAATATTATGGGATATGATTAAATGTTTAGAAGTAAATCTTTTTAGGAAAGAATAGGACTTGGGAAAGAGAAAAGTGCTAACTTCACTGTAATTTCCATACTTGTTACAATCCTGTGAAGAGTCATTGTTGTCAGTATATATTATGTGGTCACTATCTCTAAAAATATGTATAAAAACTGGAGACTTACCTAAATGTAAAAACATTGTGACTGAAGGCAGAAAACTAACTTAGATACTTTCAGTTCTTTAAAAATGAATGCTGGGACTGGGGATTTAGCTCAGTGGCATAACATTTGCCTGGCAAGCACAAGGTCATGAGTTCGATTCCTGGAACCGGAAAAAAAACAAAACCAAAAAAAAAAGAAAGAAAAGTAAAAAAAAAAAAAAAATGAATGCTTACAAAATAATCTGTATCCTCCTCAGGATTTTTTCCTCAAGCACTGCGACAGTTATGCTAGATTGTCAATTTAAATGGCTTGAGAGCTGCCCTCTGGATTAGTAAGGCACACTTCTAAATGGGTCTCAAGAGTCATGAAAGTGTGACATTCGTACTCCAACTGGTCATTGCAACCTCGTGAGAAGCTGCTCCCCTACTCTGCTTGCTGGCCACCGTCATGTGAGCACCTTTGCTCCACAGTGCCCTTCCACCATGATTTTCCTGTACATGGGCCAGCTGACCATGGACTGAATCCTCTGAAACTATGTTCTGAAACAAGCCCTTCCTCTTTTAATTTGTGTATACCAGCTGTGTGGTCTCAAAAAGTTGACATACAAAACCCATCACAATACCAACCCATACTCTTCTATAGCCACTTCAGTTAGAGTCTCAAAAACCTTCCTCTACAATGTCTTTCCTGTGGTGGCACGTGTCTGTAACCCCAGCACTCTGAAGGCTGAGGCGGGAGGTTGGTTGCACGTTTGAGACCAGCCTGGGCTACGAAGTGAGGTGAAGACCAGCCTGAACTGCATGGTGAGACCCTATCTCAAAAAGACAAAAAATAAAATAAAATAAAATAGAAAGAATAGAATAGAATAGAATAGAATAGAATAGAATAGAATAGAATAGAATAGAATAGAATGTGTTTCTTTACAGGTAGGTTGTAAACTAGATCTGAATGTCATTTTCCCCAACATTTTCACCAAGAAAGCATTTGCAATGGTATAATTCATATTCATTATTTATGTATTGTTTTCTTTTTGCAAAACACTAAGATTTCAACAAAAATATATGTTTTGCAACCACACTGTCTAAAAATGGAAGATGCAGTTTTAAAAACAATACTGACATCATAAGTAAAAGCATAGGATATTCCTCTTAACTTTAAACATGTCTGCACAGCTGAAAAAAAAGACATTTAAATAAAATTTAAATCACTTTTTGGACTCCTCTGTTAAAACTGCCCTCACCATAGGATGCCAGCTTCCTGCAGCAATGTTTTTAAAGTGTTCTGGCACTGTGAAGAATATTTAATTATGTGATTATCCTTCATGATGTGTGTAGTTAATTGTCTTTACATCAAATGTAAATGATTTTGAACAATAAAAGTGAATGAGTAATGTTCTAGCTGTGAGCAACAGATGTCATGTGGATTTTGATTTCTTAGTCATTTATAAATATTTCTTTTCAAGTCTAGAAAAGCAATTAGTTAAGATCATAGACTAATACCTTTCCAAATCTAGGTTTAAGATTGAAAAACAATATAAATCATGGAACGGCAGAACACTGCGTAGGAAAAAATAATTCTTTATATTCATGGTCTTTAAAAATATAGCAATATGAATTTTACACAAAGTACATGGTTTAGTTATTTTGCCTCTAACCAGGGCTTCTTAGGGTGTTTTGCTCATGATAGAAAATTTGTATAATAATAAAAAAGAAGCCGTGCTCTTTTAGTTTACTTTACATTTTTTGTTACCTGGAAGACATCCATTCCCTTTTATTCAGTAAAAAGCAGTTACTTTTTGCTATCAACTCATCCCCTCCCAGTTCACATGATGTGCACTGGACCCTGGTGTTGAGAAGACCACATCTGTCACTCAGGGCTTCACTCAGGGGTAGTTACATGCATTAAGAAAGACCTGAGAGGTACTCATTCCTAAATGTTGTGGTTAAGTCATGAAGAAGTCAAAACTATGCCACCAGAAATCTTACACTCTGGCATATTGACTACTTAGAGTTAAGGCTGGTGTTTGGTAAGTGGCAGGTGTAAGAGCACCAATCTGACTTTTACTCTGTTTCTTAAAGTAAGAAATAAGACTCCCTTGTAAATGCTGTCCTTGAGACAAAGGAAGGCTTCATTCTTATCATCAAAAAAGGAATCCAAGGCAAAGAGAAATCTGTACACACTTTTTAAACCCGCCCTTATGTTCCCAGCTATTAGACTACTTAATTAGCTACTGCAGACCAACGCCTTTATTTTCCTGTTCTTACATTATAATACTCTTGGCTCAATTCTGAAAAAAAAAATGTTTAACTTTGCTACTTTGGCTCTCCATTTCTGTCTGGAAAAATGTGTATAAATTAAATATACTATTTTTCAGGTGATCTCATGTATGTTGGTGCAATTATTTGGTGCAGGGAAAAAACATAAAAGAATTGACGGAAAAATTTGCCTTCCATGCAGTGACTACATAGAGGCAGACACACTTTTGCACTGGAGTTACTCAGGTGATGAGAAAAGCTTTGTGCTGAGCGAGTCTCTAAGAAAAATCTCTTTGCTTTGGAGAAAAGATAAAGCAGAGGGAAACATAGCCATAAGATGAAGAAAAGTAAATGTCTGTGAATCCCTATGAGCTACTGGGTCCAACCATTAGTGACATTTGTCTCTCTTTGTCTGCCTGTGCCCCTGCCCCTGCCTTTATGTCTCAGATTTATGACAAAGATTGTCTACCTGACTGTACACACAGATTCTTTGGGGCCATTCTCAACTAGACCTAACTTTGGTTTATAAAACCTTGCACAAAGCATTAATGGTTTCTAGAAGAACTCTGCACCCTCAGAATGACGCTTGCTCCTTTTAAAGTACCTTCCAGACAAAAATTAAGTCTGTCAAAAGCGTTCAGGCTGTTCCACCCAACACTTGTGATTGGATTCTGTATCTCCTAGGCTTTCTGAGTGGGTAGGGCCTCAACTTTAAGAAGCACTAGTTAACAAACCCAGATGAAGTTTCCCAGGGATCAATCTATTCTAACATCTTTTTGTAACGTTGCAAATCCTGTACTCTACTGAACCCCTTTGTACCCCATTCTCTATTTTTTTTCCGGCCTTCAAATTCTCTAATCATCACTGTAAAATATCAAAGCTGAATCCCATTCTCACTGAACTGATTTTCCTATTGAAAAATAGACTAATTAAAATCTTCCCTTAATTTTTTTTGGTCTTTTTGAGACAAGATCTCACTATACAGTTCAGGAGACAGGGTCTTGCTATGCAGTTCAGGCTGGACTTGTGCTCACTTTATAGCCCAGGCTGGCCTTGAACTATCAAAAATCTTCCTGCCTCAGCCTGCCAAGTGCTGGGATTACAGTTATGTGCCAACATGCCTGGAATCTTTCCTTACTATTTTAACCAGTAACCAGATTTGATTATCTTTAGTATTAATTATGAGAGTGAATCTCATAATCTGACATTAACTTACTTGACTATAGTTTATTTAACATTTTCAACTGAAAAAAAATCATACTTAATTTACTCTATTACCTAGAGTTCAGTTCAACTCATTACTTGGAGTTTGAGTTCTCCTTTCCAGGTATCTATTCAAATATGGTCACAAAGACATTGTTGGGGGGCTGCTGTTCAATGCAGATTTTTTTTTTAATCTGGAGGTAAAAATAAGCAAGAATTCATTTGATAGTTACATTGAGACTAACTAGTTTGGTAAACTTTAAATTGTAGGAAAACTTTTGCAGACTGGCTAAAACATTTTCCGTGAAAATTAACAATTTCATAGGTTTTTATCTTTCCACCTTCACATTTTTAAGTGAGGTCCTCCTCTTTTTATTAGATGTTTCCCGTTGCATAAAGACCTTGAAGTTCTCTGCTCCTTTATTTGTCTTCTCCTTTCTCCCTGCCCCTTCTCTCTCTACCCAACTCACAGGCTCACCCAAGAAGCTATGAGTAAGAGCACCTGTCTAAGAATGTATACCAAAAATAGAATAAAATAAAGTCCTGTCATTTCCAATGATATCAGCTAGCATTAACAGAATGACTTAGTAATAATATATTTGTACTCTGTATTATGTTTGGATGTTTGGAGACAGCCAAAAAAGATCTTTCTTTCCAACTCCCTTTTTAATCATTTATAGAAATAAAAAAAGTATGTCCAGTGTGAAGAAAAGAGAAAGATCTAAAGTTGATGACAGAGACAAGAAGAGCAATGAAACATAGAGACTATTGCATGTAAAATGAAGATAATTAGGGCAGCCACAAAAAGGCAACATCGTGAGGATATCAAGGAAGGTAAATTGGGGTTTTGATACCAGTGCAAAACCTGCTGGCCTCTCATTACTTTTTTATAATTCTAAAATGAAGAAAAAGTGAGAGGAAAGAACTTGAGAGCAGTGGTGGGAGCCACACATGATGACATCAATAAAACACCTATTCCGCTCCTGTAGATCACTAGAAGAATCAAGCTAGACTTTGGGCTTACTTTTCTTAGTAGCCATTCAGATCAATGAAGAAGGCAGGGAATAGCGTATGTTGTGTGTCAAATCTGACCATGGTTTTTAATATTTTGAAGAATTAAATTTCACATTTTGGTGAAAGTGAGTCAGTCTTGACTATTAACAATTTTATTCTTTTGAAGAATAAGAATGTAAGTGTACACATTGACCTACAAGTATAACTGACTCATAATAAACTCAAATTATTAGTGAACTGAAGCATCAAATGTATACTGCATCACCACAGCAAAGACTCTCTTTCTAGACAGATCTCATGGTGAAAAGCCTGAATCTTCACAAATGAATAACACCTGAAGACAAAAAGGCAGCTGTATAAACAGAAATGCCTGGTAGAGCTGTTCTCAAGGTTTATTACACATTGGCATCCACAAGGAAATATTTTAAAAGGCTGATGACTGATTGACTCCTCTATAGTTTCTATTTTAATTGTTCTGAAATTAAGGCTGATAATTTGGACTAGAAATAAAATCTCTTCAGATATGTCCAATATATAGCCAAGGTAATTTTCAACCCTTTGGAAGGATGGACAGGACTTCAGCTCCCAGGCCTTGGGGGCACTTCTGCAAAGCCTCCTCAGGAACTGCCTGACACTAACAAATCAGAGACTGAATGTTGAGAACACTTGCATTCTTTAAAAGCTCTCTGATAAGCCCAACACACTTTTTATGGGGATTCAAGGAATATTTATGCTATTTTCATAAGAAAAATGTGAACAATTTCTTAATGAAAACTTTTAGTCATTTTGAGTTATAGGATTCTTTGTTTATTAATTCTATTAAACAGAATTATGCTCTAAATAGAATCATATTTAAGTTTATTATATAGCTTTAAAAGTGTTTCAAGTTCTAGATTATTGCTACTACTAGAAAAATTAAAATGTGTGAACAGTGAATGTGAAGCAAGAGATTAGAGCATGATCAGCCATCTGGGCAACTGGGCGTGAGCTGTCAATCATGACAATCCTATAACATGCATAGAAAATCAGTTCTAAGCCTTGAACCTGGGACCAATCAGAAAGTGCTATGTTCAATTCTTCCGGCATGAAATCAAGCAAGTTTCTCCTAGATCTGATGTTAGAATGAGGGATTCAAAAGGCAGCAGCAATAAGCCTCGTGATTGTCGTGTTCTGTCTTTCAGATACCCACGCTCACTCTACATAGCATATTTCGTTTTCTATTTTTAATAAATGTGAAACATCACTCCTTTTGCACTCATTTTGGCCAACTGTTTGTTTGGGATAACAAGAACCTGAAAAGAATCGCTACAAGGAGCCCACACCAACCCAGAACCCTGGTAATACTTTTAACCAAGCTAGCAGGGATGTAAGCCTCTTTGAGACTAGTTTTGTTCCTTTCTCTCTCAGGTCTGTGGACTCAGCTCGAGCAGGACTTGACTGCTTTGCTTTTATCTTTCCTTCTCTCCCCTCTGGAAAGGCCCTGTTTGCTTTCTTGTCCCTTTTCTCCCCTTTGGGCTTTCATCTGTTGTGTGGCTCGAATTTTTTCATTTTTTTTTTTTTTCCGATGTTGCTTGTCAGGAAAATGCAGGGAACGAGAAGGTGGTAGAAATGAATGGAAGCTTGGGAACTCAGGAAAATTTTTCATGGCTCTGGGACGAGTTCCCTAATCTGTCCCACCGTGTGAGAGGGAGCAGGAGAAGCACGCAGCCTGTTTTCCCAGGGGGTTTTGGTCATTCCGTGTGCATGTAAATTACGGGCTGTCAGGGCATCTGTGTTGCACCTATTTGTGGGACAGATCCTTTTAGGTTCCGTTGGTCCGAGAGGGATTTTGCAAACCCTTCAGGTGCTATGTATTTGAGATCTAGTGTTTTGTATACTTTGGCCTCATAATTTTGTTCTCCTAGGTACTTTGTTCAGCTTTCTCATTCTTTTGGGTGAAATAACTGTATGTAACTTAGTTTCTTGCTTGAATAGCTGCCTATGTTACCCCATTTTTGTGCTCAGATTCATCCGCAGTTTTCTGTTAGAAAATTGTTTTTTCTACTTTCAGTCATCCTTAGTGAGTTTCTTTCTCAGGGCCCTGTTTTTTAAGACCATGAGGAACCTTTCCAGTCCACCTTTGCTGTGTTTGGCAGCCATTTTGGTTCCTCACGTGGGCCAGTCATGTGATTTGGCCGTGGTTGTCTGACATTTTCTTTTCCACCTGAGTTGATGGACACCAGCAAGTCTCACTCCATAAATAAAAGCTAAATCTCCTGCTTTCAGGAAACAAATGGGCCTCCTGGCTTCCCTTCTAAATCAGGTAAGATGCCCTCCTTGTTGCTCCTAATGAAAATTGAGGTAATTTGCGACTGTGTGTCTGAGGGCAGGAGTGGAACAAAGGGAGCAGCAAGTGGAGGTCAACTCAACTGTGGGTATTTAATGCTAGAGCTAGAGGTTATAAATATCAATCTCTACCCTTGTACTTATAACTTTCTAAGGTTTTTTCTCATTTTTTCTCTTAAATATTGAAAAAGTAGTTTCTATCTCTACCACTTTAAAGTAATTAATAGAGCTTGTATTATGAAGATAAATGTGAAGGATACTGTTTCTTCACAGGCTAGTAAGAGCCCTTGTGGCTCCACCATGGTCTTTAGGGAGTTCCATTGAGTCCAAGGCTATGGAGAAGTCTAAGGACAAGCACCAGTGTCCCTCTGCCAGATGACTCATAGTGCAATAGAATCTCATGGAAGATTCCCTGGAGAGCCAGGGTGTTTGCATCCATTTGTGGGGGTTGCCCTCTGAAGGACCATATTTCTAGTCTTCTCTCTCTCCATAGTCCCCACAGGTACCAAGTTGGAGCATCAGGGGCCCCACTCGTATGGTTAACAATTTACCTTCTACTGCATTACTATTTGGGTCCAGTATAACTTAGGAAATGGCAGGGTATAGATAAAAAATGGCAGTCTAAAATACAGTGCTATTGTTCAGTCAGATTATTTTTACAAAAGGCAAGGAAAGTGTAAAATCCCTAATGTTCAGGCTTTTATGGCTCTTTATTTCAGGAAAAGCCCAAGATCGATGGTATTTCAAGAGGCCTCCAATTGTTTCATTTTCTCATCAAATTTTGTCATTTCAAAGTAACTCTCTCATCATAGTGGTATTTTAGCTTATAGATATTGTTTTCAAGCTTTCATTTACTTAATGCTGATTTATCTTTTACATTTATCATATTTGACACTTCTGCTTCCTTGAATCTATATCTTTCAAAAGTATAAATAATTGTATTACATTTTTTTATTTCTAGTGCAATAATCTTTGTCTTTTAAATGAACAAGAAATAATTTACATTAGATTACGTTATTAATTATATTTAAATTTCAGACTATTTTGCTATTTACTTTTTATGCTTATTTTTGAATTCTGCATTATTTCTTTAAAATTGATGGCAACTATTACTTTTTTCTCTTTAATTGCTTTGTATCATCCAGAAATTATAACATGCATCTTTGATTTTTAAAAAGTTAATGCATTTTTATGTATTTGGCCTATTCCTGACTTGTCTGAAAGATGACTTTATGTTTTATATTTATAATTTTAATCATACATAATTTTCACATTTTTTCATATAATACTTAGTTTCATATATTTATATTATTTATGTTTTAATATACAACTAACATGTATTTTATCACAAATTTTCTTACCCTAAAGAATACCAAGTGTTTTCTAGTAATGATGAAATTTCATATTTTTGTTCTCCTAATATTATTTTGAGTACATTTTCTGTATATTTCATTTAACACATAAAAATACCATTGAATATTTCCTTGACTTTTATTTTTGGTTAAAATATCTGATATTTTATGTGTACAAGGTTCTTTGTATACTGTGTATGAATAGCAAAAACGTGAAATTCTTACCAAAACATAGTCAATAAGCCCATTTTATTTCATTAATGAACATATTACTATTTTCTCTATTTCTTTAGCATGCCTTTTTATATTAATGTTTTTACATTATATATCAAATTAAATGCTTGGATATTTTGCTAGACTGTCTTTTGTGTTCTGTTTTACTGTGTATTCTTGCATTGGTTTTAATGATTTAAATGATGTGTAATCAAAATTTTAAGTGTATGAGATTTTCTTAATAGTCCATTTTAAAATTATTTCCTAAGATATTCTCAAATACACTCATCACATAAATTTAGTATTCTTTTCTGTTTGAAAAATATTTTTAGTGTTCTTAGAAAAATAGGACTTGTCATTATATAGCATTTACTATTTTATTTCCACTTCCTATTAAAGATATATAATCATAGTTTTTATATTTAAGAATCTTACAATTTACAATATTACCTTTTCACTTAGAGACATCCACCTAGCAAAAGTTACTCTTCATTAGTCATTTTTAGAGTTTAAGGAGAAGCCTATCACTAATTATTAAATTGATTTTGCTGATAAATGTCTTCCTAATTACTTGTTTTAGATACTGCCTTACCTTTTTTTTTTGCTGTTCACCCTATTATTGCTTTATTATTTGTCTAATTAATTTCTTACTTCCTGCTTCATTTTTATAGAGCATAGTCTCTATTGGTTCTTGAAAGAAACTTTGTGGCAGCAATGTATTAATTTAAAATTTGAAATAAAGTTTAATTCTATTCTAGATGCATAGTTTTCTATGTATTTTACTTGAAGAAAACATTATTTTTGCCTATGTGGTTTCAAACTTTTGCTTCTTTTCTTCATTTTCCTTCACTATTCTTTTTGTAGATTTTTTTCCCCCTTCTTTGGCCTAACTCTTTAGTCCTTTCTCAGTCATACTTGCTATTACTAAGAGATACTGCTTTTACTTTGTCCTCTCCAGATAGTTACCTGCAATCTTTTGCTAAAATGGGAAAAGTTTATACTGTTTTCGTGGGTAGTGAATGAACTCTTGGGCCTGAAGACTCATAAAATGACTGTCATGGATTAATTAATGGTCAACTTTAACACCCAGCTGAACTGGGTCAATGTGGTGCTGGGTATGGAAGCCTCCCTTGAGGATTGCTTCCAACAGCTTAAAAAGAGAACTCGAGGGGAAGTTGGTGTGCTGTTGAATCCCCTGGAGAAGCTCATCACACTGGCTTTCCTGATATGAACTCAGATGTTTTCATCATCAGAATAGCTCAGGCCCTTCTGTCACTGAGGATGGCTGTGGTTTTTTGGGGTGAGAGCTCTGGTCCTTACCTAGAGTGTTGCTTCCTGCCTCCAATGCAGACCCTTCAGCCTGCTGACACAGATCCTTCATCGCAGTGGTGAAAACTTTCTAGCCTCCACCCCAAGGCTTTGGGCCTTCCCAGTGCAGACCCTCGAAACAGACTTGCATGAGACATTGCCATGGTATCTAGGTTCTCAGCTGGATTCTTTGGGTCTCCAGTGAGTGGGAAGATCTCCTGCACTCTTTCAAATTTGACTCTTTGGGTTACTATTATAAAATAATCCTATAAATTATGTATCCTGTATTAAATCCTTTCCTGTAATGAAGGACCTGTGTCAGCAGGCTGAAGGATCTGCATTGGAGTCAGGAAGCAACACTACTGCTATACTACAACTACCATGGTATAAGTGGTCCATGGGAAAAACTCTGATAAATAGGTGAGCTTAATGTATTTTGAACCTAGAAAAGTATTGGAATACATTACACAGTAAATCTGCATAGCAAAATAACTTAGTTTCAAAGATTTCATTTTAAGTTTGATTTTTTTCTACTTTTTAAATGGTATTTCCTCATTTTTTCAAGTGTCCATTCAAATGTCACCTTTTTAGAGAAGTCTTCATTGAGCTTACCACTAAAACCATTAATTGCAATCATATCAATGATCATTTCTTTTCACAAATTTGTTTTACAGATTTCCTAGAAAATATTTAAAATAAATAACTAAGCTTAACATATTTAATATGTCTTGTTTAACACTATATATCAAGGTATTTTGAAATTTGCATAGTTGAACATACACAGTAAATACTCAGTAAATATTTGATAGATGAAAGAAGGAATGAGTTCATGAGACATTTTGCATATTGATTGTTTTGGAAACTGGAAATATGGAATGTAACAGTTTATTATCATAGGTCACATTTCTTGTGTACAACTTGGTAGAGATGAGGGACTTAGTAAAATGTTAATCATTTAGTAGGAATGAAAAGGAGTTTGTCATTCCAGATGGAATTTGTGTATTAAACAACCATTTCTCTGATAGGCAATAAGTATGAGTACTAGATATTGCAGTGTGTGTTCAGAACGTTAAGTCTGTTGTCTGTTTCCTTAAATTATTTTGCAGAACATTGTATTCAGTTTTCAAGTAGTAAATACTTCCTGTTCTGGAGAGATGATTGCCTTACAAAATTTGTTTGCATTATTTTGCTAAATTCTTTGTGGGTCTTTTTGATGTGTTATAGTGCAGTGTGAGTTCTCTGCTATGTGTCCAGAAGCATGATCATTTCTTAGATAGCCTTTTCTTTTTCTTCAAAGAATCAATGCCTGCTGTTTTGTTATTTGTAAGCTTTTATATATTATTGTATATCTGTTGTAAAAAAAATACCAAAAGAAAAGTCCCTCAAAGGACTAAAAAAAGAAAAATTGAAGGCTTTAAAACAGCAGAGTAAAATGCATATTTCATGTCATAGTGTTAAGTGCTGCATTATATTAGCAATTTAGCTATAGGATCAGTGACTTTTCTGTCCTTTATTGAATTTCTAATATCATAAGAAAGTTACTAATGTGATAAAAGTCTTAAAGTATTACTGACTTTCTATCATGCTCTTGAAGTGAATTTTTATAGTATTAGCAAAAGGAGAGTTTAAGAATACCCTATAAACTGACCAAAATGATAATAAAAGTAGTTTGAAAAATCAATAATACAGTATATTCAGCTGATCTATTTGAAGCTCCTGGTATTTCATTTTCAGATTTTCTCTTTTAGTGGCTTCTGATCATTGATAAGTCACAAAATCTCAACTTCCTTTGAAACAACAGCAGTCTTCAATAGACTAAGAACAGACTAGATTTTCCTTTGGGTATTATTTACATAAAAGAATGTTAACAAAATACCAATAACACAAAATTCCCCCTTCAGCTTTTCAAAACCTCAAGCAAAAACAAAATTCAAGGCACACAACAGCCTCTGAAGGTTATTTTTTTTTAATCACTTTTTCATCACTGAGATACAGTATCCCTCACCCACAGTTTAAGGGAAGAGAGATTCGTTTGAGATCACAGTTTGGTCTCAGCTAGTTCCAAAGTAGGACAAAACTGCAGAGGGGCATGGAGAGGATAAACAGCTCATGGTATGGCTGCAGCAAGCAGAGAGAGAGAGATCAAGGTAAAACAGAGAGAGACAGACTCTCCCAGGTCATGACCTGTGACCCACATCTCTGACCAACCTTCACCCTCCAACATCACATTTAGCTATAAACTCGTCAGTGAACTAATCTATTGATGAGACATAGAACAATTATCATCTGGATAAATATTTATTTTACATCTTACATATAGTAGATTTCAGCTGAGACAGAAATGCTTTGTGTTAGGGGAGTTAGTTTTAATTTCTGTAATCATGTTGAGTATGAAATATGGGAGAAAATATGGCCTTGTTCACTCCTAGAGAGGTAGCATAATTCCTATTTTTACCATTTACTTAAATGTACTAATGTTAATGCATTATAGTTGATAACTGAAATGTAAAATAAATTGGATACAAAAATAGATTGTAAAAGCACATCTAAATTCAAAGTAGTTGTCAGTAGATTAGTTCTACCTAGAAGCAATTCTGTATTTTTTGAGGAATAATAAATTTAAAATTTGCTTGAACTCACTGCAGAATTTTACACTTTTTTCAAATATAACTACTTTGAGTTACTTACTGGTTAGTACTAATCATCTAAAAATTTGTCTTATGTATTCTACGGGCAATTAAATGCCAAAAATATGATTTGGATATAAATGTTTTAAAGTTAAGCCATGAAAAGATTGTAGTCCATAGATTTGAAAAAAATAATAAAACAATATTCATGCTTCCTTTATTTCGGTAATAGGCTGAAAAGTGTAAATTGATGATTTTCATGTATAACTGCAACTATTGTTTTCCTTTAATCCCTTGGTTATTTCATTTTTCTTCTTTGCTAGGTATAAATAATCAGATATATTATTATATATTATTATTTATTATATAATTATATATTATTATATAAAATCACTTCTTAATCATATTTTCTTGTTCTCTGGATATATTTGGTCTCTATATATCTTAATTTAAAGCTTTATTAAAATCGATTAGTTTTCTACAATTTTATGTATTTCCCACTTTGCTTTAAAAGAACGAGGATAGTAAATTTGATAGCAAATTTTATGTATTTCCTACTTTGCTTTAAAAGAATGAGGATATCTAAAATTTGTATTCCAACAAACTTTCAACTAAAGTCTTGTATACTCATTTTACTCTACTTACCATTATTCATTTCATCTGTTATTATATCGTAACCACAAGGTCCCTATAATTAAAATGTTATGTGGAACTGTTTCCAGTACTAAAGTACAGGCTGCGTGTGGAAAAGTTCTGTTTAGAATGCCACGTGGCTCTTTAACAAAACCTGGTGCCAAAAATACAGGACCAGTTTAACACCCACTCAGAAGAAGTTTGAGTAATCCAATCATGTATTGAGTAAAGGCTCTGTTTTTCCCGGAAAATTCCTTTCGTCTTTCACAATGCTTTTATCAGATTTGTTTAATTTGGGAGATGAATGTGTTAACAGCATATGGGTTCCCCTTGAAGAATCCCCTTGAAGAATAAAATCATGTCAGTGACCGAGAGCCAAGACTAGCAAGAATACTCCTATAAATTAACATACTTGTCTTGATCATGCTCCAAAGAAACAACAGTAATGGGTAATAAAATAAAAATCTTATTTAACAGAAGCTTATTTACCATATATGTAAAACAAATTAATTCTGTTTATTTCACTAAATTGTGTCAGAGTTGTGTTTCTATCAAAAATGGTAAAATATATAAGAACTTACAAAATATATAAGAACATTCCATGTTGCAGAATGAGCTGGTTTACACCACTTAATAGTTTGTGATGCATTAATGTTAGATAACTGGAGGCTTATTTTGAATGTTCAAGTTGGATCTTTCGGGAGAGAACCAGCTTGGAACTTCAATACGGGGGTCATTGTTCTCCTCTCAGATGAGGTAGAGTAGATAGGGAAAATTCTTTATGAGCTTTCAATTCTCAATTTAAAAATTATTAGCTGTGTTCATTATGAGTGAATGTCTGACAAACCCAGCTCAGAACAAGTATTCCCAAGCAGGGATGACACTGACTGCACATGAGTATTCCATCATTCCATCCTGCTTTGGAAAAATAGATTGAATTTTCATGAATGTGAAATTTAAAACTGTATTCCTAGAGCTCTTAGTGAAGAACCTTTTAACTATTGTAATTAAAATGTTCCTTTTGATGGACCTGAAGACTAGCCTTAGAAACTGAAGAGTCTCTGCCTGCAGGCAGAAGGAAAGACTGAGCCTTTGTGACTCTGTCATTTCCACAAGTTTAACCTCCTAACTTCTTTGGAGAACTGATAGCAATTTCATTTGCTTTGCAAATCTCGAAAGAAACCTGAGCCATTGTGCAGGACGGGAAGGCAAATATTACCATACAGCCTGGATATTTTAAAGAGCCTAGCTTAATCTCAGCAGTAATGTTGGCTTCAAAGTTACTTTTTTTTCCATCTATCCTGCAACAGCTTTCTCGCGACAGCCCTCTCAAGACTGAATAAAACAAAACTGTTCAGACAAAAGAGAGGATTTACAATTGATATTAAATAAAAAAGTTAATTGGATATTTTCTATGGAAGGGCATTGCTGCAAGTGCTAACTATATTCTGGTCACAGAGGAAGCCATGTGCCTTTGAACATGATGATATAGCCCCTATTATTGGTCAATTAAGAGATAACAACACTGCGGCAGTAATTTGCCTCTCCATCTGCAGCAATCTGTCAGTAACTCTAAAAGCCACTTATCCTAGGAAGACAACCCTAAAATAACCTAAAGAAATAGGAATAAAATGCAAGCAGCAAAGGAAGATTGGCAATGCTTGCCCAACAACAGAATCAAATGGATACTATTATGTTTTCTTTTGAATGTCCTAAATATTATTTCCATTTTACATAGAGGTTGAAGAGAAAGTATCACTTCTCTCTATGGAAAATAGAAATTCATATGACAAACAATTGAATTTATGAAATAATTTATATATTTTCATCTCTAAGAAAAATATCCTATTTGCAGGTGAAATAAATATCTGATTTCATAGTATTAGTTTAGGTTAATTCATACAAATGTAGGAAAAAACAGAGACACATATTTTCAAGGAGATTTAGGGAGATTTCTTTATTATATCACACCAGATAATTTTTAAAGCAATATTTAGGTGTTATTTACATCATTTATTGATTGAAAACATAAATTTCTTACTTATTTAAGGATAAGGAAGTAATTTGCATACATTTCTTTTCATTAGCCTCATGGAATTACCAGGATTATTTACATTATATAGATGAAGAAACAGAATAGAAATGGTATCCTTGCTGTCCTAAAATCACACAAATATTTGAACACAATCTGTACTTGTAACCTACTTTACAAACTAACAAGAATAGTATCAAGAATAGAGTAACCAAGTTAACACAACATAATTATGTAGTTAATGCTTCTAACAAATTTATATATAAATCATAAATTCCCAGATGACATAGGATAATTATGTAGTTAATCTTCGGAACAAGTGTTTATGTGAATTTTAAACATCAGGAAGGTATTCAATCACAGTGAATTATGAAGGCCATCACAATTTGCATACTGGTACATTTTCATTTATTTGCGTGAGAGTTTTCAAGTGGTAATGTTAGCAAATAATAGCAGCAGTTTTTATTAACAAAGAGATGAAAGTAGTTTCCTATTTCTGTGGACTCTGATAAAACACCAAGTCAAAAAAGAATTACATTGAAAAATTACTTGGATTTAGTGGTAGTGTCTTTCTAGAACCAAAAAGAGTAAAAAGCTCATCTTCCTCTTATCCTGAGCATCTTAAAAGACATTCTTCCCTGAAACATCAAAAACCAAAGAAAAAATTAATTGGCTTTATCGACTAGAATTGTGACTTCATATTTCACAAGGCTTGCTGGGTGATTTTATGCTTTCTTTATCATCTCAAGTTTAATATACAAATATTCTATAAATATAGAAACCACATCAGAGTACAAGTAATTTCTTGTGGTCTTCCTTCTTTAAAATGCCCTGTGGATTATAAAAGCAGGTGTTTTTTTCTTCTTCTTCTTCTTAAAATTTAGCAAAGTTGCAATATATATTTTCAATAAGAATCTTAAATGCTATTGATGCTTGAAAATTAACATTTCTTTGCTAAGCAATTTACTTGAAAAAATTACAGCTATAAAATGTAAGAGAAAAATATCATTACTAAGAAGATCATCCTGTTGTGGTGGTACTTTTTTGTCATCTCAGTTCCTCCCTAGGCTGAGGCAGAAGGAAGGAAGAAAGAAGGAAAGAGAGAGAAAGAGAGAGAGAGAGAGAGAGGGAGAGAGAGAGGGCTGAGATGTAGCTTTTCTTCTTCCTGTATTCAATCCCTAGTAACATAACAAAATAAAACAAAAACTTACAGGGAAATATAATTTTAACACCTCATACATTTTTCTGTTTCTTCTCAGATTTGCCCATTTTACGTTGCTTTGATAACTGAAAAATAGTCAATTTTTCTGTAAGAAATTTGTTTCAGTAATTTATAGTTCATGTTTTAAACTATCATAGTGCTTATCAGTGATGCATATCACAATTTCTGTTGTATTTACTCTAGGTTTGGGTACATGAGGACACATTATTAAGTTTAAAATATCAAATTCACAAGATTTTCATCTAACCAGGTTATCTATTTGAAGCAAAATTTCCTGTAAACAACGTGATACATAATTTTGCTGAGAGTATTTTTCAGTTGAGTTAATGTGGAATTCAAATTTGAATTTAACATGGTGAAACGCAATCTTTCCTAAAGTTTAATTTGAGATTATTTTGATTTTCATTTGATGTGGGAAAATTGATAATATTTGAGAGTTTTAACAGAATTTTTATATGCAATAATGGGTACGGTGATGCTAAGACTTACCTGTAGAAATGGACTCATAGAAATAAGTTAAATATGATAATAAACAATAGTGTTTAAAATGCCTGGTGATAGTCATTCTTAAGGAATTTTCTTATATATGAGAAAGGAAAAAATAATAGCTATATAATATGTTATTTCTCAACTTTGGTAAATACTTTTTCACTCAATGTAAGTGGTTTATAGTAAATACCATATCAGTGTTTGTATATTTAAATTGATATTATGTTTTGTAAACTAGCCTTCAGTACAGAAATAGTGTGACTAAGGTTTGTAAAGCATTTAAAGATCTTTTCTCACTAGGTCAAATATGTTGTAATCTTTAAGTATACCTAGTTTCTAAGGATGATTTGCTCGTTACTCATTTTATAGCCTTTCTTCTGGATGACTTTGATCTCCATTGAAGCTCAATTCTGTGGGGCATTTGAGGAAAAAAAATGATCTGGCAGCTCACCCTTATGAGGAAGTAACTAAACTCTAACTAAAGGAATGACAGGTTTGTGAAAATTTAAAGTAAAATTAGATATTTATATAACAATATGGCAGCAGTACTAGACCTTTCTGAACAGATTGCTTTAATATCGTTGTGTAAATTACAGCAGAACAAAAAGATACAATGCTCTGAAAGTGTGTGTGCATGCATGTGTATGACTAATTTGTGCCTTCCTTAACCAATTCATATTCCCAGCTGGATTCTTGGAAATTCTTTTGAGGCCATTACAACACGGAATATGTTCTAAAATGGAACCGCGGGAGAAATAGCACACATAACTTAATTTCTATTTATACTTGAAGAATAGGCTATATTCAACTTGCATAAAATTGAAGGTTAGGTATGACATATTTCATTAAATTGCTTTATCAAATTGCATCCATAAATTTAGATAAACTGTGCATGTGTGAGAGCCTGTGGGTTCAACCCAAGGCTTTGTGCATGGTAAGCCCATGTTCTGCCACTGGGCTATACCCACAAACTCTTGATTTATTGCTTTTTTAAAATCACTATAGATAAGTGAAAAAGATATATTCCTCAAAAATGATTTGTGAAAAACATGAAATATTGACTACAACACAAGAAAGAATAATTGTATTCTTATAAGAAAAAACCACTCATTTCATTTTCAATGAAAAATCAATAATAATAACCATGGGATGAATCTTCTACTATAAACATATTCAACAAATTCTCTTCACAAAGTTTGAATGGATGTTGTTAAAATGTATTCATTATTTCTCATCCAAAGGAAAGACCTAATGAAGAAACCAAGAGTATCCTTTAAATTCTAAGATAAAGGAGAGAATTTGTTTCCTTTTCGCAAAAAAGGGGCTTTGGATTATGGCAAAAATTACATTCAATTACTGTGTGACTTGAATTTATACACTACTATACATGTAATATACATGAAAAAAGTTTATTCAAGTATATAGATAATTGCTGAATATTTTGGTATTTGGAAAGAAATACTGCAGTGGATCTTATAACATATGCATATGTAGATATGCAGGTCTATGTGTATGTATCGCGATTTCTTTGTATACCTCAAGAAACAATTTTTTCTTCTTAATGGTGACATCTTTTCTGCTAGTAGATAACAGGTACCCCACATACTATTTCCTTTTTGCCTTGAATGCCTGAGTGTATGCACACAGGATTGCTAAATATTACTATTGCATTACACTTTTCAACTTCTGTAAGGGTATTCAAAAGGATTGTTAAAACATTTCATTTTACTTCGTTTTATTAGTGAGTGTTCTTTTCCGTTTTTATTGAAAAATGTCTGTTATTATTTATATTCTCACAATTTTGATGCCTTTATGTAATGTCATTTATTGGATGCATTGTATTAGTCAAAATTATTTCTTAGTTAAAATAAGATTTATAAGAACCTTTTCGAAATAATGAGGATTAGACCTAGACTTAGTTCTTTACTAAGTCATTAGGGTGATTCACAGTCGTCTTAGTCATGTAACAGAGAAATGTAATATTTGAAAAAACTCATAAAACAAATGAAAGATATTATTTTACTCTAGCAGATTTACATGCCACAAAGAAATTTGTTTTAATGAAAAGAATGGCAAAATCTTTAAACACAGAAAGCAAACATCTAAGGAGCAAGTGGAGTTTTCTGTTAGCTTCTCTATGACTGCTCTGCTTCAGTGCTACTTTCTTATCTTACACTTACATATTGATAATTTTCTACTTAAGTGAGAGGTTCCTACTTCGAAGTAAAATTTTCATACAAACATGTACATGTAAGTAGACATCGTGACTGTTTTGATACATACTTAATATTTTTGAAAATTGTGATATGCTTAAGGTGAGTGCTCTGTTAACACCCCTATAGCTTTATAAAATTGTCTTTCATAGCTTTATAAAATCTGTAGCTTTACAAAATCACCTTTCACTATGTCATGGTTTCATTGGAAGAATTGATCAATGGTTACAGAATATTAAAGGTAAGCAGACTTTGAATCATATATTAGAATGTGTTACCTTACAAATAATAAATTAAAGAACACAAGTTCATTTATGTTTGCATATTATAAAACTATCTAATATTTGACAATTTAAGAAAGAAACAAAAGTAACTGAATTCTGCTGATTCATTTACTTTTTTTTTTTTTTTTTTTTTTTTTTACTTTAACAAGGTCTTATATGTGGCCCAGGAAGCTCTTGAATTCCTGGGCTCAATTATTTCTTACAACTCTGGCTTCCTAGTGCTTATATTAGAGGCACATCCCACCCACAACACCTAGCTCATTTATAACTTGCTAGCAACTAAAAATATTTTTCTTTGTGAGAGATATGCTAAATTTGCCTTGTGTGTGCCTAGGAACCTATATTTGAAATGATTAAAATATTTATCATCTACATTCTCTTTATGATATAAAGTTCTTAAAAATAAATCAAATCATACTCAGGTTGTGATATGTCATTTAATAAGATTTGCAGTGGGAAAAATAATTTCCAATTTTACTTTTATAATTGAATGACATTTGCTAAACAGATATCATTTTGCATGTTTTGTACATGTCTTAGTCTGCTTCTTTTTGCTAAGACACAATACCTGGTACCTCAGTTTAAAGGGGAAGAGGCTTATCTGCGCTCACAGTTTAGAGGTTTCAGTCCATGGTCAAAAGTTTAAACACAAAAACAACATTACGGAAGTGCCTGAGTGAAGAAAGATGGTCCTGTCATTGCAGCCAGGAAGCAGAGAGCAGAAAGAGGAGCCTAAGGGAGATAAACCCTTCCAGTAGCAACCCCCTGACTTCTGACCAGGCCCTGCATCCTCACAGCAAGTCAGTGGTATCATCCCCATGAGTCAGTCACCTACCAATGGCCTCATATTTTGGAAGATGTTATGGTTTGTGTCTAGGTCTATAAGCATCCTCATATTTTGGAAGATGTTATGGTTTGTGTCTAGGTCTACCCCCCAAAGCCTCATGCAGTCTTAGATGGACCTTTTCCAGAGGCAGCTAAATTTAGCGTTTGTGATTGATTCCTAGTGCAATGCTAAGATGAGGGTACCGGGATTAAAGTGAGTGATTGCTAGATCAGTATATTGATTGGATTGGAACCGCCCTATTCCAACAATCTGGATAAGATAAAAGGGGCAGAAAGAGGCTTGTTTCACCTTTTTGCTCCTGTTGCTTTTGCTATCTTCTGCTGCCCTGGCAACCGTGACCTGTTGCCCCTCTACCATATGTCATCCCGCTTTGGAGCCAGCCAATTGTGTACTAACACTGCTACCAATTCTGAGCTAAATAAAACTTTCCTCCTCTAACTTTGAGTATTGGGTATTTTGTCTCAGAGATGAGAAAGGTAATTAAGACAGAAGATTTATATTTTTGATCTTCAAAGTCTAAATTGGTCACAGTTTATGGTACATAACCTAGTCTACATTAACAAACCTTCCATAAATTACTTATAATACTGTCATATTCAATACTCTTATATACTCTGAAATAATACAAATTAATTTAGAAGCCATTCCAAAATTTTGATAAAGACTTACCACAATTCAAATACTGTAATGTCTATGCTAAATAATAGTTAAAAGTCACTCAATGAATAAAATACTTATTTTATACTTTAAAAGATTTTAGTTTTGTCATTTTTATACTGCGTTACAATCATGTCTGAAAAATAACAGTGAAGTGTTAAGTCGTGATATTAGTTCGTAATAGACATTCCTTAAGTAAACTATTCAAGCAATTTTCATGGTTTTATCTAAGTATGTATAGTATTAAAGCATGGACTTTTGACAAGAAATTGTTGGAAATATAGCAAATTGATTAAATGTGTATTTTAACACACATCACAAATGCATAACTCTTCATGTTTCTCAATACTAATTGTCAACTTCTTGTTTTGCTGTCATAAGAGTCAAACTTCATCGGAAATAGAATACATATTGTCTAACACATATTAGATAAACAGTGTTAAACACTTTATATATCCATCATGTTATTATATTACCCAACCTAGTTTATAAAGAAATGAAATGAACTGAGAGATATTTTATATATTAACTGGAATTTTAACTTAGCTCAGTTAATAAAATGTTATCCTGGAACTATTTTTTTGCTTTACAGGTATTTTGAAGATTTAAATGCAAATAATGGTAATTTATCTTTCTATTGTTACAAATAAGCAAATTGGACATGAATGACTCAAAAGAGACAGGAGAAGATAGAAATAAACAAACAACATTATTATTTTTGTTCACTGTGCTCAATTTAAAAAACAGAAAGGGGGAATAAATATGTTCTGGTTCTTTTGTAAATCTCTAATTTGTATCCTATTCATCTGCTGGAAAATTATTTTATTTTACAGAGGACTCATCCATATTAATTTTTCCAATAATGTTTTAAAATTGTGCAGCTATTGATGCAAATTTATAAAGCTAAAGGAAAAGGAAATAAATCTAAAAGGTATTGCAATATTTAATCCTACTCTAAATGCTGAATGTTAGAATTTAGCTTACATATATTTCTTTTAAATCTGGCCTACTATTCACATTGCAAATTGAAATCAATTTTATTGTGTGGTTTTAGAGCCTGTGCTTAATTTCTTTTGCCTGTCATGCCATTCATGTATGTGAAATTCAGTTTGATACACTAAAACTTGCAAACTTTTGAATCTGTGGAACTGTTTCTTATTAAGTGCATATTGTCAAGATAAATTTGGGTCTGTGAATATAGTATTGTTTGGTAATTTTCAAGCAAGTTACCATCATCTTGTATTAATTTCAATCATCAAACACATGGCCACTCACCTTCTGTGCAATCTAAGGTAATTGAGTTAACATTTCTGTATCTTACTTCTCAAGAATTGTCTTACAGAAAACTTAGTTAAGGGGCTTAAATTATTGTCATGTGAAAAATAAACTGATTACAAGGCTGATATATGACTACCCATCAAGAAAACTGTAAATAAAGTGGCAAAACAATTAGCCTCACCTTGTCAGACCTCTAGAAATGTATAAAAATGTTAAATCAACTAATATCTAACAGAAAAGGAGAATATTTGAATTTTGTTGAGAAATACTTGTAGTATTTAAGCTTATGTTTGTCCTGTTCACTTGTCAGGTTGATGGAAGATTCAAAGACCATAAAATATATTCCTGGTATAGTTTCCCAGCATTGAAAGGAATGACCTTGGACCTTATTCTTAAGTAATAGTGATTATTTGTTTTAACCCATGTAGTGTCTTTCTGAAATACTAGCTCAAGAGGACGGCCTCACTTCTGCTTAACTAGAGCACCCCTGAAGTGGGTACCCACATGTTGAAAACATTTAAAGAATAAATCATAAAGTGATTCTTCCAGGACTAGGAGTAGAAACTAGAATAAGTTAGTGACAATTAAAAACTCAGAGGGAATCTGAGGAATGAGATGCTCTGATGAATGAGGACCTTTCCTCAATGTTGTAATATAAACCTCACAGTTTACAGGACATGTGCCTCACTGGGCTAGCAGACATTCGAGGACATCTGAGATGGGAAGAGAATTTAGGCTCCAACTTCTGCTGTAACTTCCTGTAAGGGACTTAGACTGTGGTCATTTGAAAATTGAGTGAGGTGGTCACAGGATGGTGTGTGACCACCTGTATCAATCAGGGTTTTACTGGAGAAACAGATATAACACAGGATGTACAAATTAGAAGAAATTACAAGATTGGCTTACGACGGTCAGCCAGAGAGTTGTATGGGAAAGTGTGCAGAGGGTGTCTGCACACTGAAGACTGGAGGAATCAGTCCAGGGTCTGGAGTTCACTGCAGAGTTCTGTGCAAGTCTGTACCAGGAGGCCAATGAGTCTGTGACAGAAGGCTGAAGGATCCAAGGTGGAAGCCAGAGTCTGCACTAGAAGCCAGGAGACTAAGTCCAAGCTGAAGGTGAAGACTGGAGCTCCTTCAAAAGGAATAGAAGCACCTCTGTCCTTCTTTATTTCCCTTTTATATTATCTAGGTGATGATCCACCCTAGGGTGGCTCCTCTACACCGTAGGGTGTAGAATTGCTGAGCCAATTGCTGAGCCGAGTTTAGTTATGCTTCTAAACTTCTCAAGTTGACATAATCAATCAACCACTACACCACCTCTACATGGAAGCTATGAATACAGTGGCAAAACAATCAGCATGGAATTTATCAAACCTTAAAAATTCATTAAAAATGTCATGGCAAATAAATGATACCTATTTAAGAAAAATAAAGCATAAATTTTGGTGGGTGATATTTTATATTTCACATGAACTGTATGTCTTAAAAACAACTACAACACCTTTGTGATCAGCTGAATCCCAGAATTGTTTAATACTATCATGTCGTCATTGTTGTAGTGATGCTCTTTTGTTCCAAATGCAGGAGCCAGGTATGATGGTGCATACCTGTAATCGTGGTACTCTGGGAGCCCGAGGCAGTAGTACTGCAAGTTGGAGCCCAGTCTGTAAGAATTAGTAATTTAGTGAGAATCCATCCCAAAATAAAAGAGAAAGAGAACTACTCAGCACAAGGAAATCTGTTCAACATCATACCACGTTAGGGAAATTCAAATCAAAACCATGTGAAATTCTAGTGCATAATAACTAGAATGATTATAAGAACAAAAAAAGTGCAAGATAATACATGCTGGCAAGGATGTCAATAAACTGAAGTCCTCACACATTGCTGGTTGTAGTGAAGGACAGTGCAGTCACCAGAAAAAGTAGTTTGAGAAAAGTAGCAATCTTAAAAATGTTATGCAGTATACCCCTGTGAAGTCGCAGTTCAAAGTTCACAGCCTCAGGGTTTGTACATGTTTCCGTAGAACCTAACTAATAAATAACTGGTCTTGGAAACCCCTGCAGTTTCATGAAAAGCACAAATATCCTCCTCCATTTTTTTTTTTTAAATTTTAAAGAGAAAACCAAAACAAGTTAGCAAACACACAGACATGAACAAAAAGACATAAAAACAATAAAAGCAATACAGAATTTCAGACAAGGTGATAGGAAATTAACAGTGGAAGCTTTGTTACATATTGTCATCTTCAAATTGGTTATTCAGATAAATAGAGGCATGTAAGATTGATCAAACAAACATTAATTGTTCCTTTCAATAAAGCAATAGAAATTAGTAGCACAATTATCTTAGCTACCTTGTGTGTCCCTTCCTTCTTTCTTTCTTTTCTCTTTTTTAGAAGGAGATTTGTAAGTAGCCAATCTGAAAGCTTTATTCAGTTCGCTTTGCTGCTCATTGGCTGCTGCCCTGTAATCCATCTCCAATGGGTGGACCAGCATTCCTGCATCATAACAGGTTTCTATAGTGCATAGCTATCTCCATTGTTCTCAATTTTGTTCTGCTTAAGGCCCTAAGATCCCTGAGATGCCAACAAAATGCCCTGCACCTTCTGAGGCTTTAATGCAATATTTTGTTAAATTACATATCAGTGGGAAGCATAGCATATTTAGGGTTTAAACTATAAAAATAAGCATTTATACACATTTTTATGAGCATATCTGAAATTTGCAGTTTTTCATAATTCTCAGGTGCTCTAAGAATGTAATCCCCATGAATTTTGGAGGCCCACTCTAGAGATAGTTATGATATGATCTAGTCATTCTACTGTTTGATATGAATACAATTTAATTGAAAAAGAAATTGTAAACAAACACTTGTATATGTATGTTCATATTACTGTTATTTACAGTAGTAAAAAAACCTTTAAAAGCACAAAGTATTCACCTACTAAGAATGTGTAAGTGGTATCAGATATATCCATTAATATAGTGTTATTCAGCCATTGGGAACAAGTGAACTACTGATTACATCATGTTCGTGTTCCAGCACAGATGGCCCTTGAAATAGTTAAGGTGAGCAAAAGGAGCTGGATACCGTAGGGGTACACAGCACTTAAATTTCATTTCTGTGCATAGAAACAGAACTTACATTAGTGCTGCCAGAGGCTAGAAAGAGACAGACATCTGGATGGAGGAATGGGGGACTAATCGCAGGGTCTACTTTTAAGATTATAGAAATATTCTGGAATTAGATAGCCTTGTGTGGGAAAAGGGGGTCCAGAGGTCTGGTTGACGGCCGTGGCGGAGGAGCGAGTTTGAGCAGACTTAGACTCATCATGTCCTCGGCAGACCGAGTGAGTCACCCGGCCTAGGCTGTCCAGCTCTGCTCTCCTACTTCCACACCGTCCCCCACCAATAGTCCCATCTCCAAACCACACCCCTAGCCCGCCTCCATTGCCACGCCTCTAGCCTGCACTGTAAAAAGCCTGGTACTTCCGCAATAAAGTAGATCTGCGCCGTCAGCCTGGTCTCCGGCGTCTTCTTTTCACTGCACTGCCGCTTACCACGGGCCCAGGTCCCTCGACCCAAGAGGTTCGACCTCAGCCTTGGTGCTTGCACAATATTGTGAGTGAGCTAAAGCCACTGGATTTCACGCTTACTTGTGTTGATGAGTGTCATGTTGTGTGAATTGTATCTCTATAACACAAAGGAGTGCATGCTTTGGGATATACAGAAAATAAAATCTTACGGATTTGAAAATGATCTATGTTAGGATTTTTATCATGTGGTCCAGAGATAAGCTAAGTTTTAAATTTGGTTGAAAAAGTTAATGGACAATTTAATAATGTGTCACATAAAAGTAAATATAGGCAAACAGACTATTTAGAAGGGCTATAGCAACAGAATGTTTTGTCTAGACTACAAGAACTACTAGTGTCTCAAAATGACAACAGAAGTGGCATTTCTCTTCCAGGAAGGACTGAACAAGGCTCACAACACTCTGGGTACAGTTCAGTGATAGTGTGATATTATTTGGTGTCTAGACCATGTTCAAATGTTTGCCTGACAACACAAATGGTCAACAATTTAGAACATTAAGGAATAGCAGAAGTCTGATAGAAGTTTGAGTCAAGTTTGTGTGTATTTTGTCCAGATTATTGAAAGCTAGTGAGTGGCATTAAATATTACAAGAGCAATGTCCAATAAACATAAAGGAATGATTTTTTAAATCTATTTTTAGATATCTAAAGCTTTAATAGAACACAAATATTCTCTTTACATTTCTAATTTCTCTGGTAAAATCTGTCCCACTAGGATCTCTTTGTAGTAATACTTGGTTAAGCTACTTTCTGAAACTCCAAGTACTTAACATCTTAAATTTATGCTTCCTTAGGAAAAACAGAATAGCTCATATAACTCACTATTCAAGAAGACCTTTCTTTCCAGTTATTATTTCAAATTAATGGGGCTAGCTAAAAGCATTTGAAGGGATCATAAAATAATTGAGAATTTCAGGTTTAAAGTTATGCAGCTCACACGTGCTAATAAGGCACAAGTTTACAGGTGTTCACAGAGTTTGGTGGGAAACTAGGACATCAAAAGCAACACCACTGACAACACTAACTGTTGGTTCTTAGAGGATTTAGGTCACATGCATTTTCAAAGATTTATTAATGGTATATACAAAGAAATTTCCTGTAAGATAAGGAAGGCAGAATGCCTGTGAAGCCAACTACTTAAGGTTCATGGTTTTTCATTTCATGACCCCTCCAAAAGCTGTGTGCAGATCCCTGGCAATGGGTTCACATGGCCATATGTTTTTTGTATATTTAATTAAAGTAAGGCATCTTAACGATAACTACTGAAAACCACTGTTTCTTTCCACTCAGATTTCCTCTCATTCTCACTTTCCTTTGTGTCGTGGTGGTAATGATGCACCATGTGAATTTCTTGGATTCAGCTAAGAGATAGTTGAATTAGGTCTATATTTAGTTTGAATTTAAAAGGATATAATTATGTGGTTCACATTTCTTTTACATATGGCTAAGTTATTGTTAGCTGGCCAAAGCAGTGATGAGTTCTATAAATATTTTCTGTTCACAGTGTTGCCCACATTGTACTGCATCATATCACAGAGAACTAGGTGGCACTGTGGTATGAATCTCTCCTAGAATGCTTTGTATAGAAAGTAAGCGGGCAGTGGTAGAGAAATGAATGAAGTCAGAAACTGGTCTGTGCAAAATTCTGCCCAAATTCAAATGTATAAACATTGGCCCTTATCAACACATAGTCAAAGCAGAAGGTCCTTCCTGCAGAGTATGTAATTATAATTGCTCCATGTGATATTTTATGGAAATTGTTCACAATATAATGTAGATTCTGTATCCACAAGGCAAAGACCTGAATCTGTACTAAAAATAGTGCATGTTTCTGCATGTGGCATCACATGTTTGAGGCAACCCAACTATTAGTGATAATCACAAAGATAGCAAAACATATTTTCATTAACTGTATTAAAGATTGACTCATACGTCTTCTCTCTAAATAGATAAAATATGATAAAATCACTGTCGTATCAGGAATCAGTCAAACAGCAGGTAGTGGAACACATAACAAACATGGTGAAAGGTAGTTCATCCAGATATTACAACATTTTTTAAGACTGTGGTGGATTTTACTTCATTTCTTTGTGGTAGGCTAAATAATGATCCCTAAACCTATTAGGCTTTGGATGCCTGCATCCTTTGAATGTTGCCTTATCCAGCAAAACAGACTGTCTATTTGGGATTAAATTACAAGTCTTTGGATGGGTGGGAGGGTATCCTGGATTATGCAGTGAGTACTAAATGGAGTACTGAATATCACTTGAGAAGAAGCAGAAGACAAAATTATAGGTAATGCAATGCCTCTAGTACGTGGCTATGCTGTCAGTTTTGAAAATGAACTAAGGAGCTACAAATGAAGAAGTACAGGTAATGGAGTTCTAGAAGCTTGGAAAAGTAAGGGACATGTTTCACCGAAGAGCCAGCAGAGGGATCACGACCCTGCTGAGACCCTGATTTGTGTGTGAAACAAATTTGGACTTCTGACATCAGAAATGCAGAATAAGTTTGAATTCTTTTAAGCTTTCAAGTTTGTGGTGGTTTGTTTTATAGAAAACTGTTTCTTTAAACTTTTGAAAATAATGACATGATTCAATCCCTCTTTGCAAATACAATAAACATATACGTTTTTTTAAATTTGCTCTTCTATTTTAGAAACATTTTCTTCAGGATGGCTTCAAAAATTAATTGAGTAATCTCACGAAAGCTGCCTCTACTCCTGGCAACAGTTGTACAGGTACTTTGAGACTATCAATCCATATTCATCAATGTTGCTAATAAAGTCATTAATATAAATAAATGCTGAGTACCTTTTCAATACTAGGCACTGTGCTGAGTATGACTGGGACAAATGCAATCATAAGTCATGATTGAGTATCTGTTGTATCAGGTCCTGCAGAGGGTACTAGAGTCATACATTGACTTGATAAGTGATTGTGGGATTTGGTGATGTTATGTCCCTGGGGCAATTCTTATTCCTTTAAGATAGGCTGTTTGTTTCAAATCATGAATTGGAGAAATTATATTAAAGGGAAATATTGTGCTATCTTCTGGCATGTTACTGCATATTTATTATCTTTAGATTCTCAAAATACACATTTATAAGAAAATGTCATAGTAATAATTGCTTAGTGAAATATTTAAAAACAAGATATTTCTTTAGAACATCACAAGAATGAAAAGATATATTTAAAAAGCATTTGAATTTCTAACAATGTAGAACTCAAAATTAACAACACATTTAATAGATGGAAGAAGAAAGTATACTTATTTTAAACAGGATAGTGTAATAGCTCTATTTTCTGCTTCCATACTGTGCTTGCCAAATAAACTATTTCATTTTTTAAAAGACAGAATTACTTATCTTTGTGGGAAAAATCTATCTCTCTCTCTACGTTTTTGCTGCTTCATTTGTCTTTACATTTTATGCTATTTCTCCCCTATTCTAAATTGTGGAGCTAAGCCCTCTCAAAAGAATTTCTTTATTTTCCTTTTATTTTGCAGGAGAGCAGAAATTGAACGCAGGACCTTGTGCTTGCCAGGCAGGTACTTGTGCCACTGAGCTATATTCTCCCGAGTTTCTAGTGGTCACCATCTAGAACTTTTTATGATGTGTTTAGAGCCACTTGGTACCTCCTGGATGTAAAAAAGAAAAAACTATTAAAGCTAATTATACTGAAAGTAAATGGAGTTTCTGATGTTAGATCTCAATCCGTTCTAGAAAACGCTGTAACAAGCAAGTTGAAGTTCCAGTGTGATCACTGTAGCTGATTATTCCATTACCTACAGCAATACTAGCAAATGTGCCATTTGATGATTTCTGAATATTGTTGAGAAAGTTCATGATGTATAGGCACATGCATGTAAAGGCATGTAGTCTTAGATACTTTTTCTCACTGCTGAGACAAAATACCAGACATCCAAAGTTAATGGAGGAAAGGTTTACTTGACTCAAAAATTTGTACAGATTCCTGTTTACAGCTGGATCCAAAGCAGGTTGGCATGCAGCGGGGCACCACACGGGAGAAACAGTCCGCTGCAAGCAGACAAGGGAGGGCACGTTGTGCTTTTTGTGTCCCATATGTTTCATGCAGGCTAGCCACCCTAGGGTGAGTACAGCACTCACACCCTTAATCCTAGCCGGAACTATGCCAAACCAATCAGTGATTGATGTACTAATTACATACTTTCAATCCCAGCATCACACACTCTAGATTCAGCCACTTCTGAAATAACTGTATGACCCATGAGGCTCTGGTGGGACTTCTAGACTCAAACTGTAGTATTCTACCCCTGGTCCCTCAAAAACTCATGCAACTCCTTTTACGCAAACGCAAGTCATATAGTCCATCTCTAAGAACTGCCAAAATTCTAACAGATTCAGCATTGCTGAAAATTCCAAGTCCACAGTTTCGTTTGAGATTTAAAGCAAGCTCTTAGCTGTGAGCCCCTGTACAAATGAAATTTAACACTTCCAGCATTCAATGGCACAAGATACGACGTTTTCATTGCAAAACTTTTGCATTCCAAAAGTTATAAACGGGGACACAAAAGAATGGGGCAAAACAGGTCTAAATCCAGCAGGGAAAACATTAAGTTCTATAGTTCCATATGCAGCATCCAAGGCAATCTGTGAACTCCAAAAGACTTAGATGGTTTCACCCCTAAGTCACTTCCAGTGATTGTAGTTGTCTCTTGGACCCACTTTGCTCTCTTTTGTAGTTTTCCTGGGATAACCACATTCTTGGCTTCCCCAAGCTTTTGTATTACATCATTTGTGTATTTCACAATGTTTTATGGCATTTTGTCTGCTTAAACAATTTCCAATATTGAATGGCAGTGCTGCCTTTCTGTCCAATAGTTCTCAGTCCTGTCAAGATCCTCACTGTATTTCCGGATGTAGTTTCAATGTTGGATTGTTCCATTTGGTTGTGTGACCATTTTGTAGCATTCTGAGTAGTCATATATGTACTGTGAGCCACACCCACATTCCATTATTGTAAAGTACATGTTTATTCAACAAAAGAATGGTGTGGGTATATTTTACCCTCTGTAATGCTCAAGTAAACA
This sequence comes from Chinchilla lanigera, assembly GCF_000276665.1. Taxonomy (NCBI): domain Eukaryota; kingdom Metazoa; phylum Chordata; class Mammalia; order Rodentia; family Chinchillidae; genus Chinchilla; species Chinchilla lanigera. The sequence goes on from NW_004955418.1 coordinate 8,294,365, forward strand.
TATGCAAAAACTATTAGAGGAGCATCATGTGAGCAAAAATCCTACCTTGCACCAATTAGGAAAACACAAAGACTGCTTCCTGCATCCCCCAGGTGCAGCTACTGAGATGCACAACCAGCTACTATTATGCTAAAGTACAAATTTACAATAGAAAAATATGTGATGGGTTTTTGTGGCTCAGTGGTATGCTTTTTGGGTAGGTCACAAAATCCTATCTATAGAAGTACATAAATCAGACTATATTAAATTTAAGTAGTTCTGTTCTCTAAAATACTCCATTAGGAAAAAAATGACAATTTAGGAATGCAAATATTAAGTACATATAACTGAAAATGACTGCAAATCCAGATTATATATACACATCTTAAAAATCATGAACAAAAAGATAGTTGAGTAGAAATTCTCAAAATTTTGATCAGATTCTTCACAAAAGAATGTTTTTGCGTTTAAACCACTTTGATAACTTAAAACAGTAAAATATATTAACATGACTTAGTAAAATATAGTCAATTTTGTTTATTTTAGATGTCATATTTTTAAAAAATAGAAAAATTTAAATATCAAATATTTGGTCAGGATGTGCAACAAGTTTTACCATGAATTATAATTTAGTAGAATCACATAGAAGAACTATCTGGAAATTTTCTATAAATTCAAAATACTTAATCAATACCACAATGCATAGGAATTGAACTTCTAAGCTTTTTTCTAACTCATACATATGAAATATTTATGAAAACTCTCTAACCAAATTTTGTATAGCAGCATTAGTCACAACAAAAAATTTTGAAACCACGAAATTAATTAAATCGGCAGTTAAACCGAGTGTTATGAATAATGAAAATAAATGACCTAAAGCAACAAATAATAAATGTATCTTTTTATAAGAGGTTAAACAGAAGTGAATAGCATTCCA
>NW_004955418.1:8295833-8307506 GCF_000276665.1 Chinchilla lanigera
ATAGGAGCTCATTTTTCTCATTGTTCTTTCCAGTTATTGTATCTTTATTTTGTGTATTTGGCTATAAATCTATGGACTCAGTCTAAACAAGTATACTGGTATAATGTCAAAATTTTAATCCTCACGTGGATTTCACAGTTGACAAAACTCCTAAACAAATTACCTATGTCATAAAATTTCATCTTATATGAAGATAAAGGTGAACACTTTTATTCTAAGTCAAAAAGTAGTGACAGCTGACTACATGTAGATTAAAAAATTACCAGCTGAGAATATCAGATTTGAAGGTACCTTACTGCATTTTCTTGATTAGATCACCAGTTTTAAAATGCTTCCTGTCTGTGTTTTGTTATACTTTTTTACACTAAAAAATGTGTATCATTGTGAAACAAATGCTGAGCTCAGGAGATCCCTTCAGTGGTATTCCCTAACTTTCCACAAATGATTTTGACACTACTTTCTGGTTCATTTATTCTGAAAATTCAAACTATTCTTTAAATTGCTGATTATTTAAATTGTCAGAGAACTTTATAATTATTCAGGTATGGCATACAGAAGGTCATGTGCACCTTATTTCACCTACATTTATAAATCCTTATTTATGTTCTACAATGTTTCAGTTTTTTCATGAGATAAAACTTACACCATCCTCAGTGTACAATAATAATATATTACATAGCTGAGAGGAAAAATTTGTATGTCTATCAATTACTTGCAGTTTGGATGCTTTGTATGTCTACTGCTCATCTTCTCATCCAAAATATTGGATCCACATGATAGTGACTCTGTTCCAAACTTGGACCAGCTGTATTTTGACAAATTCTTGTTCTTTTTCAAGTTGTAATGGGGCATCTTGTCTTTGTTTTGGACTCAAACTCCATAAGAATCTTTGCCTTTGATTAATTCTTGATGACAACCAGGAAGCCTGAGTGACTAACATACCTACCCAAGTGTCTAAATGTCACAGAATGCCCTAAACAGGTGACATCTGTACACCTTATTATTACCATTCCACCATCACCTGAGTGTTTACCATTTCCATTGGAGAGTTACAAGCTTAAGAATACAGTTTGACGACAGAGGACTTCCTACTAGTGAATTGAAGACTATTTTCAAGCCTTTGCACTCTTGAATATTTTGCTATTTTTTGAATAGCTTATGGACTGTCATTGGAAAATGTAGATTGTTTTCCTACCTGAAATATTTTTCATTTTATGTTACTTTAAGGTTTTGCTTGTTCTGTGGAGAAAGGTTAACATTTACTGTCATCTGCACTAGACGTGTGTTTACCTTCCTGTCTGATTCCTTACAGTATCTGTGAGCTCAGTACAAGCCCACACTGCACCTCCAGCAGGGGACACTAAGTTGGTTTTCATTTTCGTTCTCCATCTGAGCTAGTTCTCACCACTGAGGCATGAAAAACCAGGTGTGATTCTGGAGCCTGGCACAGTCAATCAAGTATCACCAAAAAACAACAACAACAACAACAAAACCAACCAAACAAAAAAAAACCACACACAACAAATATTCCTAAATTTAGTAGAAGAAGAATGCATTCTGAATTCATTTGAGGAACTTTTATCACAATGAAATTACACCCTTTGAAACATTCATCTCTTGATCAGTATTATTTTTTGCCATATTCTTCAATTCCTACCTTCCAAATTTTTGATCAGATGCATTAGAGCTAGCTATTTTTATTAGTACCTATTAATTGCATAGCATATGGAGTTTTATCTTGACAATTTGCATTTGTAAATATAACATAACTTGATTATAACTTCTCACGGCTCTCCTTTCCCTCCCATTTCCCTCTCTCAATCCCTTTCCTCCACGCTCATTGTTTCCCCTATGCTTTTGTATGGATTTTTCTCTCCCCACATTCCACATATTTAAAAAATAACATGTGATATCTGCCTTTCTGATTCTGGCATACTGTGCTTAACAAGAGCCCCTGTTACATTAATTTTCCTGCATATAACATGATTTCATCCTTTATGGCCAAATAATATCTCACATATTATTTATCCATTCTTCCACCCATAGATCAGCATTTAGCTTGACTCCATAACTTTGCTACTGTGAGCTTTGTTGTAATAAACATTGGCATGCATATATTTCTGTAATATACTGACTTTCATTCCTTGATGTATATTTTTTAGGTTTTCTTGAGGAAACTTGATGCTGACTTTCATAGCGGCTGCACTAATTTACATGTTCATTAACAGTGTGTGAAAAGTATGTTACCTAATTCCATATTACAATGGCATAAGGAGAACATTCCCATTCTAAAAGGGAGCCAAGGGGGATAGAAAAGAAATGGATTAAATAAGACTGAAACCCATGAGGGTGAACATTAAGTCCTGCTGCTCCATGTCTGCTATCTGGAGGAAAGGGCAATAAGATGTGTGTTTCAAAGGGATTAGGCAGTCTTAACCCTAGGACCCCGTTGGTTGCATCCGTGTGACCACTTGATCTGGCTCTACTAACTGCCTGTGGCTTTACTTGGTAGAATTTCCATGTTCCCAGCATCTCTGAATTATTGTGATCACTACTGCACCTTCAGGTCCATCTTCACAGCTGCACACACGTATCTCTCAGGGGCACATTTCCTGGCTTCCCAGGCCTTCCTTTGAAACCTAGGTGGAAGTCTTTATACTCTACAGTAATTACATTCTGCACACCTGAAAAAAATGAGTATAACATGTACAACATCAACATCTGCACCTGTGTGATCAATGGCAACACTGCCTTTGACTATGGCTGCAGCAGCTGATAATTGGATGCCTGAATGTGCTGAGAAGAATACTATTAGTTAGGTGACCTTTCTTGATCAGGGGCCTCAGGAGCTCTCCTTAAATAAAAATTTTACACACTTGCACCTTTGAACCTGAAATGAGTGGGATCTTAATAATTTTTCCAATGCCTTCCATGTAGTTTTCTTCTTTTTTCTCATTTTGGATTATTGTTGCTATTGTTATTGTTGTTGTTGCTGTTGCTGTTGTTGTTATAATGGGACTAATCTTTTTAGCAGCCAAACCTCGTTAGTCCTAACTTTCGGAGTAGTTTTTTCTGATCAAAAATTTAAGTTTTTCAAACCTCTCTGTTCCAATTTTTGCTCACTACTCTCACTATAAACCTGTCTAAGTGCAGTCAGTAATATCCATACCATGGATAGAACATTGGGCTGTCTTGAAATTTCCTCCATTACATCAATATAACCCTTAAACTCAGACTTCTGAAAAATCTCAATATGGACAAAATGCAGAAGCTGTATGGACAAAATGTTTCCAGAACGTAATATGTATGACTTTATCATAATGTACCATGAAGCCCCCATTCTGTTTATATTTTTATCAGCCTTCTGTTCTTCTGAACTCTGACTAGAATTTCCTATTAATCTCTATTAATAGCATTCTAGGATTTCTCTATCACATGTCTTCAACTCTTTCCAAATTCTTCCTGCAAACCAATTCCAAACACGTCTAAACACATGCTCAGGTGCTGGCACAGCTGAATGACCCATTCCTCTCTACTGCTCTTCTCTTTTAGTCATCTTTCTTGACACTGAGTCAAAACATGTAACCCTTGAAGTTTAAAGGAAGTGAGATTTATTTTGGCTCAGAGATTTAGAGGGTTCAGTTCATCGTTAACTGGCTGTACAGCAGAAGTTTTATGGTTGAACTGCCTAGCAGAGGGAAGCTGCTCCACTCAGGTTATCCTGTAAGGAGTGGGGGAAAGAGAGAAAGGAGAGACTGACCATATGAAAGTATATTTCCCATAATTTGCATAATCCACTTCCTGGGTGCTCCCACCAAATATCATTTCCAACTCGTGATTCAATCACCTTTACAAACACCCATCTCTCAAAAATGAGATTTTGGGAGCACATTTTATATCTAAATCATTGCAGTTCTTAATGTAATGAAAGAGTCAGTCAAAGATATCAGTTAATAATTATCAGAAATATTATTTGAATCATATAATTGATGGGTTGGAACTCTTCATTGATATATACTGCCTAACTCTTTAAATATATAAGGAGCCAATTAAATAACTGCATTTTAACTGAATATAAATTCAAATGCAAACGAGCATATAGTCAATGAGATTAGCAATGAGTTAAACAGTATGAAATTCCCTATTAAAATAGGCTGTTTTTTAGATTTTCACTTTCAAAATACATCATCTATCCATTTCATTATTATTCATCTTAGTGAACAATACTGATAATTTTTCCAGTTGCCTTTTCAGGTTTAATCTAGATTGTATTTTACATTTTCAGCAAATATGTCCAGAAAAAGTACTCACTTTAACATCACATGAAAGAAACGCACCAACCAACCTGTTAGAATTTGAGGCAGGGGTATGGAGATAAACTGAAAGAGAGTGCCAAAGTGACTTCCAAAATAGGTGTTTTAATGATGTCTTCTTTGTGAAATAGGCAAGCTAATTCTTTTTTCCCAATGAAATAACAAAGAAAGAAAATGAGATAAAATAATTGTTGACTAGCTTAGAAAAATAAAGTGTCAGCTAAATAATCTTTCAGATTAATTCTTGATTAATAAGACTTACAAATTATTTTTTCACTATTGAAAGCAAGAGTGGGATCAAAAGACATTCTCCAAAATTCATTAACATTTGGAGTACTATGTTTTAAAACTTAATAAAGATTTGAAGACAATTATGGCATCACATTCATGCATTTCACTCAGGAAATCTTTCAGTAATTGTTTGAATAAGAACACCCAACTCTCTCTATTTCTAAAAATCACTGAAATGCACAGATCATGCCAAAGAAAGTGAAAATATGTGGGATTGAAGGACATTATATCTCAAAGAAGGAGCTATCATAGTTTTCAAGGGAGAAAGAACAACAGAGGAGGGAGAGAGAATACTTACTTAAGGTGATTTTCCTGCAGTCTTACAACATTGGGGCAGCGGTGAACTTGGAAATTCATCTCATCTTCCCATCTGCCTTGATGCAGAAGTGCGTCATCGAAGCAGATGACAATCGGTGGTGTTTGCGGAAACTCCCAGAACAGCATCCACAGACTCCTGCAAAACCTTTGAATTATTTTCTTGTGGCTACTGAAAATAGTTCAAATCCATATGGTTTTCTGAATCTCTGAGTTTACTTTAAGAAAACGAAACAGTGAGTTTCTGAAACAAATCAGAACACTTTCAAGAGATCTTTGATCATAGGTCTAGAGATTAAAGTATTCAACTAGGAGAACAGAGGAAAAAGCCAAACACCAAATTATTAGCATATTTAAATAAAAACTTCTCAAATGTTACTACTGAATTTTCTTTTCTTTTTTTTTTTTTAAGTACTGAATTTTCTTATTCATTTAGTAGGACAGAATCAGTATCTAGCACTAGGCAGAAAAAGTATGAGTGAGTTTTGTGATAATCTTTAGAGTGAATAAATCTTAGAAAGAAATTCGTTCATTTTTTTATGTCAAAAAAGACCCTTCATGTATGATAGCCGAGAAAACTGTTTAACCAAATGAGGTCATATGTAAAAAAAAAAAAAATCAAAGCTCCAATACAAGCTATAATTGCTGTTTTTAAAGACTAAAGACTGATAGCATATTGAAAGAGCCCAAATTTGTAATGAGTTCTTTATAATAATCAATTATTCAGAGATGTTGAGGTAAAGCATTTATGTCCAATATATGGCACATATTTCATAACTTTAACATCAGCAAATTATAATCTTTAATTTTCTTCCATAATCATGAAAACATCATTCTTATTTTTACTTCCACCTTTTCTCCTCTATTCCCTTTCCCACAATACACAGAAATGCTGAAACGTTCATATTTTATGGAACGCATATTTGCCCAATGCATGACGTAATAAATGGTTTATGCAATTCATGTTTTTTTTCTTTCATACGGGGAACTGAACTTAGGATCTTGCGCTTGCCAGGCAGGCGCTTATGCCACTAAGCTATATCCCCAGCATGCAATTCAGATCTGTTGAATTCTGCAACACTTCTGCTATAACAGTCTTTATAATGTTTGAAACCACCTCAGACAGCTTTAGATCAGATACCTAACAGCATCTTGCAAGATTTTATATGCAGATTCTGTAATATATGCAGCAATTACAAATATTTTCATTTGTACTGGAATTTTTATTTTTATTTTCTTTAGTTTATAGTGAATATTTTGTTATAAACCTATTTTAGTTGGATTTTTTGTAGTTCTTTGTCAAGTTGAAAGATTTCAAATGTACATAAAAGGAGAGAAAAGGGGTGTAATGCACACCATTGTGTCCATCATTCATGATTAATCTCAAGAATTATCATTAATACTATATTGCTATCATTTACTCTCCCATACAGTATGGTTTATATGAGTTATCTTATCTCTTGGTATTACATAATTACAATTTTATATGACAATAATGTTAATCACTTGTTTCAAAAATAACATTTCCATGAAAATCATGGTACACTAAAGAACTCATCTTCATCTAGAAAGCAAACTATTCATGGAATTATATTTGTGAATGAAAATAAGAAATCAAATACCTGGATGCCTCATGATTGATAGCTGTATGGGGATCATATCTTATCATTTTAAATTAGAAATATAGATGAGAGTTTTGGAACCTAGGTGTGTTTATTTATAAATAAAATTATAAATAATGACCTAGGTAGAAATGAATCACACTGGCAGTACATAATTGTTACATACACAAACATGTGAACAAATTTCAGAGCTATTATTGCTCTTCCTTCTTCAGAAATACCTTCCTAATCTGCACCGTAATTTTACAAATACAAACAATAAACCTTTGATAATGAAGTAACTTTTTCACCATCACAAAACATTCAAGTGTTAAATGCAGATTAATAAATTTATAATTTGGTGACTCCCTCTAAAATGTTAGGGAAAAAGCCTTGTATGTTAAAGCTATTCATCATTTTCATAGATTTACATTTCTAATAATGAATGAAAAGAATATTAAAGATTATACAATTCTAGGAACTTTAGGTGATTATCTCATTGTACCAGGAATTTTTCTATATATTCATATCCTAACAATATACCAGTATGCTTGAGAGAGGCAAAGTAAGCATATGGAAAATGAACATATGTAAAAACCAGAAAGAAAATCACAAAATAATCCTCAGGAGCTAATAGTTGAATGGACTGAGTCTTTTGCTTTTATTAGTTAAAGTAAGAGAAAAGTAGAATGACTTGATTTGTAATGTGAGGACATTTTACCCTAAGTGAAGCAAAAATCAAGAGAGATCCTCTAGTGTCCTGGAATGCTGACTGTCTGTTAATCTGCACCAGTAGAGTCTTACAGCTAAAATATCTAAATCCTTTCTTGGAAGTTATTATACAGATTCTGCCTAAACCCCAAAACAGGATTCTGCCCCAGTCAGGCCTGCTCGCCCTTTGCTAAACTAACAACTCTGAGAGCAGTGATGAGGGGGCTGCAGCTGAGTTGTCAGGATGCACTTTGTATCTCTAGTCCTCTGTGTTCTAAGAGATCAGTGCTCACCATATACCTTATGGTGGTTATGTAATTAGAAATTTATTCTGTAGCCAGCATGGACTAAAGTATTTCCTAAAAAAATGAGTACTTTAATGAAAATAAAGGGAAGAATTTGACTGACTGTTATAATTTGTGTCTAGATGTCCCCCCAAAGCCTTATGTGCTCATGGGGGATAGCTTTTCCAGAGATGGCTGGGCCTAGAGTATGTGATACTGGGATTAAGGGTATGTGAACACTAAATCAGTCAGTGATAAGTTTGGCGTAGTTGTGGGTAAGACTAAGGGTGCTCCACACAGGGTAGATAAAATATAAGGGACAGGAAGAGGGCTTGTGCTGGTTGCTTATAGCTTGCTGGTAATTGTTATCTGCTTGCTACCTTCTGCCTGTCCTGCTTTGTCATGAACTGTTTTTGCTCTGTGATGCTCTCTGCCATGCCACCCTACCTTGGAGTCCACTGACTATGGACTGAAACCACAATAGACTCCGAGACAACTAAACCTTTTCTCCTTGAACTTTGGGTGTTGGGTATTTTGTCTCAGCAATGAGAAAAGTAACTAAGACACTGACCACTGGGTAAAACAAAGCTGTTTAAGCAAAATGCAATGCAAAAGATGTTTTAAAATTAACAGTTGTTACAATCTTTCACAAAAGGCTTCCATACAAAATGAAAAGGTTGAGTTGGAAAATATGTAACGCAAACATAACAGAAAAATTATGAACATAGAAAATTAATCTCTTAACATAAATATTGTCCATCATCCAAATAGGAAAATCAAAGTTGAAACAATATAGGGCCACTTCACTAAAAATCAAAACAGACAAAAAATAATTCTCATAATACAACTTTGCAATTTAGTAAATAAAAATTACTGCATCTGTTTTATCATTTGTTTGTTTGTTTGTTTTTTTCCAGTACCAGGAATCGAACTCACAACCTTGCACTTGCCAGGCAGGCTCTGTGCTGCTGAGCTAAATCCCAAGCCCCTATTTTATCATTTTTTAACTAAAGATTCAGTACAAGTAATCTTTTAAATATTGAGGCACTCTAGAATACTCAGGTCTTTCCCTTTCAAATGGCAATGAGATATTTAACCCATAAATTTGTAAAATCTTTTGGCAGTGATATTATGAGATCTTTATAATTTTTGAAGTGGTTGTACATTCTCTAACTCTTTAGGACTAGTTATGCTACTTAATGCTTTCACTACAAAAATCTGTACTTATAAGTTACTCTCTACAGAGAGTAACTGCAAATTAAGTAATCAAAAGACTTAATCTGTGGAGAAGCCATGCTTCTTAATATACTTTTCAAAATCAAAGTGGATCAACTGAAACTAGATGTTAATTGCCATAATTATATTAAGTATAATTAGACTATATTCTTACTTGATTCTAATTTGATTTTTCATTTATATTATATCAATCTTTATATACATATATGTTCTCTACATTGCTTTTGATACATAGATATATTAGGAGAGAGTTTGAAACTCTGTATTTATATTAAAAGAACTAGATGGTCAAAACTCTTTGCATTAGGCTTATTCTCAAGTAGGTTTTAATGAGATCTTCTTGAGTGGTTCTTCTGCCATATTTGCTGATGTTTTCCAATGAATTATTGCTTTACAAATACATTGATTTATGATTAAATTGCATTTCTTTTTAGCACAAATAGTAGCAGATGCAGGTAAAAATCTTTCCTATTTGAACCACAACACACAGACTTCTTCAAAGTCTGCTTAAAAATTATGTTTCTAAAAAGGTTGTTAATGGAAATATGCATCACTTTATAATTAACCAAACCTACAACAAATTAAATTGCTGATTGTGAAGGCAAAATAATACTAATCTATAATTATAATCAAGAATAGCAGCAACTGAAAACCACAGCTAACTCAAGACAAAATTTTTCTGGAATGCAGGAGCAACAAGAGATTTCTTACTTAAAACCAAAGTAAACTAATTGAACGTACTCATATTCTTTGCTTTCTAAATTTTGACAGTTCTTAGTCTTTATTTAAGACTTTTCTAGTTTGTACATAAAAAATTAAAAATTGTATAAGGTTTTTGGTCGTCTCCACAATCAATGAAAAACTACGGTGCATTTTAAGTAATTCTGATTAGCACAGCACTTATTCTCTACTAAAGATTTTACTGTGAAGAAAAAAACAATTAAGCCAAGTAACAAAATGAAATAATATGGATAAAAGGTCTCCATGTTGTTGCATCCTGGTACTTTCTATCCAGTCTCTATATGTTGATAGTTGTTTCAGTGTTTCCCTTTCTAGTGAGAGACATGTGTCACGCAGGTACCTGTCTTTACAAATTGACATTGCTTGCACTTTTCACGTACACAGTAGAAGTTCTCAAATGATCGTTTGTAATAATGGACAGTCATGTGTCTAAGTTACCTAGGATTGCTTATTTTCAAAAGCCGTTTCCTGAGATAACTGACTGAGACCTCAGCTAAGACTCAATTCCCTCAACTTTGGGGGAACACTAATAATACCCTTGTATTAAAAATCCTGAGAGAAGTAAATGAGATAATGTATATGTTCTGTTTCACATAGTGCTGTCATCATTCGTAACATGGACTCAAGCAATTCTGCACTATAATTTTTAGATGGCACAGTACTCATTTTTTACCATTGTATGAAAATAGAAAAATGACTATAGTTTTCATGTTCAAATATTGAATACCTTCTTCTCACTTCAAAATCTTTTGTTTAAACATCATGCCACAGTAGAGAATTGTTTTATTTTATCAATAGATTTTATTCAGTCCTTGTTTGGAATTAAAGTGAACAAAAAGATTTTATCATATTTCTTAATGGGAAAGAGATGTTAATCATTCATACAATCAATGAATGTTTTAAAACATTTCTAATGTTTTTCAATGAACTATGAATAGGATTTGAAGCACATATACCAAACAGCTAAAAATTCACAAAATCACTTTCTCATTCCTTATACATATCCTTAAATATTTTGATAAAATTCTATATCAGCCCTAAGAAATGAACACAAGGATATCTAATCCTATGCCAATAGTTTCTTATCAAATGTGTCATTTTGATAGGATAAATGAATTAATATTTTAATATAAATTAATATTTAGAATTTTGTGCTTAAGAAAGTGTCCTAATATATTTATTGATGCACATTTTTCTCTATGTAAATGTCAACTTTTCAAATACATTGTTTACCTTTAATTGTATGAATAGGAATATTTTTCTAAGAGGAGTGCAGTCAATTACAATAAGACTATTTGCTTAATGTTTGGCTTAATATGGAGTTTTGGTAAATCAAGGAAGGATGGAATGAATGAATGGATGCTTGTCTGGAATTGTACATTTACAAAAGTTGTATGGTTATTTAGCATAGCAGCAGACTACCTTACCTTGGAAAGAGACAGATTTCCTGGATAGATAGAAAATACATTATAATAACAGCTATTAGCACAAAATATTCCTTCATTATTAGAGTGGAAAGTAGTTCATTAAATTACATTTTGCTTGTATTGCACACTTCTAGGCTGTTTTATTAATTTTTAATAAATTTGTCAATAAAGTCACACAGTCTTTTGAAAACATTATGGAAAGTGAAAAACAAACTTAAAACATGAATATTGTATAACTGGTGTGTGTGTGTGTGTGTGTGTGTGTGTGTGTGTATTCAATCCAGGCAGCACTGAGCTTTATCCAAGCATGTGCCACCACACTTGGCTGTGTAATTTCCATTAAGTCCAATAAGTTGTATTTACTCCTTACTTTCAGATAAAATTAACTAACAAGTACATAATGTAAGGGTTTACTTCCGATGTTCACAATAATGGTCATTTAGTTTACAATGATTACCTCTCCCCTGATTCACCTAAAAGAGTAAATGAGGGTAGAAATTACATATTCCTACTAATTCTTTCTAAAAACTATAAGCTATCTAACAACACCTTTTAATATGTAAGAAACTGAAATCTTCAAGACATCTAGAAAGTGAAGGTAATGAAAATATTTAAGAACAAAGTGTTGATTAGATGTGGTGTCACATCCCTGTAATCTTAGCTCTAGGGAGGCTGAGGCAGAAGGATTGCCACAAGTTGAAGGCCAGCCTGGGCTACATAATGAGAACCTGTTTCAAAAAGTAAAGAATCAAAG
>NW_004955418.1:8308256-8330196 GCF_000276665.1 Chinchilla lanigera
GAGAAAAACCAAAAAAAATAAATAAATAGAGTTCACATGTCAGAATACTAATTGTTTAAGTGTTTGTGAAGGGAATGTGGAGTTAGTTGCACTAGCTATATTTGAAAGTCCCCAAATAATTTTGCCCAAACCCTCATTGAGTGAAGCTTCTCCTTTTACCTTGAAAACCACTGACTTAAAAATAAATGTTTAGTTTGGTATTACATTGTTAAAGGCAGAAAAAATAAATTTTCTAGACTTTTATGGAATTGAAACAAGGATAAATATATTTTTATTTTGTTATTCATTCCAGAAATTCTGAGTATCTCCAGTGTTTGGATTCCATTCCAAGTTACTCTGACCTATATTTTTAATGAAGTATGTTTCATTTATATATTTTGAAAATCATGTGTATAGAATGTACTCATGTTTTGAATACCTGTGTCTTTTCTGATCTCTTTCTCTTTTCATTATGTAATCTCTTCCTTAGTATTCTTTCTATTTTCTTAACTGATAAAGTTATGACTGTAACTCTAGGTCAAAAATTTCCTAAGATATACATTTCATACTGAGTTTTCTTACAGCTTAACTTAAATAATTGAAAGGTAATTTTGACCCAAACTGCCCAAAACTTAACTCATCATTTTTTCTATGAATTGTTTGCTCTTGAATTTTCTATTACAGTCATAGTATTAACATTTGTCTTGTTGATCAAGACAGAAACATAGATCTTTCCTAGACATGTTGCATGTCACCTGAAATATTTTCAATGGATTGCCTCTAACTAATACGACCGCATCCTGACTGCTCCCCTTTTGGTTAATGACACATCTAAACATTAGAACAGCAGCAGTGAGAGCTGCCAGGAATTTGATTCTGTTTATCTGTCTAATCTTTCTTATGAAAATGAACACAAAGTGTTTCCTCCTTTGGAAAACTACAACTAACACTGTCTCTCACACAATCCATCTTTCCTTCCTAATTCCATTAAAATGTTAGCATTGAGAATCGCTATACTTCTAAGTAGATTCCCTTGTTAGGGGACTACTGAGTGCATTTGATATCTTGTATTTCCCTCTTCAGTTTATTGGTTAGACTCTCATCTCTGTTCAAACAAAGTATGTTTCATAAAAAGGCTTATCATAAGTAATTCATAATCCTGCTGCCAGTCCACATATGGCTTCTAAGATAAATTAAGTAAAGAAATAGAAAATATATTTTGAAACCATTTTAGTAATTTAATTTTATTGTCATACAAAAAAAATCTTTCAGGAATATTTTGGGGATCATTGCCACTGGGACAGGGACTGTAGGGTCATTTTATTGTTATATCACTGGAATCCAATGCACAACTCCACTCAATATTTACCACATCAATAAAAAATTTAACGGATGCGCTACAAATCCCACAAATTGATAATCAGTGCTTAGATTATGTGGCTATCTTGCAAAATCTTGAAAAATGAGAATACTCATCAAAGACTATCTTCTACTTTTTGGAGCAGTTAACATCTCTTTTTGGAGTAGTTAACATTTTAGTAGTTAACATCTTTTAATTGTATATTATGTTCACAACATTTAAGTGGATTAAAATTATATTTTAAAATAAAGCTTCTCCTTGAGGAATATCATTTTCAGTAAGTTTGACTCCCCGAACTTATACAAAAAATTATCTAAAGTCACAGTGCTGTCAAGCCCTTTTACACAAAAAAACCTTTGATTTCCAAGTTGATAAAAGATGACCCTAAATAAATCTTACAAGTTTTGCTTCTCTTTCTCTGAAAATCTTTTTTCTACAAAGTATTCTTTCTTCTTCAGATAATTCCTCCTCCCCATCCTTTTAGTTTTTTTCATATTCTTTGTCTCTTTCTATTTTTTAATTAAGTAGAATTTTAGGTCAAATTTTTTATTTAAACTAAGATCTAGAAGGAGCTGAGAATGCAACTCAGTGGTAAAAGTGCTTGTGCAATATGTGATGAGGCCCTGGATTCAATTCTTATTAATGATAATGGAAAAGAAACTGAAACAAGAGAAATGACGTAGAGAAGTAATAAATATATTTTCTTATATGAACCTTACAAGTTATATGTAAATATATAGAAAAGTTTTATAGTATCTCCAAAATATTCATGATTCTCATTGACACATACCAATGATATTAGCCATTCACATTTCAAATGGAGTCTTTTTTATTAACACATGTTAATTGCACAAATTAATGCGATCACTGTGATATTTCCACACTTGGATACGTTGTACGATGATCGTGTCCATCTACCCTTTTCTACACAAATCTCCGTCTTCCATCCTCTTCTCCCTTCAACATCCTTCCTGGTTCCTAGATCCCCAAAAGCCATCCTCTTTCTGCCACCCTTCCATTCCTGAGTTTGATTCCAGGTACCAAACCAAAACAAAAAACAAACAAGAAAACAGTCAACTTCTCTGGGTCAGTGCCTGTAGTGGATTATGCTGTCCTCCTTCTGAGACAGACAAGAAGCAGTTGACTCAGTTTCTTTTGCCAGTTGGAGGGGGATGTTGCTTAGGCAATGGCACTCTTCTACTGGCTTCCCTTTGCTCCCCCTTGCACTCCAGTGGGCTGGGACTGTTTGCTTCAGTGTCCTCCCTGGCCATCAAACCGTTGTTCCACTCCAGCATGAGTAGAGACAAGAAAGCTGGTGTCCCTCCCTGACTTCTGCCACTTCAGAAAATAGTGTTACTTGTTGAGCATACAGAGAGTTCCTAAGATCAAGAAGGGAGGGTTCTGGGCTCCTTATTTGCACCCCCAGTGTCTTCCAGAACATTCCCTGGGTTCAACCCTCACGCTCACTAAAATAGGCCTGCAAGCTGCTACATAAGTACTTCTGTGTAAGTTGAGGAGGGCTCCTTCCTATGTACAGACCCCTGTGCTGTAGCACAGGCCTTGTTAAAATAAAGTCTTTTGGGTGTTCCCGCATGCCTGTTCGTTATTTATTCCTCAGTGTGTGCTCCAAATGTCCTATAAATCTACTTATCCTAAGTAGTGGAGACATAGTGAAAAACACTCAGAGCTCTTAACACTAAGAGTTCAGGAGTCCAGCAGTCAATGAAGACCATCAGCAGAGATATAGCACTAAACTGCTAGCAGAGCTGCACTTTTCTGATTCTCGATTTCCACCTGAGTTGAGCAAAAGAAGGTTAGACTGACTGGCAATACTTCTACCCTCCATCTTTAAGTACACGGCACACATTTTTAGACATTGCTGGCGTTTGCTTATAGTTCATTGTTTATTGCTTCCATATGAAATGCAATTTGCTAATAATGGATGACTTACTTAGGATACACCTTCTTCCCAGGATATTTTCAAATCTAATGACTAGTAATTTGGGGTAACAGTGGCAAGTTGCATTGCTCCCATTTAGAATAACTCTGGAAGCCACTACCAGCTCCTCTGCAGCATGGAGTGACCTGAATTTGTTGGCTACTCTATTACACTTTAACCTCACCCGTATCCAAACTTGTTATGTCCTTACATTCATGTATCGTTCTTGTGAGCAGTATAAAATGTGCCACTGAGAAAGATGCACACATCTCAGATTCTATTTTTTGGGAAAGCAAACTCAAAAGAATAAATAAAATGGGTTACATTAGTATTGCATCTTGCACATAAAGGCAAAAGATCTATAAACAGAGATCAGTTTTTAAAATACGGTGGAAGTCACAATGGAGAGGCACATAAGCCAGCAGTTCAAATCTATGTCGAGCTTACTCACAAAAAATTAAAGGCAGATAGGTTGTCTGGAGATAAAAACACAACGTGACTGCATAGTGAAGTAATTCAGTAACTAATAAATAGAACACAGCTTTGAGAACGTGTAAGGGATTCACTTGCTCTGAAGTAAGGTTGAGGGATGTGATTTACTGACAACTCAGAGCAAATGCACTAACAGAAGTGGTGCAGAACCTACTCACACTCATCTGTTCATCCTCAGTCTTAAAGCAAAGGAGGAAACAAGCTTAAGAAAATAAGTGAAATGAGGGAAACTATTTTCCTTTAATTTGGAGTTTGCTTGTTTCTTTCAGCTCTCTTTAAAAAATTTCTTTTATTTTAACTAAATTAGCCTAACTATGAAAATTTTGAGCACACTTTTCCTAGATTATGTAAAATTCACCTTAGGAATTTTAGAGTGAAAGTAATTATTAATTTTCCATATGAAGAGCATGTATTGTTGATGTGTAAAATTTAGATTTCAGACTTCTTTCTCTACAGATTTACCCTTGATAATATTAATCACTCCCACAGCTGTAAACAACACTTTATTCTAATAACTTTTAACTACTTGCTTTCAATCCAAATCTCTCTTGGAACACCAAGCATAGTGCTTATTTGTCTCCTCTAATTTTTCTCTTTCAATCACAGCATATTTCAAAACTTTCTTCTTTTAGTCATGCACACATATTGATTTTTCTGGTGTTATCTTTTCTCCATTTAAGTAGTTGGGCAATGTTTTCACTAAAACTACTTCATTCCCATCAACTCTGCACTGTTCAGTATTATGTTGTTCTGAACTGCTTTAGCTCATACCTGTTGCTTGGAGACAGTATTTCTTACTGATATGACTTGCCCCAGACCTCGATGACTTCTCATCTGGATTCTTACAATAGTGACGATCTTAGTTACTTTTCTTTTGTTGCTGAGACAAAATACCTGACACCCAGAGTGAAAGGAGGAAAGGCTTCTTTAGCTCACAGTACTCAGAGGTTTCGTCTGTAATCAACCTTCTCCAAGGCAGGGTGGCATGGTGAAGGGGTAAACTTTCAAGGCAGCAGAAGCCACTAAACGAAACAAGACCAGAGGGTTGGGTAGAGCAAGCCTCTTTTCTTTCCTTATATTATAAGCAGGCTACGTGCCCACGGATGAGTGCAGCACTCACACCATCTCCACGCCCTCTTCTTGCACAGGATGAGGATGTTTACAAAGTGAAGACTCAGGCCCCCTGCTGAGTCACTTAAACTTCTAAACTTCTCAAGTTTACACCATGTATCAACCATAACAGTGGCTAATCTTATTTTGTGCTATTTCCATAGCTCATGTAAAACACTGACTCTGTTGGTTTGGGGATTATTTTGTAAGGGAGAACAATATAATACAGGACACATATCTTGTAAGATTATTTATAATAGTCACCCAAAGAATCATATACCAGAGAGTGCAGGAAATCTGTCCACACACTAGAGACCGAAGAGTTCAACTGAGGACCTGGGTCCCATGATAATCTTCTGCATGAGTCCAGCTGAAGACCTAGAGTTCATAGCAATGCCTTCCACAAATCCGACTGGAAGCCAACATACAATATCTCATGCAGGCCTGTTTCATGGATCTGTGCTGGGAAGGCCCAAAGGTCAGTGGTGGAATCTAGTAAGTCTGTGCCAGCAGGGTGAAGGATCTGTGCTAGGAGGCTGAGGGCTCTGCACTGGAGCAGGGAAGCTAAGCACAAAGAACCACAGCTCTCCTAAAAGTTATCACAGCCATCCATAGCAACAATGAGATCCTGAGCTCCTCTGATGATCAGGAAGGCTGAGTTCCCATCAGAAAATGTATTGCAACAAACTTCTTCAGGAGCCTGAGCTGTGCACCTTCTTCCCCTCTGGAGCCAGGAAATGATGCTCAGAGTGAGAACTATAGCTCCACTAAAGTGAACCAAAGCCATTCTCAGTGACAACAAGGTCCTGAGCTCCTTGGAGGATGAAAACAGCCAAGTTCATCAGGAAAGCCAGCATGACAAGCTCCTCCAAAACAACCAACAGCTCCTTACAGATTCTGCCAGCTCCCAACAGCCTTTCTCCATTCCCAACAGCCTTTCTCAATTCCCAACAGCCTAAATTTTTCTCCAGCTCTGCTTCTTATGCTGCTGGCAACAGTCCTCAGGTGGGCCTCCCACACCCAACACCATGCTTACTCAGTTCAGCTGGGGGTTATAAGTTGACCACCAGTTGTCAGTGCACTACACCGACTATTGTTTAATCACCAGCAGTATGAAAATTTGATAACCTTTATGGGAGCCTGAGGCAACAGGGCAGATTTATGTTCCTGAATGCACTTGTATATCTATGTTTAATGGCTAGAGTTCTCTAGAACATTATTATAGTTTTAAAATATTGAAAAACAGGCAGTTCTTCTCAGGCTAAATGTGGCACTGGTCTCATTTAAAGGTTTGTGTATTTGTTCATCATGATTTTTGAGGCAATTTTGAGTTTTAAAATATTGCACTAAAATATTATCCTCATTATTGAATTTTATGACACCCTCTTAAATTCTCACTGAAGCACCTCCCTCATGATAACCACTGCCTCACTACAACCACTACATAACTAAGCACCCTCTGCTTTTGTAATTTTAGTGCAAATATCAAAAAATGGCAAAGTTGAAAGTCATCTCAGTAACGTTACATCATTTTTTCCTTCTAGGGTACTTAGAAAATGTCTTGGTGTGTGCTTTGGGTCACATTTTGAAACACCCATTTCAGTTGAAATAAAATTAAAAGTTATTTTGAAGGAAATTTAATTCTAATAATCAATCTCCCTCAAGAAAGAAAAGCAAATTGATTTAAAATTGCCCCCATTCAATATATCCACTTTTCCAAAGGCATGCATGCTTGAAAACAATTGTTACGAAGGATGTTAAAGGAGAATAAATGACATCTCCAACACGGGAGAAAATCATATTCTTCCATCTATGTCTTTTTATAAATTAAGTACAATTTGTAAGTCCAGAGTAGTCCCATGTAACTCAGCAAGACCCTTTTCAGAATGATTTTCTGACTACAGACCATGACATAGATGATTATGTATCAGGTGATTGTGAAGTTGTTCAAACTAACAGCCTCTAACTGTTGCTCATTACCATGATTATTAGAGTGAAGCATTTCTAATTATTTCCAAGATTATGAACTTCTTGAAATTAAAGATCATGGTTTTTACACACTGATCATTAAATATCATGATCTAAACATAAATGTTTATTAAACTGAGTGGAACGCATAAGCTGAAAGTCTACAGGCTTGGATACTATTTCATTTACAATCCTTGAGAAAATAATGTTTATATAACCAAAAGACAAGGTACTACAAAGGTTAAAATACAAACTCTAAAAGCTCACAAAGGTATTTTTAAAAACCTGTCTCATCTAAGAGTAAATGCAACCTCCCATAGGTAACAAGTTTGTGTAGACTGTATACATTTATACTTCAACTTTTACTTTAATTGATACATTTTGTATCTTTATAAACACTGTCACATTCTCTAAAACATTCTGTGTGAATTTAGTTTTTGAAATAAGTGATGAATATTATTTTTATTTTTATTTTTATTTGGTTTTTCTTCGGTATAAGTGATGAATATTAAAATTCCCAACTTTTTATAAGAGATAATTAGGTCAGTTATTAACCCTTTCTTACTTTCAGAAAAGTAGGAATCAAAATATTGTGATAATTCTCTTACTGTGTATAGTATCTTCTTGTATTGCATCAATTTAAACAGTTTAATTGGGCTACATTACTTCAGTAACTAGAAAGCCAATTTTGCCTAATTAATGTTAAAATATAAACTGCACTAGGGTGATATTTTAGACTGTTCACTCAAGAAGAAATATCAGTGAGAAATAATGTCACTGCGATACTCTGGGAATCATATGACTTCCACATATATTATAAAGATGGACACACTTTTATTAAGTCTCATAAATATTCAATGTTGAGAACAAAAATAAAGAGTATTTCAAGGAACACAAATAAAGCATAAGGATTTAAAACTTTAACCGTCCTGTGATTAACGATAATAAAAACAGCAGCATGGCTTTATTCTAGGAGTTTTTCATTAACTTATTCTATTCAGCCCACCTCAGGAAGTAACAGTCTCATTGCTGTACAGAAATACACTGAACCAATCCTAGAAACTGGAAAGTCAGAGGATTTATAGCTGACATTTTATACCATAGATTTTTAAAATACAGAATCACTATATTGTGTCATAAGAATATTTCTTTTGGCTCAAAAAAGGTTTCGACTAAAAACATAAAAAACTGGCCATGTTTTAAATGTTTCTACTGTCTTATGTGTTAAACTTTATGAAATTAAATCAGGGTTAGGGTGAAACCATGTTCCTTTCTAACAAGATAATTGCAATCAGTTTAATGAACTCTTCCAGGAGACAGGAATGAGATGGAAAAAATTATTTGTTCATTATGCTAATTTTAAAAAGGGGACTAAAGCCTATGCAAACAAAACTGATTAAAGCATATCATTTATCAGAGTTGTGAAGCACTAAATCCTCACATACTGTATAAGCCATAGATATTGATTGGAGAGTATACATAATAATTATACTTTTGCATGTGGTAAACATGGTTTTTCTCTTTTACCTGTGCCTTTTAGTCACATTAAATGCATACAACATTTAATTCAAGAAGAGGTGGATCCCTGAGCAAGCCAGAAGGAAATTTTAATTTTTCCTACAATTAAGCAATTCACAAAGCAAGACATGTTGAAAAATTCCTAATGAACTCTCTTTATGAAATTACTAAGTTCAGTTCAGTGTTGTTCACAATATATAATGCTGGTTTAACAACAGAGAAAGATGTATGTTTTGTTCTAATTCATCAGATGAAGCTTACTGAGATGTAAGAGTTTAATCATTTAACAGTTTTTTTCAAGCCACGCCATACTCTTGTTGAGAGCTACAAAATATTCCTTTGGAATTAACTGTTACAATTGTTCCCCAAGATCCTAATGTATAGGGAATATGTGTGAACTTTAACTATGAGAAGTTGAAAAGAAATATAAAGATTATTTCTGGGTGAGGTTAAATATAGAATAACTTATTTCACAAGAGTTGAGAGATTAAGCAGACTAGAATTTGGTGTTAGTTTCACCTGAAACTTAATATGCCATATTAGAATAAGTTTATATTTTCTAAACATTTTACATGATGAAATTTACTTCAAATTATAAATACAAAACTGATGAAAACTGAAAATTTTGCAATATTTTTTCTTACGTAGTTTGATAAAATTTGTCAATTTATTCAGTAAATTTAGTACTCTCTTCATGAATTTTTACCAGACCATTTTATATAAGAAAATTTTTTTAAAAAAAACTGTCCAAGTTGAGAAGTTGGAAACTAGTCAGCATTTGATACCAGCCTCATAGGTTTTTCTCTTATTTTTAAGACTTTATTTAACCATTCCTTTCTGTGTGAAGAGTTTATGTGAAGAATTCATTATTTAGAGAAAGAAACATTTACCCTGTAAACTTATAGTGATCTTTACTTCCTTGTTTATAAATTCACTGGGAAGGACATCCACTTCACAAAATCCAAAACAATAAATAATATTGCTCAAAGTATCAAAAGTAAGTAACACTGTAACTGTACTGGTTAGATTTTTACATACCAGTGAATATTACCAATGTTTATTTCATTCACACTTTTAAATCACTGGATAGAGTGAATACAAATCTAAAACTCAAGGAAAAATCTTTTAGTTCTGAAACAAATAATTACCCACATTAGGACACTGGACAAAGCATTACCTTTCTGGACATCTTTCCCCAGTTGAAAAATAACGACTCTACATGATATTCCTTCGGGTCAATATATTCCAGTACAGTCTACTAGCTGTCTACATAAAAGTCAACATACCAAACATTTGCTTGTGCTTGAAATAACCCATACAATTATCATCCAGGCACCTGAACCAAGAACCTGAATTTTAAAAAAACCTTTTCCAGGTACAGTTTTAATTGTTATTTACAATATAAATTCTAAAAAAAGTATTTCATGCAAAGTAGTAGTCCCACATGTATTTTGAATTTTTATGGATATGCCACACCTATATATCTATTTCTTTGAAAAAATGTACTCATTAAAATAATGGGATATTAACACCCTTAGTTTGAAAACACATACTTTAATCTTGATTTCTAGCCTTAAGCAGCATCTTTATTTTATTATTAATCTTGCTCTCAATATAGTTTTAATGTAGCTCTGTCCATAAGAACAAGTAGCATCCTCAGTGAGCCTTGAAAATTAAATATCTTATATCTGAGTTGCTCCATAGCATCCTGGTTTAGGATATCTTTCTTCAAGCGTGTAGTCTGGAAACCATCAGCATGGACATCACCTGGGAACTTGTTAGGTTTTGAAAGCCAGGGTGGCTCCTAGCAAACTATTTTCTAAGCTCTTGAGGCGATAGAGATGCATGTAAATGTACAGGAGTAGAGGCTGTAGGATAATTGGACTAAGGAGCACTGTTGTAGAATAATTTGACTGATACCTCAGGATATTTTCACATTAAGACCAGTAGTTCTTCAGTGGGAAAGAGAAGCATATGCTACACAACACAGGCTCAAACACCGTGTTCATTCTTTCTTAGTTTGGGATAGTCGTGGCAAGGCTAGCACTGGTTTTCACAATTTATCGTATTGTCTGCCCATTACATTTGTATCCCCTTGTAGGCAGCTTAGAGAGTCCTGTAATTCTTTTACTTTGGGATAGGTTTTAAGACAACTCCTGACAGACCCAGAGGACAAATTTCGTAACAAGAGGTATCTGGCTTTTTTAGCAAAAGATTTTATCTTTTCTATGTACATAATTGTACAGTGAGATCAGCTATCTTTGTGTCCTATTGGAATAGAGATAAAGGAACTAGGTGACTGAGTTTACTTTCAGCTGGAAGCCTGCAGGGGAAGAAAAATTATGTTAATTGTATGCTGAGAATTCTGTCTTGCCACTACTTGCGGTACACACCTAAAATACAAAACAAATTTTGTGTGGCTGATTTTTTTTTGGTCTTTTTAATTCACAATTTGAAAGCCGTAATACGTAAGAAGTTAATTGTCTTATATTTATTTTTTGCCAGACTTATGGTGTGAATATATTTTGGCTATTATGAAAATTCACGCAAAAAAATTTGATTTTGGTAATGAGAATGAGGTATTCTAGGCCGCTGTTTACTGAAGGGTGATACTGTAACGAACTAGCATTCTTCAGTGCAGTAAGAATACATTAGCTGAAATGGACAAGTGAGAAGTGGCCATTTTGTATTCTTTCTTCCTTTTACTATTTGTTGTTTAATTTTCATTCCCCTCTCCCCTTCTGCCATTTGTTTCACTGTCCTGAGTTCTGCTTTTGTAGAATGGAGCACTGCTGTACGATATTGAGCTATCACTGCCCTCGTCGTTCTCATCACCGCTGTTCCCTTGGGCTCCTTCCAGTTGGCCTGGGACCCCTCCCAATCCCAGTCTCTCCTATGGAATCAGCAGCAGCTATAGAATATTCAAACATAAGGTTCAAGTAGGAGAGTAGAGAGCCACAAAATAGGATTCTGCTGCCCAGCGTAGGATTGACTAGTTCAGAACAGACCCACTGTCCTGAGCCCATCCAATTTCCTGTCCTGGGAATCAGAAGGATAAAACTAGATGGAAGAGAGTTGTAAACTTGGAAGCTGGAATGAATTACATCTTCCTGCGCAGAATGGTAATCATAAGCTTTTGCCCTTTAGTGACACAAGAGGAAAGAAAAAGCCCAAGTCTTTGCACAGAACGGAGATGTGGAGGGGAAATCCTGAGGCCATTTCATGATTCTCATTTATAAATGATGTTAGGCACTAATCCTGTGCTCGGATCTGTGAAGTAATATGTAAATATATTCTTCATTTGTAATAAACAGAACAAACCTCAACGTTGTTCTAGGTCTTTAGCCAAAATATCTGAATCAAGATAATATTATCTCATAGTTTCCTGTTGCAGATCAACAGTTACATTGATTATTGTGAACTAGGGTAAAAAATCTAAAGCAAAGGTCACATGCTTCTATAGTTTTGGAAATATACTCATTCTTTGTGAAGAACTAACTTTTTGTTCTTCTTGATTAGTGTTTTAGATGTTTCAAGTATAAGCAATATTTTTATTTGTTGTGATTTATTAGAATCCAGCTTTAAAATCCCTTAAATTGTCCATGAGGCTTACCGTGGTTTTAGATATTCTTCATATATTTAAGACTATACAAGAAAAAAAAAAAAAAAAAACTCGAAAAAGACCAGGCGTGGTGGCACATGCCTGCAGTCCCAGCACTTGGGAGGCTGAGGCAGGAGGATCGTTGCGAGTTCGAAGCCAGCCTGGGCTGCAAAATGAGCCCAAAGCCAGCCTGAACTGCACAGTGAGACCGTGTCCCAAAACACCAGAAAAAAAAAAAAGACTATACAAGAGATGTATGATATAATATATTTCTTTTTTTTTTTTTTTTTTTTCCAGTCCTGGGAATTGAACTCAGGACCTCAGGACCTCACGCTTGCCAGGTAAGCGCTGTGCTGCTGAGCTAAATCCCCAGCCCCCTACAATGTTCTTCTTTCATATATATATCTATTCTGATTCACAATAATGTAATAACCAGTTCGTTGTATGAATGATATTAGATAACATTTTCATATCTTAACATATTCTAGGAGTACAAAATCACCTAAAGAACACTATTAAGATAGGAAAGATAAAAATGGACTGATTTCACTATAGTATAATATCAAAGTTGCATAAATTGAAAAATAGAAATTTGCAGTATAATAATATTAAAAATGAAAAACAGACAAAATCATTTTGAAGGGACTGGGGTTTTAGCTCAGAGGCACAGTGTTGCCTGGCAAGCGCAAGGTAGTAAGTTCAATTCCTGGTACAGGAAAACAAACAAACAAACAAAAAATCATTTTGAATTTTGGTATGATTTCAAAATAGAGTGAATTTACTATGTTGTTGTAGATATGTAAGTTATACACTCAGGAAATTAATGTGCTTCTTTCTTTTTAAAATAGCTATGAATCTGAACATAAATATAGGCCTTTATAACAAAGTAAATAAGACTGAAAATTTTGTATTTTGTTATGCACTGATTCCAAAACACTTTCTTGAATTTATACTATCCCTTTGAAACACACTTTTTCATTTTCCTCTAAATAATGGTCACTTTGCTTACTAAACAACATAAAAGTAGTGATATTTATTTGCATTTCATTTTCCTAATTTTTTTTGCCTTCATTTTCATTCCTGTTACTTCCCTGGAATTTACTTTTTCTTTGTGCTTTTGAAAAATACTATTGTTTTAGATAAATTTCTTACAATATCTATCCAGAGAGAAGAAGGCAGACTGACATTATTGATGATGTAGATTGCCAGTCTACTTGTTTGGCTTATTCAATTATGCTAGCCACATATCTCTTACCCATAAGTTTACATTCTGAGACTGAGATTTTCCCTTAAGTAACTGAGGCTCAGAGCAATTGAAAAACCCGCTGAAGTTCTCTAAGCTTTTAGAATGGAATCCAGGATTTCAATCACAAGGCCTTTGCTCTTTCTAATACATCTGTCACCTGTTTCAAGTAAACACTAATGTGCTGAATACATCGAACTGGATTTCACATCACTGAATGGATAGCTTGCAACAATTTGCCTGGTAGCATGAAGCTGACTTTCATAGTTTGAAACCTTTGTTATTTTGCAGGAAAAGTCAGAGATGGAGCATTTACTGCACTCAAATAGAGATGTGTGAAGGAGAACTGATGCTGCCCTATTAATTCAATGAATGTGAGCTGATGCTGCCTTATGAATTCTATGAATTCTATAACTTCACTGAATAGCAAATTGTATGAGTAGACATTTCTAAATATAAGGCATTTAACTTTGACTTACAAAAGTGAGATGTAGGTTTAAAGCATAATATGAGCTCATTAAATAGTTCTCTTGCTATTAGCAAAATCTATACCCTTCTATCCAACAGTTGACGTAAATCCTAGAAAATATATTGCTTTTAATGTGTATTGAACATTTTTCTTTTAATTCAGCTATTTGAGATGAAAATAACCAGAATTATTTTGGGGTGAAGAGTAAAAACCCATCAAATATGCAACTATAAGATGTAAAGTATAGGTATGTTCTATATATCAAAAACCAGAAAAGACTCATGGTTTTCAGTGAATAAATTGTCTTTAACCTCAAAAATACAGTAACAAAAGCCACATATAATGACACATAGTTGCTTAATGAAGTCATAATAAAAAGCTTGTGAAAGATGCTGTAAATTTCCTGACATAATAATTGTTCTCTTGTAATATTATATCTGTGTCCCCCCCAATTCCTGTTTTGCTATATATTGGACACTTCAGATGTAGGTATAAATTTTTCCTGCATAAAATTATTATAAGACCACAGGGCCCAAACTCATTGTGCAGAGAAAGTGCTGTGGTCTGCTGAAAACTGAAGGTCAAGTGGACGTGAATCTTCACAAATATTTCAGAAGGCTTTTTTGGACCACGCTGATCCAAACAATAGTTAGGGGAGTCCAGACACCTGACAGAGAAAAATTTGATTCCCTTTTTATTTAAACACTTGATAAAAGTCACATCTATATAATTTGCACCTCTCCCAGCCCCTGAAAGTAAAGGAACAAAGGAGAAAGGGAATGGAGAAACAAACAAATGTCACACAGGTCATTTTAACAGCCTAGAATCACAGAAATCCTGTGCCTCGGCGTACATTTCTGATTTAGCAGAAGTCCAGCAAAATTTATACCTCAATCTCCAGCTCACCCTCATCAATGTAACTTGAGCTTTACCTTGCCTTCGTTCTTAATCCATGCGGACAACTTAGTGTCAGAACCTAGGGCTCCACCCTTGATCTTAGCCAAAAGGCCGAGAAGCGATAGAACCTAGGGTTCTGGGAAAACTTTGATGCAGCTTATTACTATTTCTGAGTTTGGGGACCTGAAATTTGTACCCCAAATGACTAGAAGTTAGGAGTGATAAATATAGGAGCATTTCTTCTCCAAGCTGTGTAGCTTATTGGATCACACGCTCATACACTTGGACAGAGTTCACTTACCCAGGTGTGAATTTTAGTAAAAGCTACACATCATATAGAACATATCCTGTGGGAAGTAGAAAGTTTACATACATGTTCCATTCACAGTTCCTAACAATGTAGCGTGCTTCTTCACACACTGTGTTCTTCCTAGACATCTCTTCTTTCTTCAAGACAAATGAGTGATAACTACGTGTTTATGCAAACTACAGAATACCATCATTGAACATTTGTTTGGATTATCAGAAGACCCAAAGCAATTTCTTTTGCTGCATCTGTTAAGTAATTTTTACCTAATAAGACAGAGATATATTTCTTCTTTAGGTTCACTTTTAATGATACTTTACACTAAATTATGACTTTCTAAAAACATGTATTTTCTACAATTCCTTTTATCAAATGAAACCCAAACACTGTCTTTTTCATTTGTATGTTTTACAATGACATGCAACAGTTAGTGAGAAGTAGACAAGATAATTTTTGGGTTTTATTAATATTTATTTTTATTAGTATGTATTAGCAGTATATGATGATTACATTCCTCTTGAGTTGGTACATGTGCATAACAGGTCTCAATTCTTTTTTCATCCCCCTTCCTTCCCTTCTCTCCTCTCCCTCTACCTATTTGTCACCTTCCTTTTTTCAGAAAAGCACAATCTTCCTATTTCCAATTATCTACCCTTTTTGTTCTTTAGTTATATTTTGGCTTTCTCGTATAAGAGAAACCATGTCTTTTGGTTTGAAGCCAAATGGTTCTTATGCCCTACACTGACAAAATCCAAGACCCAAACGTCCATTTTCTTTAGACTAATAGATATGGTCTGTAAGGTCGTAAAACAAGTCTGAGCCCACACCTTGTGTGAGAAACAAATATAATCTGCGGTCTCATCGCCCCTTTCACCATAGCACATGTAAGGAGTATGAGACCTACTTCTGAACTTTTCATTCTGTATGCATTAATGTTCTCTGCTTTTGTGTGTGCCTGATTTTTATTCAGTACTGAGGGTTGAACAAAAGACCTTCTCACTGAGCTAAATTCCCAGCCCTTTTCTATTTTTTACATTGAGGTAGAATCTCACTAAGTTGCCCAGGATGGGCTCAACTTGTGATCCTGTTGCCTCTGTCTCCCAGAGTGGTATGATTGTAGATGTGTCACCTTATTCTGTCATTTTAGAAAACTGATGTTAATTCATGCAGTGATGTACTACTTATTTAATAGGAAAAAAGTGATAATATGTGCATATATTGCAAAATACTGATGTATAGCAAAACCTCATCAACATCAGTGGATTTAAAAAAACACATTTATTATTGCTGACAAGCCTACTAGCTGATTGAAGTATGCTTTAAATCGGTTCTCATCCGTGCATCAGCAGCTTACCAATGAAGCTTTAAAGATCACTGTTTAGTTCTTACCTGTTTCTGGGCTTTTAGGGAAAGACAAGGCTACTGAGATGGTTTTCCATATGTTTTCTCTAGCAGTTTAACTCAGACAAAACTCCAGAAGAAAATGGAGAGGTAAGAGAGCAATGAAGGCCTTCGACCCAGGTTTGATACTTCAACATCATCATCTTCACTATACTTTAATAGCCAAAGCAACAAAAAAAGCATCTGAGATTCATGTCATAGACAGACTTCCCTTTCAGGGAAGAGCTGCAACATCACAGTGCAACTGTGGATGAGGGGAGACTACGCACATGGAAAACTGGGACAGTCTTGCCCTAAATCTACCACAAAGCACCCTATATAGATTTTGAGATTCCATTTTTTTTTAAAATTTTAAAAAGAGTAGTAAATGAGAAACAAAGAAAGAAATAGAACAGTGACAGTGTACCAGTATCACGAACATAAACAAATCAAAGCAAGAACATTCAAAGTGATACAGAGTCTCAGGACAAAAATAATAGGAATCAATAGTGGTTGTTACATTGCATATCTCTGTCCTCCACTACGTTGCTCAGGTTACCAGATGTAAGAATGAAAGATTGCTCACAGCATTATAGAGAATAAGAAAATAACTCTTCAGTAAAACAGTAGAGATAATACAGAGTTTCACTAGACAAGATGAAAAGATATAAATGTGTCCTACGGATGTTTGACCCTCCTTTCTTACTGTTGTTACTTAGTACACAGACTCTGTGGACAGTAATTGCACTTGGAATTAATTCCAACTACAAACATGAAAAATTTCAACTAAGATCTTCTGTTATCACTCTGAAAAGTAGAGGACGTGCAACATTAAAGTTACATCTCTGTGTTAAAGTCTAGCAGGAAATTTTATACCTGTCAAACTCCTAAAAAGTTAAACTCAGCAACTTGATGTTATGCTCTAGGAGTCCCTCTTTGGAACACACATCAATGTAGGGAAACATTGTTTTTAATTAACAAGATGCCAGGTCCATATGCTGCCCACGTCCTCCCTGGAACTCCTGTTGACATCAACAAGAATATCTTGTGCAGCATATGGTCTTAATAGATAATAAATTTAATTTTGAATAATTGTATTATTTTTGACTCCCGAGCTGTAGAAAGCCCACTTAATTATCATTTTACCATTGTTTTATAGTTCTCACTCCTTTAAGAGACCTGAAAGTTATTAGCAAAAACATTGTAAGAACTTTTAAAAGCCACTGATTTGACAGGAGACAGTTTTCTACTCTTCATAGATACTTTAAAATGAAATAACATTATGCAAAAATGAATATTTGGTAAAACATTTGCATTAACTAGAAAAATAAAAACAATTTTCTGTAATTTAAGTTATTCACAGGCATACACTCTGATCTTATTTATAAATATATCTCACATTTGAAGGAGGAAAATCTAATTGAGTTTATAAATGACTTTTAATTTTATAGAAAGATGAAATGGACAAAACTTTACACCACATATAGAAAATGTATATAGTTATACATTTTTAGGCACTATTTGTAGAAAATAAGTTTTCTCTGCTTTTGTGTGTGCCTGATTTTATGTGTGTGCCTGATTTTGTGTGTGCCTGATTTTGTGTGTGCCTGATTTTTTTTGTGTGTGCCTGATTTTGTGTGTGCCTGATTTTTTTGTGTGTGCCTGGTTGAGATCATCTAAGAATTTATGTAAACACAGTTCAAGAGCACAAACTTTTACAAAAAGTAGTTTGCATGCTACCTAAAGAGAAATTCTTCGCCCCTCCAATATGCTTGTATACTCACACATACACAGAGATGCAGTAACTGAAACTTGACGTTTCTATTTGTTTTTGTGATTATTGGGGATAGTTTTCATTCATTTTTACTGTCTTCATTCTTTCTTCTTTCCTACTTTTGAAATTACATTACCAATAGAAAGGTATGAGTTCTACGAGTGAGATAAAAATACGTTGAGTTTCTGCTTCTTGTCTCATAATATTTCCTCTTCCACTTGACCAGCAGTGTAAGACAGAATTATGCAAGGCTAAGTACACCAATCTAATTAGAGCTGCCTTTGGTAACTCGTTTCTTTCCCTGTCCTTCGTCACACTGTTTGTTGAGTTTGCACATAAGGCTTTTCATAAACCATAAGCATCCGCTCACTCCAGAGAATTATGCTAATGACCTAGCAAGACATTTACTATCACTTTCTGAAATTACCAAAATCCTTTTTATGTGGTGGGAAAGTAAGATGACATTAAAGTTTTCTCAAATTGTTTCAGTACAATATTGGACAACTAAGAGCTAAGAAATAGGTGGCTTATGATAATAGAGAAGGGAATAATGAGTTGGCTGAATGTGTAATTTTTCTTTGTTCAGAAATAAATGTGTTCTGGGTGTAGTGGCGCACACCTGTAATCCCAACACTCAGGAGGCTGAGGCAGGATGATTGTTACGAGTTCGAAGCCAGCCTGGGCTAGAAAGAGAGTTCAAGATCAACCTGAACTGCACAATTAGACCTTTTCTAAAAAAAAACAGAGATAAAATAAAATAATAAAAATATAAATATCCATAAAAATACAAGAATTAATATGTAAATGAATTTTACATAAATTTCTTTTTTATTGCTGGGTTCTTCTTTTTGTCTTTTTTTATTTTTGAGACAGTGTCTCACTATGTAGTTCACCCTGGCCTTGACCTCACTTCGTAGCCCAGGCTGGACTTGAACTCACACTATCCCCCTGCCTTGGCCTCCCAAGTGCTGGTATTACAGCACTAGCACTACTCACGGACTATAAACTTCCCTATAAGTATTTTTTTAATGATCAAAAATGAAAATACTCAAAATGGTTTGTGTTCATTTTCAGTTTTTTTCTCACTATATGTAACATAAAACATACAGGAAAAAAACACTGTATCATGTACTCTGTGGAAAAACTATGCATAAATAGTGAAATATCTTTACAGTGAATCCAGATAAGTAGAAAAATACTATTTATATAAAGCATGGAAAATCTGACTCACAAAAATGAATGCCTAATTCTGCTATAGTGTGATGATGAGGATGTTTAGAGTGAGGATGAAATCCAAATTTCATTAATTAGCTAGTTAATTTCATTATGGAGACAAATTTAATAGCAGTTTACCATTTTTATTTTATGTAATAGGAAAATTTGAAGTTCACATTACTTGAAGTCGTCATGGGTTGGTGTGTGCTCACGAGCTTTTATGCAAGAGAGTGAGTGGTAGCAGGAGAAAGATATAGATGTCCTTACACTGATATGAACTTAAGACATTTGGTATATCCCTCTGCATTCCCAGTGAACTGGAATATTTATTACTCAGATTGCTCAAAAATAGCTGGAACCAAGGATTTTGTATGCCTTTCCAAAAAAGTCACCAGTGATTTTATACTAAATGTTAATATTGCATTATATTGGGAATTTACCTACTGCAAGATTATGATCAAATCTTTTCTGTGGTTCTTTTAAATATATCATTTTTTTTTCTTTTCTGTAATTATGATTGGAAGAATTTTTCAAGACTTTTGTTGTGTATATTGTGACAGATTAAAGTATATAGATGTATATTTATACACCACATAATTATAAATCCCCTCCTACATGTAATCATGCATGCATATCCATTACATGTAAAACTTCCATTCCTTAATCAAGCATTCTGTGATTATGTAAATTTGAAAGATGATAAGATACACCCTGTAAGAGAGAGGAAATCAGTGCTGTTAAATAGATTCTGAAAAAAAATCACAAAATTGACTCTTCTGGTCTTGAAAATCTTAGCTTTCATAATTAGTAGATTAGTCATATATAAAAAAAAAAAAAAGTGCCACATAGTCATACATTGTATTGATCTTTTTCTTCAGTGTATTTGGTTATTGCCTTTCTTCACTGTCTGTGACTAAATATTCACAACATTTTTTATCACCTCCAGTAATCATAAGAAATGAGGCAGATATAAAGGGTATTTATCACATATCCTTTTATGCTAGTACAGAATCTGTTCTAAAACTTCACTTCCTATGGATCATTTGCCTTAGGAAGGCCTTGAATCATACAAGAGTGAGTAACAGAATTTTAGGTTTTGGCACTTTCTCAATGAAGGTATATTTAGGAGAAGAATATTATGTAGACATCAAGCAAATAAATTAATTTTTCATAATATGGTCACATTTATAATGCAGTTGATCTCTTCCACATAATGTTCTTTAATCACTAAAATGTATTATTAGTTGATCATTTTCAAGTTGAAATGTGTATATGTTAGCAAAAGTTTTGTGTTTTTTTCCAGTCAGACAGGAACTTATGTATAGGATGGAGATGGAAAAAAATTGTGTTGTCTATTATCCAAATATTTCTGTTAGTGAGGTTTTCATTAAGGATGACTTTATACATATTTCATCTTCCAAGTGAGGAACACATGATAATGTAAACACCCCTTTAAATGGGAAGGATAACTTGGGACCACAGATTGTTTAAAGGACTCCATAAATATTCACCGATGTGGTGTGAAGTAGAATTAGTAATTGTCCTCATCCAAGGATATCTCCTTTGGCTGTATGTGATGAAACCCAAAACATCTGTCATTTTTCCAATAAACATATGACTACAAACATGCAATGAAAAAGCTGTATACTTTGTTCCTGGTAGTTATAAAGAAATTGTAAGATGTTTTATTTCATTTACATATCTAACAATCTATGAAAATATGTTTTATACAAGTATATTAAAAATTAGTGAGAAGCAACACTTTTATTCTTCTTAAATATAATAATTGATGAATAATGATCCTGCTCATAAGAGGGGATGTTAAAATAAATTTTACCTGAGGCTATTTCTCTACTTGGAGGTTGTATGTAATAAACTGAGAGCAAACTTCCTATGTTAATGAAACAAAACTTAATTTAGAAGTACATTTTAGGGTAAGAAGTAGCTTGATGTGAGGCAGTCGTGAACAACTGAGCTTCTGCCTGGTATGGACAACCAGCGCATGAGAGCACATTCACATATGGCAAAGGACTAACCAAAGCCAATAAAGCCACGCTTGTACTTCACCTCTGTGTTCTGTCTGTAATATTCACTGCCCATGTGCAGAGCAGAACTATGTGAACATCTTGATGAGAAATCTTGCCCTATCTAGCCAAATTAACTTGTAAAATATACTTTTTTTTTGCAAATGGGGTGCATTAGGTGTTTGTTTTGAGACCTTAGTATAAAAGAAATTTGCATCTGTAAAGGAAATTTTGCCTCTACACTAGGATCAGAAGGGTGGCAGAAATTGTAAGGGTGGGCATCTGATGGAAAGCCATTAGCTTAGGTCTGTATAGCAAGCCGTGTTTTGTTGAAGGTGCTTTCCTAGTCAGTCATCTTATCCTAGCTAGACCTTCACCTATTCCTGCTGTTTCAGTTTTAACAAGTTATATACTTACATCTCAACGCTAAGTGCTTTGCAATTGAAATTGAGCTGTACATTTTTATCCATGCTTACCTAAGAGGTATCTTTTTTTAGAAATTGAAGTTTAAAGGAAATGATCCATCACTGTAAGAGTAAAGCACAAAAAATAAGGACAGGGAGGAGGAAGTGAAGGAAGAGGGGAAGGGGGCGTGGATCAGGGAGATGAGGAAAAGAAAGGAAATGAAGTAAAGAGAAAAAGAGATGGGGAGGGGAGGGGAAGG
>NW_004955418.1:8330296-8353785 GCF_000276665.1 Chinchilla lanigera
CAGGGTAGAAGATACAAGGGGGAGAGAAGAAAGGAGAAGAGGCAGAAATGAAACACTTGCACCTGGAAAATGAAAAATTTTGTCTTTTTCAACAAATCTCAATAGACAATTTTTACCATCTGTACAGATAATCTTAACTTGTTATGTCTTCTAGAAACATAATTTGAATTTAGCTCTTCTCTCATAAACTAATGAGCTTTGGAATATAGTACCGGGCACGTGGCCCTTGAAAATGAAAGCGAAAAGACCTGCTTCGGTCTGTAGGTGTACGTGCACCTACGTATGTACTTTAAGTATATATAATATTTTCCTACCTCCATATGGTGTTGTCAGAATTACTTTATAAAATGACACTAATTTGTCTAAAGAAAAAATATTACTTATGTAAGCGACATATTTCTTAAACTCTTAGAAAGGTAGAAAGTAATCCAAAATATTTTGTAGCTATTCAAGATTATGGAATTATGTGTTTGACCTGAGAATAAATGTGCAAATGGAGGTTCAGTACCCATTTCTTTGTGCGTATCAAGCATAGTAGTGAAAGAAAAAAGCCCATATATTTATCATTTTTTAGATTATCATTTACATGGTGATTGCAAAATTCCTACACGTTAAAAAACTAGACTACTTGCATTAGATACTTATATTTGCAAAGCAAATATTTTTCATTTTTCTGACATTGTCTAGAATTTGTGTTATCAATAGTCCCTTCACTAAGAGAAAGATTTATAGTTTACAGCCTTTTTTACCACAACTAATCAGTTTATTATAGATGAAGTTTTACATCATCAATATTTGTCGTGCGGTAGTATTTAAAGATTTTTATTCAAGATATTTTCACTTGTGTAAATGTTCCTTGCCATGCAATAAAAAGTGTCTAAGTCCAACCCTTAGACAGGAATACATAGGATTCAGAGTGAAAAAAATACACACATACATATATGTATATATTGTGATAGATAAAGGGGTATATTAGCACATAGTACATATTTTGATTTGAAATACTTTTAACTTGTGAGGACTGAATATTTCATACAAATGTTTGTGCACTAAATTTCCAAAGGCTTATCCAAGCTGTTGTTTAAATTATTGGAGACAGATTTAATGAGAATAAACTCAGCATTAGGGAATCATACAAGGTCAGCCAGGGGAGGAGGCCATAGCAATCTTAATTCAGGATATTGAGAAAAGGTAAAACAGCAGAAGCTTTATTCTTTGCTTCCCAATTGGAAGCCTGTGAGGAGAGTATTATAAAGCAAATCGGGAAAGCCACGGGTTAAGTCTTGCAACTGAATGAACATATATCCAAAAGAATCTAAGTTTTCAAAAAGAAATGTTTATATGTGACTAATGAAGATTATTAAAAATGACAAACTTTGATAGATCATTATATAGCTATTTGTTGAGTACATTCCACAGTGTTTGGAAATAAAACCATGTTCCTGCTACCTGGAGCTTATTTTAAAGAGAGCCCAGAGATAGGATTAAGAGTTTTCAAACATTAAAAAAAAAATTCCTGGTTAAAAAAAAAAAAACTTGCTTCTTAGCAAAATAAAGTTATGTTTTTAAAAATAAAGTTAAATTTTTGTATATCTGAGTACTTAATGCATATTTAGAATATAAATTGAGAATATTTCATTATCTTTGTATTCTTATCTAAAACACAGCCATCTAATACCATAGTATTTTAAATTTTAGAGACTAAATAAAAGTTTTAAATAGAAAAAAAAAAACCTTTCTTTTTTTTTGGTATGAGAAATCAAACTCAGGCCCTCGTGATTGCTGAGTTATACCGGCAGCCCAAAACATTATATTTTTAAGAAAATCATTAATACCAGTTTCTTTTGGTCAAAGCCAGCATTTTTAAATTCACAGTATGTGTTTTTCAAATGATATGTACTGGTGTCAGCACTGTTTATCAAGAGAAATCATATTCTGTTAAAACTCCAGAAAACATTCCTACATGTTTTAGATAGAAAAAGAGAAGAAATACATTAATTGTCAGGCACAGTTTTATTATGTTCATAAAACTTCATCTATAATAAATTGATTAAACATTTACATTTCATTGGTAATAATTATTATATTCCTTAGCACCTACTAGATGCATATTTTATGTTTTAAAATGTATTCATCAGCTACCCGTAGTCAGATACTTTGATATGGGCTGGTGTATGATGCTTAACTTGGTTATTGTGCTTGGGTGTATTTGCCCACTTCATTTAAACTGCATACTTCCTGAAGAAATATAAACACAGGAAATTTTCATTGTTCCACTGAACAACAGGAGTATCTGCTCATGAGCACTGTACCCATGTGGTGATAGAATTGAGTGCCCTCACCTACTGAAAAAGAAAAACTGAAAACACTGGACTTCACAGAGACCCTCAGAAACAGAAGAGACATACCGTGAGAGGATGGAAGAAATAGCAAACACACACTTTCTTCTATTTTGCAACTTTGCCTAAGGCTAGCTTTATTTTCTGGTTATGATTTATAACTATGGGAGATCCCTGAGCACTTACATGATTTCACATTATCATTTTTTGCTTTCAGGAAATATTTAAGTACATTTGTACAGCTGACATTGACACAAAGTTTTGTTTAGCATGGAAATATTCCAAGAGTTTCAGTTCATACTTGAAAGTGTATTTGTCACCTAACAGTACTGTACATGACACTCTGTGAAGAAATTGATAATATTTCCCCATCTGAAAATATGTATGAAAAAATAAGGACTGGAGGAGGGTGAAGTCATGTGAGCATGCTTTTGTTCCCCTTTCCCTCTTTAGAATCAGTATATGTTTGTCCTCACTGTCTTCCCCGCACAGGGGACCGGTGCTCAGTGCCATCACTGTCACCCAGGTGCTGTGTACCAAAGATACACCCCTGTCATGTATGCAGTCAAGACAAGAAGGGCATGTTCTGACTAGCAGTGATCTCTCTCCTGCCTATCTCCACGAAGAATACTCCGGGTAAGTGCAGCCTATCTTAGCATCAGAGAAAAAAAAAAAGGCTCATTATAAAATAAAGAATGCCTTGAGCAAATTCGATCTAAATGGAAGAATGATTTGAAAGGAGGTATCTAGGGAGGTTTGCTTTATGTTCATTAACAGACGATTGGACATGAGAAGCAAACAAAGCTGGTAACTTCAGTGAGAGCTCGCTGGGCCATTGCTTCCCAAACTCCCAGTTAGTGTAATATGTATGTTTATGACCCTTAAAAAAAAAAAAAGACTTCATGTATTTAATATATCACAAAGGAACACTGGGTTAGTCATCAGATATACTTAAAATCTGTGAATGATTTTCCGTGACCTATTTTAGGTTTGGGAAAACAGCCATGTTCCCCATCATTGCTTCAGTATAGTTTTACTATGTGGCAGCCATAGGTTTGATGGGGCTTATCCTCAAGGGCTTATGTGCTGAAAGTTTGCTCCCCAGCATGGTGATTTGAGAGCTAGGGGGAACCTTGGAAAAGTGGAGCATAGTGAGAAGTTATCATTGAAGATGATGCTTTCAACAATACTTGTAGTTCTTATGAGACTAATTAACTCTAAAATGTGGATTGTTAGAGTGGGAAAGACCAGCTCTACCTCCTCTCTCTGTGGATTCTCATCTCAGCATGGGATATCTCTCCTGAGTATGTTCCTGCCACTACATGTACAATGATGTAACACAGCCACTGGGCTCATAACAAGAGCTTGGCTAAAGTCAGTATCAGTCACTTAAACCTGTAGCATTATAAGTTAAAGGTTTTAACTGATAATTATAGATTAAAATTTATAATATAAAATTTAAATTTAAAATATAAATTCATAATGTGTGAATTTACATTGTAAATTTCTTTATGAGTTACCCAATCTTAAGTATTTTACTAGATCTGAAAAATTGAATAATATACTGATTAAATATAAATAATACTTAACTATACTATGGTGAAATAAAATAATCCAAAGACATCCTATTTTATACAGTGTAGAGCAGGTTATGCTGACTTTTGCAGTAATATTGAAAGCATGAGTAGCACAAGTTTATAATTATGTCTAAGTACAGAGTGATATGATCATAATAATTATTGTAATATTTGTTTAAAGCTTATTAGTATTATGAACTTGAGTATAAAATATAAAATGATCATATGAAATGACACAGAAACGCATTGGACAATGCAGATTCTTCCTCATTAATATCTTTAGCAAATATAGTGATGAAAAACTGAATTATTTTCTCTCACAAGTGATATATTAAAGGTTTATTCAATATAATAGTGAAAGTTCTTGCTACTATAATAAACCAGGACAAATCAATAAAGTAACATGAATGAGAAGGAAAGTGCTGTGGCTTGTATCTAGATCTCTTCCCAAAGCCTCATGCAGTCAGAGGTGGGGCTTTTTAGAGGTGGTTGGATGTAGAGTGTGTGATGCTGAAATCAACGGTGCAGTTAAGTAACTAAATACATTTGGTACAGTTCGGAGTGTGGATGATGGAAGCCCCACGCTGGGTGTGAGTGGCACCAATTCATAGGCTTGTGGCCTGGATGGAATACAAAGGGAGAGAGTGAAGACAGACTGGTTGCTGCTCCTTGCTTCCTGTTGCTCCTTGCCTACCGCATCATGGACTGTTTCCCTCTACTGCCATTCCCTCTACTGCCCTGCGTTGAAGCCAGCCAACAATAGACTGAAACCTCTACGAACTGTAAGCTAAAATAAAACTTTGGCCTTTAATTTGTAAGTATCGAGTATTTTATCTCATTAGTGAGAAAAAAAGAGGGAATAAAATTGTCTACTTGAGGATGATGCCATCGTATATATAAAAGTTCCAGGGAATCTAAAACTAAAAGGTGAGCATAATAGGTTTGCACGTCAAAGATTGTAATAAGGGGTTTGCCTCGATGCTTCGATGTTTGTAAGGACTTTAAGCCTCCTTCTCCCTGTTCCCCACATTTGAGCAAGCGGAAGAGAAAGCCCAGATCGTCCCTCCTTTGTTACCTGTAGGGAATTCAAATCATGCAAGACCTTTCCAATTTGCCCCAGGCCCACCCCTGAACACAACAAAAATGCAGGGAATTTTATTTCCTGTCTGTCTCGAGCAATTTCAAACACGAGAATGGCCTCCCCAACCTTCTAGAGACAGCAATTATTATAAACCTCAACACCCTCTATGTGACATTCCCAGTCTGCTTTACCCGACCTCAAAATTCGAAAGGTCCTGAATGCGTCCCTGACTGGGAGTTGTGACTCACTACTGCCATCCAGCAGCGCAGGAGAGAATAGCACCACATGCTTCAAGTATTATCCAAATGACTGTTACTGATAACATTGTTGTAAATCTCTTTGTTAAACGCTCACCAAATTCTCCCTGATGCAGTTGCACTATATTGCTTTACAAATGCTATGATTCTAGAAATGTACTTTGAGACAACCTAGATATTTTTTCCTCATTAAACTTTCACTTATTACTGAACATTATAATACGTGGTCAGTTTCTTCTATGTACTTATACCAGAAAGAAAACTATCTATCTATCTATCTATCTATCTATCTATCTATCTATCTATCTATCCATCTATCTATCTATCTATCTATCATCTATCTATCTGTCTATCTCTCTATTTATCTATTATCTATTCCTCTTTTTATTTATCTGTTTATTTTAGTTTCAGAAAGGAGCTTTTATGTTTACTTTGTTTATAATTTAACATTTGTTGCACAATGTTCAGATAAGTTTTCTGATGAAATTCTTACTTTAGGGAATTTGGTAATTTTTATTACCTAAGAGGAGTGTTGAATATTTTATAGGCATTCAAAGGAGTCTTTAGTTTCTCTTAGTAGGATGAAGCATTTAATATATATCTAAATTATCTGCCGAGGTTTGTAGACTCTATAGGGCTCTAACGGTCTTCCTTGTTATTACTTGTTACAGTGAGAGCAGTGTTTCTGACTCTTCCTGAGTGTGGGGTGAGTCTAAGTGTCCTTGGATGTTTTGAAGTTATTGTTTCATAAAGTTCAATGTTTTGGTACCTGGTACGCAGAAAATCACATTTTAATTATAAATCATTGCTTTTATAATAAATATATTTTCATATTTAATACTTTCACTGGAATATTATTTTCTCTTTTATCATCTGGCTGGTATAACACTACTCATTCATTTTATATTTGACATTTTTCACTAAATATGCTTCAGATATTTTTCTTGTATGAATCATGCTGATGCTTACCAGAATGTCAAATTGATGACTGCGCCATGTATAAGTGAAGAAAGTCTATGCAGATATTTTCTATGTCTTCTATATTAGGTCCCTTCATTCTGATAATATTTTTTATTATTATGCATATTATGTTTAGTGCTTTATGAAGTATTCATTTGTGCTTTCTAAATTATTATAGTTGTGCTAAACATGAAAATTTTTGCTTTATTGACATTGATATTTCGGCATTTCACTTTTAACTTTCTTGTCTATCAATTTTAACCTCATTTTTTAGCTAACTACAATGCAGTGATTGAGTTTATACGAGTTTGCTTTTTGTTTTCCCTCTAATCCTCCCAATTTTAATGTATTATTTCCACTTTGTCATAATGTGAAAAGTTTGCATATTTTCTCACCCCCTTGTAATTATTTTTGGTCTAAGTTAGATTTGAAATTATCTATACTTATTTATCTATCTACAAAGTTGATCATCATCTGTTAATTTTGTATTTTTAAAAATGCTCTCCAGAAATAACTTTGCTTGCATAATCAAAGACCTCTCATGTTTGAAACAAGTCATTATGAATGCATTCCTGAGGAAAGGCTGTACACTCAAGTCCGGAAGCTTTGTGTGAGCAAAATGTTTTTCTATAGGCTTCGTGCTACATGGGCTGTTTGACTTCACAGAACACTCATGGGTTGCATCCTCATTCATTTTGAAGTTACTTTCTTATTCTGGCATTATTTTGTGTATTGTTTTGATAGAATGTGAAGCTGATCTATTTCTATTAAATTATTTCAGCTTTTCATTTATTTTTTGAATATTAATAGTTCTAATGAAATATGACCTGGTTTACATTTTGAAACTAAATTTCTCATAAAGTTCTACATTTAGAGTCAAGAATTTATTTTTAGGTTTTGAAAACTTTACTAACATGACCTACTAAACATCACACCTTGAAGTTGTTATTACATGACCATGTTTGCAATGATACCATTACGTTTTTCTAACCCTTTTCAGTTCATATATTTTTTTCTTTAATAACCCAATATCTTTCATTATCACACTTATGTTTAGAAGCTTTTCCATCTTTTGCCCAAGCTAATTTCATTTTTCATTGGGAATCTCTTAGCTTGTTCTTAATTTCTGAAATTATTTGCTTTTCTAACTCTCCTATTTCTTCCCTAAGACCAAATAATTTTTTTATCCTATCATTATTCTGTCAATATTTTCTAATGTTAGCTTTATAAATGAAGTAGTCATTTTTAACATGTGCTTATATATTAATTTTGTGTGATATATTACAATTTTCCTTCAGCCCTATGGCTTTTTTCATATAATTTCAACAGCTATGAGTATTTATTCTATGTTACAGTATTAGTCACATTTTTCTATTAAATTTTATATTTCTGCCCCACTCAATCTCTTTCTCATGTTGTCTTTTTCTATCTATCTGGTAAAGAAATTTAGATAGTGGAAATTTTCTGTGCTTCTTGTTGTCAGGCCCAAGGGCCTCTTCCATCCTTGTCAAGGGGAGTGCTAACCTTCTCTCCTTTCATACAACACTTTCTGTGCTTCTTAAGACAGGGTCATCTGTATTTTCTTTCTTTAAAATTTAAAAAGTGTCCCCCTTTGAATTACTATCTAATGTCAAAATTTTTCCTCTTTTCCCCTCTGTCTCTGGCTCTTACTCCCTCCATCCCTCTCTTCTTTTCTTGCCTTTTTTTTAACCTGGAAGTTAAACTTTTAAAATCAGTTTCTTGAAGTTGTGTGTAAATCTGTCTCTTCCTTGAAGTCAGTGTTATGATGTGCCAGGCCCGCTTTTGAATACTTTGATGTATTTAGCAAAAACATCCTCCTTCTGGCGGTGGTTATAGAGCATTTCAGGTGTATAACGTCCTTCCTTCTTTGTTTTCTGTAGGTTTTTCTTGGATTTCTGTTGCTTGCTACAAATTTTGAATTAGGAACATGAAAGACTGTTAATGTGAGGTTATGGTTTCTAACATTTAAAATTAAAGAAAGTTTGAAGTCTCTTCTTTCCCCCTCTTAATATAAAGGACAGGACTTGGAGCATTTTCATTTTGTGTCTGAACTATATTAGCAAGATGAACGAGGGCTTATAAGGCTGAAAAGGAGCTAGATTAAGCAATTGCCATTCTCCTTGACTAACAAGAAATCTACTTGGTCTTGATTTTGCATGTCATGTTAGTCACGAGTTTGTATTCTTTGTCTTTCCCTATATAAAATATATTTATTAATTGGGCTTTTAACTATATTTTCTATTTGTGTTCTCTTGTCAGCACTTTGACTATGGTACACATAGTGTGGTTTTCTCTATTTTATTACAAATTTATAAAATTCCCGTGCATATACAGAATCCCCCCCCAAAATGGATACACATATATTTTATTCCTAAATTTATTGAGACATTGTGAGATTAATACAAGTTACTTTTGGCCTCTATAATTACGAGAGCTCAAATGGTGGCCATTAGCTTCCAGACATTTATTAGTGTGGCGAACTGCTGCTTGAGTAACCTTGGTCACTGAGATTGCTGCACATATATTTTCAATTTCTTCTCAGTGTAGTGTGCTTTCTGCAGTACATGACATCCTCTAGGGTCTCCTGTTGGAGAGTAACACCATCTGTTGAGAAATCGTGCTATTATTCTTTCCTGAAGTTTGTATACTACATTATTTTGTCAGACTCTGTATATAAGTTTATGTTTTTCTACTGATTGGGGAAATTTTGTCTTTTTGGAGGAGCTATTAGGTCTATATACATATAAATAGAAAGAGAAATAGAGATAAATATTCTCTGCATTATTTTTATTTTTTCTTTGTTATTAGCCAATTGCAGACAGGTTAAATGATTTAATATGACACCTCAGGTCATTTTTAAACCTGATTTTGTAATGTCTGCTTTCCAGCTTTCATAATTTCTATTTATCTGTCTTTAATCTTGCTAACTCTTCCTCTGACTATGCCAAGGTTTTATGATTTGTGTCAGGCAAACTTTCTATTTATATATTATTTTTTATAGTTGTATACTTTCCTTTATATATTTTAAATTCTTTGCTGAAATCATCTGTTTATCCATCATAAGCATATTTTCCATTAAATTCTTACATATTTTTGAAGAAGCTGCTTTGAAGTCCTTGCTTACTAATCATATCCTGATCATTTTTATTCTGTGTAGTTCTGGCATACTTTCCTGCCTCCACTTATGGGAAATTCATTTGTTAAAAAAACTGATAATTTTTCTATATGGCAATTGCAAGTGAGATATTCTTGAGTGTGATATATTACTTGGAATCCATTATATTTTTAAAGAGTTTATTCAGCATGCTGACAGCAAGGAATTAAATTACTTTTTTGAAATTGGATTTTTTGTTTGGATTGGGTGGTTTTAGAGGTATCCTTATCCTAGGGCATATTTCTAGGTTGTACCTTTCTGCAAGGACAAAAGTATACTTCAGTTATTCATTATGGTTTCTGGATTCAGGTTCCCTCTAGCTTCCATATTTCCTAGAAATACAACTCTCCCGAACCTCCCTCAGTCACAGTGGTGAGGTGCTCCAGGGACCCCGTGGGTGTCAAACTTCAGTTCTGACATTGGTAAGAGTGTGCATGGGGCTGGCCAGGCTCTGGCTC
Source organism: Chinchilla lanigera (assembly GCF_000276665.1). NCBI lineage: Eukaryota > Metazoa > Chordata > Mammalia > Rodentia > Chinchillidae > Chinchilla > Chinchilla lanigera. Next base: position 8,340,144 of record NW_004955418.1, read on the forward strand.
TCAGAGAGCAAGTGTCCTGGTCACCTGGTTATGGAGGGATGTACCTTCTATCCTCCTTTGGGTCACAACACATGACTCTTACAGTACAGGGAATCTAGTCGGTTTATATCACAGCCACTGTAGTGGGTGAAGATTGGATCCCAAGGCTGTTATCCCCCAAGCCAGTGCCATGGAAGGTTTGTGGTTCTCACGAGATTACACAGGGGTTTCAGGACCTGAGTGTGGCACATATTCAGACAGTATTTCACTTCTCAAGAGGAGGCCTGGCTGCAACAGTCTGAGTGTTTGCGGGCCATGCTGGGACCCTGTGGAAATCCAGGCTACTGTAGAAACTTGAGGTTATTTATATAACTGAGATGCACACATGTGAGGACTGAATATTTCCAGTAGTCAGGATTATCAGCCTCAGGGCTGATCCAGGCCTCACTTTCATCTTCACCTCTTGAAAGAGGAGATCCTCTCCTCCAACTGTAGAGTCTGTTGGCAGGCACCAGGGTTATGTTTCTCTTTCTGCGCTGCCATCTTAGCTCCAATTCATGTAAAGTTCTACTCCAGTTCTTGCTGGCTTCCAGTGTGCTTTTCCACAGGCATTCACCTCAGTATGTAGCTGTACTCCTGTTACTTTGAATTTTTCTGTGAAAGAGAGAGTGTTGCACACCCCTCTTTAGGCATTCAGTGTCTTGTCCACAAGGAAATGGTAAGGAAATACTTTGAAAATGGGAAAATATCAGGAATTAAAATTATAGGAAATAAACTAATAATAGGTAACATTTGACCCAGCTATACTACTTCTCCATATAGTCCCAAAACTTGAATATAACATGCTATAGGGATACTTGCATATTTATGTTTATTACAGCACAATTAACCATAGACAATGTATGGAAACATCCTAGATATTTATTAACAGGTATTAATAAAGAAGATATTATATAATACAAGATGGACTATTATTTAGCCATAAAAAATGAAGTCAAGTGATTTGCAGGAAAATGAATGGAATTTATGATCATCACATTAAGTGAAGTAAGCCAGACTCTGTCAGCTTTCATATTTTCTCTCATGTGTGGAATCTAAAATTTATTTTAAAGAAAAAGAGATGGGAGAAAGGTAGAATAATGGAAGAGGGCAATCATAATTAATAAGTGGTGGAAATGATAAAAAAATTTTATATGTATGTAAAATATCCCAAATGGAACCAAATGTCTGTATAACTGATTTAGAGTAAAAAAAATGATTGATGAATGGAAACAGAAAGGAAGGCTATTGTGTACTTTTAGGAAGAGCACCTGTCATTATTCCTGGGAAGTACAAATGCTAAGACAAAATATTTGATGAATTTGGATAGAAGTAGAAAGAAATACATTGTTTCCAAAGATAAGGTGACCTGAGTGTGCTTGTAGTTGTGTCTGCATCTTCTAGTCTGTTCCATCAGTCTTCAGGTCTTTTTTTTGCCAGTACCATGCTGATTTTATCATAGTAGCTTTGCAGTATAATTTCAAGTCTGGGATTGTGATGCCTCCTACCTTTTCTTTGTTGCCCAGGATTGCTTTTGCTATTCTAGGCTTCTCCTGTATCATTTCTAATGTTTTATTTTTTGTTTTTATTTTTCATTCTCTTTAATGGTTTGATCAATCTTGCATTCTTACATCTGGTAATCTGAGCAACTTCTTTGAAGACAACAATATGTAATGTAACAACCACTGTTAATCCCTATCATTTTGTTCTGAAACCTCATATCATTTTTATTGTTTTTGTTTTGTTTTGTGTTTGTCTGTGTTGTTGGTAATTTGCTATTCTTCTTCTTATTATTCTTTTTAAAATAAAAAAATCACTGAAATAAAAAAGAAAGAAATACTTTGCATTTTAAAGTCAATAATTGTTATAAAGAAATTGGTTTATGAGTTGAGAGGCAAAATGAGAAGTACCAATAGTTATTATTTATAAAATTGAGTTATGGTTGATAAAATGTGCACACTTGGGCTGAAATGTTTGTGGGAATATTTTTCAGTGTGATCAAGAGCATGAGAAAAAAGCACCTGTTGTGAACATTAGCAAGTACAGTCAACAATACCTGTAATTAAATTTTAGGGACTTGAATTATTGATTTTCTGGTATTCTTAATTTGGGAGTCTATGAGGTGTGAAAGTGCAAATTTTCTAATGCAGGATTAGCAAAGTCAAATTGTGGAAGATGAGAGAAAAGAAATGACAGGATTTGTATGATGGAGTAATATGATGATGTGGAATTTAAAACTTCAGTGATCCACCTAAAGCTTGGTATGTGGAAGAGTCAGGTGAAAGTGGGATGTAAAAGGGAGGCCACAGGTACTAGGGATACTGAAGAACAGTGTGTTGTGGTAGATACAGTGTGTCAACTTGAGAAGTTTAGACGTTTTACTAAATGACTCAGCAGGGGACCCAGGTCTTCACTTTGTAAATAGCCTGAGCCTGTGTAAAAGGAGGACACTGAGATGGTGTGGGTACATAGGACCCATCCCAGGGTGGAGATCCTGGTTACAGTGTGAAAGAGGAAAAGAGCCCCCACCTTTTGCTCTTGTTGCTTTTGCTGTCTTCTGCTGCTTTGAGTGTTGCCCCTGTGCCCTGCCACCCTGCCTTGGACCCAGCTGAATATGGACTGACACCTCCACAAACTGTGAGATAAATAAACCTTTCCTCTCTTGAGTGTCAAGCAACGAGTAACAAGTAGCAGACACACAGGGGTAGAAAGACTGTATGTTGTGCAGGGTGGGGGTTGTTATTGAAAAGTCTGAAGTGGGCTGTGAGTCCCACACTCTTTGTGACCCCAGGCTTTCCTGGTGATAGACATACCATCTAAGATGGACTTGAAAGCTGAATTCAGAAAGAATATTGTAAAACAAGCGTTAATGCCCTCAATGAATATGAATGTGTCACATAAGGCTACAATGATAGTCATGAATTAAGGGAAGGTGTTGGCAAATCCTGTGGCATTTAATACAGGCAGAGTTGTTGTTTTATTGCTTTTTTTCTGTAAGCAGGAATGGAACTGATAATAAATGGTGGAAACATGGATGCAAATCCTGGAGAGACTGGAGTTGCAAGAGATTAAGAGGAAACACTTTTATAGGAAAGGTATACTCATAAGTGAAATAAGTCAGACCCACATGCGTAAACACTGGATTGTCTCATTTGTGTGAGAAGCTAAAGGAGTAAATAAGATGCAAAATGTACAATAGATATTGTGAACTGGGAAGAAACTGTTCAAATGAAAAGAGAAACTGATGGGGGAAGGGGAAAGGAAGGAGGAGAAAAGGAAAAAAAATATATATATAACAAGATAGTTAAGATAGTTACACAGCTAGTTTCTCTTAGTTCATTGAAAAGAAAGGTTTGCGCTAATATTGTTTCGACAAGATATCATGCCTATATCTTGTACTCTGAGGAAGCACTCTGAAGATAACAATATGCAATATATTAATTATTGTTACTTTCCTATTAGCCTGTTTTGAAATTCTGTTTTAATTTTTTTCCCTTTAAAATAAAAAAGAAAAAAAACAGAGTTACAGAAGCTTAACAATGAAACAGAGGGTACTAATAAAAAGCTTTAGTAGGAAATGCTGAAGAAGCAAAGAGAACCTGGATTATCAATTCCCTACTTCCGTCATATGTGATCCTTTCCCATACCCCTGATTTAGAGCTTGCTATGTTCCCTGGAGACAATTAGACTCCCTTTGCATGCCCACTCATATACTTGTTTTAACATATGGCAATTTAGATGTGGTTGCTTGTCTCCTTAAATATCTCTCTAAGACCATTTACTGTTTTTATGGCCAATTTTAATGTGCTGCCATGTTTTTAGTATGAGACTGCCAGACACTATTTTAATACTGGCATATCTTTTGCAACAAAGCAGACTGATTCATTATTATTAAGTTATCTTTTTTGGCAGTGAGTTGCGCCTGGCTCCAAGATTATGTAGAAGAAGAAGAATGTCTTTTCACAATCATGGTTGCCTCCTTGACATTTCTCTGATAAACTTGTTTTGCATTATCTCCTGTTCTCTTTGTAGTGCTTTTCTTCCAAGATTTCATTACAGCCAGGGTGACAAGGATTTTGTTGTTGTTGTTTAGCTTAGTTGGCATATGCTAAATTGCTTCTGATAGAAGGAGAACTCAATCAAAGCTGACATTGTCGGTCTAGTGTTTTGCTAAAAGCCCACTACGTTGTGATATGTTTTAATGTTTAGGCTTCAGCTCTGTAAGGAACATGAAATCAACACCTCTAGTTTGCATACCAATTCAGAGAATTAGCACAAAGCTTGGGAAGTCTAGAAAATAAGGTGTGACCCTGCTGAAGATAATTCAGGCTTCCAGGCTTTCAGGGAGGATATATTAATTCATTAAATTACTCAAGCATGCTGCATACAAATGCTGACAGTGACTCAGAGGTTTGTTGTCTCCCATTAATCATTTTATTATTCATACCATTCTTCCACTAAAAGCATTAGAATATGTTTGATGAATATCTTGTTTCTATCGTTCTTGTGAGCAATGTTCGTTGTCTCTGCTCTAGAGAATTTTGCTTCCTTTCAAGAAAATATGAAGAGCACTAGATAATTATCGAATGGTAATGTTATTTACTGTGATTGCACAGCATCTCCTAATAATCATGGTCATTACAGTTACCTAATCCTGGGGCTCAGATGGGTGGGGGTGACCGCAACCTGTCAGGAGGTGAAGAGTCTCTGAAAATCTCTTGGCTTCAGGCGAATTTTAGCAAACTCTGTGTTCCTCAGCGATTTCCCTGGTTCCTCACTTTTAATAGTGTCTGAATGTCAGATCAAATTAAAAAGAAATGCTTTTTTCATCTGTTCTGCTGGACAGAAAGAAAAGATGAGACATATTTTCAAAGACTCTTGAATCACCAAATATTGAGCTTAGTATGACGTATACTGCTTGCTGTAATCTTGAAGGCAAAGCCAACACATAAATCTTACTGATTTACAAGCCTGATAATTTGCTCTACTCTTCAAAGCATAAACTGTCCATAGCGTAAACTGTCCAAAGCATAAATTCATTTAGAAAATATACAAATAAGTTATATATGCATATATTTTAAAACCAGATGCTTGAACATTTTTATTAGCTTTTTTTTTCAGTACTGGGGTTTCACACGTTGCGTAACTGTGTGAACACTGAACCTCATTCCTAACTATTGTTAATGTTAGAAAAAAGTTGCTATAAGAAGGGGCAAAACAGCTGAATCTAAAGAAAAATGGAAGCATGATTTTTCAGAAGTGTTCTTGTCCTGGATATTTTTCTTTTGTCTTTTGCTGTGTGTGTGTGTGTGTGTGTGTGTGTGTGTGTTGCTCAGAACAAACCCAGGGCATTGTGCATACTAGGCAAGTACTTTACCACAAAGCCACAACCCTGGCCCCTGTCCTTGAGTTTTCTTTCTGTAATCCCTAGAATCAGAAAACAAGTATCTATTTTCTTACTGTCTGGGTAGTTGTTTCTGACACCGGAGACCTCTTCCCTCCCACCTTCATTTCAGTGTATTTCTTGGTCTGAGTGATTCAGTACTGGAAGCTTCACAGAACACATTATTAGATTTAACTCCTTCCCACTCACATGGCTCCATCCAGACCCCCTAGCAGGCTTCATGTGTGGATGTCCTACCTGGTTCTTCATGGTCCTGCTGTGTCCCTTCTGTCCACCTCATTGCCATAGCACGCTTGTTCTTTCTCAGCCTTCCCAAAGTGAATAAAGTGGGCAGGGGACTGCTCCACGGAAGTTCATGTCATCTCCCTTACCCAGATTTGATATTTTATGGAAATCTTAAGTCTACAAAATTTAGCTATGAAAAGTCCCAGATATGCAGAAAGAAAACTACTGACTGAAAACTTAGATTCACAAGCGGCAGCAAGGTCACACAGCAGCCCCAGGAAAGGAAGTACAGATGGGCTCTCGTAAGTGAAGCTCCCTGCAAAGCACCTCCCCTTTTTGGCACCAACGTGCACATTACAGGAGGTGAGGGGTGATAGGAAGAAAAATGATATTTGGGGAGAGAATATAGTATAATGGACCATTTCTAAGTTTTAAATTCAGAGAGATACATTTTCAATATTAAAACTTGCATTTTGCTTCCTTCTGTTTAATGACAAAATGTAATCTGTTTGATATTTCTTAAGGCTTTTGTGATTTGATCTGAGGTTCATGCCAAATAATAGAGCCTAGAGATGATCTGTGGTACACTTTTAAATCTGTGGTACACTTTTAAATCTGTGGTACACTTTTAAAGAAATATTGACCTTTTATTGATATATCTCAATTCTTCTTCCAACTTTCCACTAAGCCTTGTTATCTAGTTTCTCAGGATTCACCATCAATAGGAGAATTAAATTGGAATAGGGCTGGAAGATCGCTCGTTGGAGACATACCTAACAGTTACAGCAGCCTCCTTTGAAAGAGAGAAACTGAAAACTTTGAATGTTGTCTTTCTGCTGCTTTCCAGGCCACAGATTTCATTTGGCATTATTGCATTACAGAACAGATTGGCATTCATATAGACAGATCCTTTGAGCTTTAATGGAAAGGTAAAATTATGTTAAACTCATTCTACTTCAGAATGCATAGATGTGTGTAATATGTTCTAGAAATAGCTACGACAATGGTTAGTTTTAGTGCTTGGGAAGTTAAGCTTCAGTTATCTGTAAAATTATCATATGTGTGCAGATCATTCCCCAATGTCAGATTAAAAGAGTATTCTACCTATTGCTCCTGCCAATCATTCTTCTGCTACCCTTTGGCATCTTTTTGTCCTACTATATTATGCTACGCTACAGTGATGAGTGGATCTTTCACAGAAGGTTCCTTTTAAGAAAATTGATAGTAAGGAGACATACTTTTAAATTAGCAAAGGCCATTCTAGACCTCCTTCGGTTGATCATTCAAACTTTCATCCTTCACTATGATGTCAATGAAATCCCCAGGCTGGGTTTGGCACCGATGCTGTTGTACATGTTTGTAATCTGAGCCAGACATCTGTGAGTGCACTAAACAAGCCCCAGGGCAGGAAGGCTGGCATCTTTCCACCTGAATGACTGTGTAAGTAAAAGCAGCACAAGGGAGAAGGGCAGGGTAGTCTGTTTTCTTTGTAATTGGTGTTGGCTTGAATGTATGCAATTCATAAACTGGCTCAAAGACTGTTCATTTACAAGAAGACAATATTTCCATACAATGCAGCCACCAACCAAGAGGTGGCAGATACAGAAAAGTTTTAACTATATGAATACTCCAAACTTTCCCCTTCTAATTTTTCATACTACAGCCCTGCGTTTCTCGCGTCACTTACCACACACACACATACACACACACCAAAAGAATGCAGCAATTTCCTTGTTTCCTTGGATTATTTAATAAGTGCTTTAAAGTATATTACCATGAAACTAAGTTTCAAATTGCCATTGAATAGACTTTTATAGATGAGTCACTGAACATTGAATAGGAAGTAACTGAGTTATAAAGAGCCACCATAATTGCACATTAGCATTCTGATGTAAATACAAACTTAAGCACTTGTAAGAAAGTCAAAGACATTTCATATAATCTATATGTAGAAAGCAAAAGGGAGCATAGCTGCAATACCCATGTTGAGAAGCATCTTTAATGCATTGCTGCAAATGTGGATACAGATTGTTTGACATAGGCTAGAACAGCCAGACAGAAGGGTCAGCAGGTGGCACATTGTAGAGAGATGACCGCTGCCTGTGGCACAGATAGACATACCATAGGGGATTGATCAGAAGACCCTTCCTCTGCACGGCTGTCACTTTTTTATAGGGCAGGAATGATAGTAGCTGTGTCTTCAGAGAATAAACACTTTGTTCTCAAATATGAATCTGCTCAGCCTAGCTGCCAGTTTTTAGGAGACCGCAAAGAAACGCCATCTGGCTGATGCTTGCAGACATTAGGGTTCTATCGCTTCTGTTAGCAAACTGAATGGAGGTAAATCTCTCTCCATCGTGAAGGATGAAGTCGAGTCCCTCTTTGGTCATTGCTGAACAATCTGTAATGAATCTCTGAACTTCCTCTTCTTATTTCTTTAACTCCTTCCCACAAGGTGTTGTACACCTCTTGATATTTCATTATTAATATTTGATACTTCATTATATTTTAAAAGAAAACATCAATTGCTGGAATCCACCTGTCACGCATACAGTTCAGAGGTTACAAGAATTTTCACGGATCCCTTTGGGTTTATATGTTGAGTTTTAGGTTTTTATTTTTTATTTTTTTTTGGTTTCCACATAGTAGGAAAATCCTAATTTGTGTAATACACCTGTACTGTGTATTACACTACAGGTAGTAATGTAATTCTTACTACCTGTGATATTTCTTCTGCTTTGTATATTAGAATATAGAATATCTTACTCTTCTTTGGTGGACCAACTTCCCACTGCTCTTACTGCCACAAATTAGTTTCTGTTAAATGTCCTCAACTGCCTCAGTTTTAAGGATGGTTTCCCCAGTCAGGCCCACATATCAATCTGTTACCTCACATTGTTATGTGTAATGTGCTCTTTTTCTCTACTACTTGACCTCTTCTTTTAAATTTTCAGGGGTCTTCCTGTATGTTCTAACACTAATTGCTTTTGACTGATGTAAATACATTATATCTAAATTAAGAATATTACATATTCACTGCTAAAATTAATCTACATAAACACAAGAACCACAACTGACTTTTCATTTATTATACTCTTAACAACAGACATAGTGTCCAAAATCTAGTCAGCATTAGAAAATAATTGTTAAAACAGCAAATCAATAACAGCTAACCTGGAATCTGCTGAGTATTTTAACACTGTGTTAATAACCAGGATTTTAAAAAATATTTTAACATACAGTGCATGAGACTATGTGTTTTATATGTGTAATTTACATATAAATTTTGTTGGTAACTCTGGGCTACATTTAAAATCTTCAATTCAAAAAGCTGTCACAAAAAAGGAAAGGATTATCATGGTATTTACAATATGTTCCTCAAAATAGATGGAAAAGAACCCATAACACCCAACATTTCTCAATATCTTCACTTTTATAGTCCAAACTTTTCCGATACTTTATTCATCAATTCATGCTCCATTTTCTTTCTCCATCACATACTTTCTATTGTTTTTCATCATATCTCTCTCTGAGAACTTAGTAATTTGATGGATTGAGTCCAGTTGTCTAAGTATTGTTCTTTCTCCTCAACCCCCAATGATCTTAGCATTTTGTGTCTGCTACACTATACTGTCCAAAAGTCAGGATTTGCCTGAGAAAGGACAGGGTAAGTGAGAAAATACAGCATTCTGTTTCTGAATCTAAACTAACAAGGACTCATATCCTTCTGTAACTTGCCAGGAACAAAAGCTCAAAGACATAAAGCAAATTGCCCATAGGCTCACTAAGGAACTAAATAGAGATTTTTTTTCAGATCAAGTTTCTTCCCAAAGCATACATTTTTGCCTATACCTAACTGACTTTTGATTCTGCATCCATTCATTCAGCAACTAGTAGGGTTTTTAAATATATGTCATACAATTTAGTAATTGAACTACAGAAATTATAACAAATATAAAAATTGCAGTTGTACATCTGATTTTCAAGTGTGAGAATAGACAGGATGCCATAAAATAGAAAAAAAAAATGGGGCGGGGAGGGGCAGAGAGAGAGAGACAGAACAGAGAGACACAGATTTATTATAAGGAATTGGTTCATACTATTATGGAGTGAGCTGTGCCATGATCTGTTCTATACAAACTACAGATTCAGCTTATCATGTAATTCAATCGCAGCTAAAAGGCTTGAGAAACAGAGAACTCAAGGGTGTAATCTCACTAGGAAGGTAGGAGAACAATGCATAAAATGTTGACAGTTCACAGTGTAGAGAAAACAAGAAGTGAATTTTTCCTCTCTCTGGATTCTGTTCTACCCAGGTCTTCAGGGGATTTAATAAATGGCCACTGAACATTAGGAAGGGCAATATACTAAACCCACAGATTCAAATTCTTGTCTTATCCCCAAATTATCTCCCCTGAAATACTCAGAAATAATGTGTAATCTGGGCCTTTGTGGCCCAGTCAAACTAAAAGCAAAATCATAGGTGTGGTGCTTATGTTATTGGCATCAGCTGTGGTATTGCACTGTGTATATCATTCACTCCTAAACTATTTAGTCCCACTTCTCGTAAGAGTGTGTGCTTTTTGAGTGCCTCATAACTCTTAGGATTTTCAACTTATTTCCAGCATGAGTTCATATTTTTCTACTTAAGTGCTTGGCAAATGTGTCCATTGAAAACAATAAATCCGTAGAAAATGAAAGAATTAAATAAGTAGAACTTGTATATTTAACAATAAACTATAATATCATATGATACAAGCTTGGCATAGATGAACTGTTCATTGACTTTGAGCACATGTCAGAGTTTTTCTTGTAACTGATACCTAAGAAGCACACACTTTCTGTGCTCCCACACCCCTAGCCTATCAAGAATTAATTTTGACAATTTTTTTGAATTAAGATTTTGAGTTTTTGAGTTTTTCTCTTGAATTTTAAAATGAAATATTTTTAGGAAAACAGTGTATTTTCCCTTGGAAAATTGCAGTCAAATAAATTGTTAATTAAATGATCAATTCTCCCTTACATGAGGACCTACTTATCATATTTCTTTCAGAACTTACAAGAAAGGAGCATTCCTTTTCACAAATTTACTTTTTTTTTTTTTGTTTCTGTCATTGTTTGTTAGTGGGAACAAACAAAACCCAGTTCATTTCTTTTTTATCTTCTGCGGAGACAAATGGCCTACTAAAACTTAATGAAAATTTATTTAGGATATACTATGAGGAATGCAAAGATTGATGAAAATCTGCTTCTCTTCACAAAGCATTAAAATTATGTGGAAACAACAGTAGTAGAAGAGGTAAGTGTTAATGATTTTAGTGTGGTTCAGGACAGAGATTAAACAGTAGAGAATTATAACAGCAACTCTTAAAAGCATGTATCTATCATGTTCAAAGATATTTGAAAAAGCACTTAAAAGCGTGCATTTATCATCCTTTAATTTTTTTCATTTTATTGTTCATGTCAGATTGAAGTCATATTCTGCCAGAGATAGACAAAGGATGCATCAGTGTTTATAACAATGATAAACCAATATCATACTCAACATCATAGAAGCTGCAATTTTAAGATTTGTTCTAGATGGGATACAAATAAGGAAAAATTTGCCATCTAAGAATGATGAAATAAAAAAAAGATTAATGAATTTGTGACGATTTCTTAGAAAGATAAAGACAATATATTTGGATTAATAACTATATTAATTATTCACTTTTCTGAAGTTATAAATGAAGGAGATAAATTTCGGACCAAATATTTTCAGTCTCCCTTTTTATGCTATTCAGTTTCCATGTTTGAGGCACGGCAGCCTTGCCCACACCTGAAGCTATATGTGCTGACAATGTCGAAGCACAACGTTAGTCTCTATGTGGCTTCTGCATTTCTTGGGTTTGATATCTAGGTTTATGTGGAAGTGATGTTTATTTTGACTGAAGTCTAGACTTTTATTCCAGATTTAAAAGTATATAAGTGAGAAATGAGTTATCAATGTGGAATAAGCAAATGTAGTAACAAAATAAAGAGAATAAAAATGTTTCTGAATAATTAATATTTCAGAGAAAATAGACATGATTACATGGCTTCTTATGAATCAGCTGTCTTCATACTATGTACACAAAATGGAGTTTTGGTGATTTGCACATCTAAGATTTAACCTATCTATTTTAAGGAATTATCCTTCTCACAAGAATATCATTAGTTCAATATCCCATTTAGATTTAATACAGTATCACAAAGTGTTGCTTCATGAGCACTTGATTATTTACATGAAAACCTCTTTCATTCTATTATAGATAGCAATGAGGTGTTGATGAAATCATAATTATTAGGTAAAGGCTGACTACCTTGACCTTCAATGTTATGGCATTATCTCTATTCCAAGATATACTAATCTTCATTAAACGAACTGCTTCGCTTAATATCTTGAGAAAGGAGAATTGTTAACTATTTCTCAATACCCTAGTTTAGCTATTCTTTTCTTGGCTCACTTGCATTAGCCCTCACTGATCAAGCCACAGCTTTCCTCAGTAAGATGCAGAATGCCTGTTAGAGGGCCGCGATCCCATGAGTGCAAGAACCACGGTTAAGGAAATGTAATGAATTAATTCACTTCACTTCATATTTTGGATGGGGCAGGTTGCCTCTCTTTGGAAGTCCTCTAATAGGATAACCTTTTACTTTGCGTTAGTCAGTTACTAAACATTTAGTGACATTTGACCAAAGGATATATTTATGAATAGGCAATTATGAACCTGATTGTTTGGAGTAATGATTGTTTAAATAGAGTTGTATTTAAATTATACTACCCCTTCCAAACTCTAGAATTTTTTTATTTTAAAGAGAGTAGTAAATGAGAAACAAACAAAAAAATAGAACAGTAGCAGCATGCCAGCATCACAAACATAAACAAATCAAAGCAAAAATATTCAAAGTGAGAGCGATGGAATTACAATGACGAACTCCTACCATCTTGCCTAGTGAAACTCTGTATTATCTCTACTGTGTTATCAAAGAACTATGTTCTTATTCCCTATAATGGTTTGAGCAATCTTTCGTTCTTACATCAGGTAATCTGAGCAATGTAGTTGAAGATAGCGATATGTAATATAACAACCATTATTGATTCATATTATTTTGTCTTGAGACTCTGTATCACTTGGAAGTTCTTTAAAGTTAGGGTTCCAGACAGTCTTTTTGTCCACACAATAAGCTTTCCATAATCAAAGTGGATCTCACGTAAAACACATTTATGATCTGAAGAGTTCATCCTCATTACATTGTTAGATCTCCATCTTAAAGAGAGTGTGTCCACTTTTCTCTCATGACGAAAGATGTCTCTAAAGGGCCATCAGATGGTAGGCAGTAAACTGCACAGTGGCTGATTGGGCAAAATAAGACAACACTTGGATTCGCTCAGTATGCTCACCACTAGTTTTACCCTTATCTTCTGTGGTACCTCTCTTGGCACCCCAGCTCCTTTCTATTAGATCAATGTGCAATAAAACACCCCTGTAGGTAGCTTTATTCTCCTGCTAGAGATTGTGAATTTGAGCCCTTTGTTGAAAAAGCCTGACAAATTCTGCTTTCACTCAGTCTCTGAAGACAGTGTTAACCAGTTAAACAGGAATAGTGAAAGGCTGACAGCCCATAGGCTTTGCATAGATTTTGTCTGCAAATGGATCATTTCAAAGAATTTGAACCTGACGAATGTGGTGGAAGTCCAATTAATTTATTTCCTACATTGTTACCATCAGCCACAGCTTAATACTCAGAATGGGAGTCAGGGCAAGTTAGAAGCAGGTCAAATGAACCTGAGCCACAGCATTTATTTGTAGTGACTGGAGGTGTTGTAGTTCAGAATATACTACTGTTGGGTGCTGGGGTGTCCAGTGGTTCCAGGCTCTTGTCCTGTGCAAGGCACTGGGCTGGACATCCAGTGAACATTTAAAAATTTAACTTTTAGCCCCGCGCACCTTGCGCCCAGGCAGCGAGTTCTCC
>NW_004955418.1:8360375-8416506 GCF_000276665.1 Chinchilla lanigera
AAGAATTATTTTCTTATTCTCTTTAATGGTGTGAGCACGCTTTCATTCTTACATCTGATAATCTGAGCAACGTAGTTGAGGATAGGGAATGCAATGTAACAACCACTGCTGATTTGTATTAATTTATCTTCAGACCCTGTATCACTTTGAATGTTTTTGCTTTGATTGGTTTCTGTTCATGATACTGGTATGCTGCTACTGTTCTATTTGTTGTTTGTTTCTCATGTACTACTCTCTTTAAAATTAAAAAAAAAAAAAGAAGCAAAGAAGTGGCGAAAGAAGAAGTAGATGTGAGAAGAGAGAAACTATGTTCTGCTCACAAAGCAAGTTGCTTGAAAAGTAAGAAGACTGTTGAAGAGACCCAGAAGCAGCTTTCATACCCTTTCTCTGATGTCAGATTCGACCCTCAGAATCTATTCTGCTCTATGCTTTAATAGATCCCTGGGTCTAACGGGTGGGGCAGTATTGTCCAGCCTCCCCCATGATTGACAGGTCACGTCCTGGCCTAGTGTCCAGCCTCACTTCAGGTTTTCTGTGATGAACAGATGACACCTTGCTGTCCAGGCTCCTTGTTATGCCCTAATCTGCTGTACTACCTCTCAATTGTCCTTGACTTCCTCTGGAGCACAATAGCATCACACGTACCGTGTTTGCAATAGCAGCAGCTTCTGCTTTCAGATTTTGAAATAAAAAGACAGAAGAGAGTAAAAGTTAAGTTACTGGGCAGGATTTGCGTATACTACTAAGAGATTTGTGAACATGGTCTTCTTGGTCTTCCTTTTTTTTGGTACTGGGAATTGAACTCAGGACCTTGCTCTTGCTAGGCTGGCACTGTGCTGCTGAGCTATATCCCTGACCCTGTGAGTGTGATCTTCAAAAGATCATAGAGTGGACTTATTAAAAACAAGTGTATAATTAGAAAAACAAAACAAACTTGAACATGCAGCCATAAGAATTAAAGAATCGTGAAAACTCATATAAGTAAATGAACAAAATAATGAGAAATATTGATAACCTAAGAATAAAAATGTCATCAATATTGAGAAATCTGTAGAAGATACATATTCGATATCAGACATTAGATGAGAAAACTATTCTGTCAGTCCTCGAGTTATAGATAAAAGTTTAAATTTCCTGCTTCTGAAATTATGTTTTCTCATGAATTCTGACAAGTGGAAAGTGTGCATGTTCATGGTATCCAGATTATTTACAAGTGGGAGGAAGAGGAACAGGGTGGGAGCAGGTGGTTGGCAATATTTTGGGAAAGGAGTTAATTCTGAAGCAGCTGTTGACAATTTTCCTATAGTATTATTCATCATTTTAAAAAATTAAAGTGATTGTAATTACACTGAGATGTTACATCATATGTGACTGAAAATAGGAAATGATGGGAGAGATGAAAAAAACTGGATATCCCTGGAGTAAGTGCTCATTGCTCTAAAGCGCCTCACTAACAGGCATCCTTGGGATGTTGCCCCAGTGGATGAAGCTCAGGTGAGTAATAAAATACAACAGAAGGCCTGAGAGTGCCACTGGCCACCTGATCAGAGCTCATTTAGTGACTGTCATCACTTTGTAGCAACCATGCAGTTAATACCCAGTGTATTTGACACCTGCTATGTTAAATTAGTACTTTCAGAATTAACACCTGCTGTCAGCCACCCAGCATGAATGTTGCTTTCTTCAGAATAAAGGGGAAATAAATGATTTCCCTAGAAATTTGTGCATATTATTGTATGGGTGAACAATTATTTGGAAAGATTTGTTGACTAGAAATCAAGTTTCTTTATTTTTTACAGTTTTAACACTGATAGCAATAACTCAGAATCTCCATTTATCACTGTACAAGATTCAAAACACAAGCTTATTATCATTCCTAGCATTAAGCGAACACAGGAAATACGTGTTTTATAAAATATGAAGATATGCAGGTGTGAAGTGGTATTTTAATTGCCCATTAATATCATGACAAAATTTGTAATTTTAAGTTCCAATTGATTTTAAATGAATGAGAAAATATTTCCTGCTGTAGGTTACATTATTTCTTATTCATATAAATCTCTACACTTATTTGTACTTTTGCTACATTGGTATATTTCTTTTTGAAATAATTATCTGAGATAATTATTCTAATGCTATATAATTCCTTATTTTTTTTTTGGTTTTTTTTTTTTTTTTTGGTTTTTCTCCGGTACCGGGAACCAAACTCAGGAACTTGTGCTTGCCAGGCAGGCGCTTTTGCCGCTGAGCTAAATCCCCAGCCCCTATAATTCCTTATTAAAATGTATAACATATATGTGCTTGTATTATGAGCAAATTATTTGACTTCTCTGACATCTATCTTATACATGAATCAATAATAATAATACTGCTAAAGTGTAATAATAAATGGAAGACACATTGGTACAAAACCTAATATTGTAGGATGACTCCTTTATAAAGCAATATAAAATGAAACAAAAACAAATCTAAACCATAACTACTCTAAACTACTCTAAAAAAGATTTCCTTGAACCATACAAAATAATAAATCTGTAAGACTAGAAATATACCTTGCATTACTTTTTCTTTTTCCTTCATTAACTATGTATAAAATATTGTGAAAAATACTAATATGTATAAGTACCGTTTCTGACTTCATGATGCTTAAAATACAATTAAGAGAAGAGTTTGAGCATTCTCTGTATTTCAGAAAAGGTTAACTAAATAATCTCATGGATCACAATAATACAGGAATAGAAGAAGTTAAGGGAAATATTATTTTAAGGCATGACATAAAGTAGGCTTTAAGATCTTGATGTTGAAGCAAGACAATTGCATTACTTCTCACTAAAAACTCTACCTTTCTGTACCTCAACTTCTTTAGAAAATGGGGGGGATGTGACATTATCTATGACATAGGTTGATATGATTGGTTTTCTTGTTTGTTTGTTTTTATCTTTTTGAGACAGGGTCTTGCTATACAGTTCAGGCTGCCCTTGAGCTCACTTTGTAGCCCAGGCTGATCTCGAACTCCCAGTGATCATCCTGCCTCAGCCTCCCAAGTGCTGGGATTGCAGACATGCATCGCCACACTCATCCTGATACAGGTTGATATGAGAATTAAGTGTCTGAGAAAAAATATTTACCATATAGCCAATATCCTATAGGCATTCATTGCTGGCATGGTGGTGCACCCCTGTAACTCCAGCACTCAGGAGGCTGAGACAAAAGGATCTCTGTGAGTTTGAGGCCAGTGTGAACTACAAAGTAAGTTCAAGACCAGCCTGAACTACATGGCCTCAAAAAGACAAAAGAGAGAGAGACAGAGAGAGAGACAGAGAGAATAAAGAAACCATGAAGGCATTCATTATATAATAAGAAAATAAGGAATTTAAGAAAGGCTTCATTAATAATTTTAATCTGGGCTAGTCCTTTGGGAAATTATAATTTCTGTCTGCACACTCAATGTGGAAAGTAACTCCATGAGAAGAAAACAAGTTGAACAGAATTAGATGACTTGGCAAATGCTATCTTTTCATTGATGGTAAATCATCACAGAGATAAAGCTAAAGAGCAGAACTACAGTCTGCCCAAGCACCACCTAACCCCCACAAATGGCTACTTTATGTTCTATAAGTGATAATACATTTCAAAACTATGAAGCAAAGTGCCTATTGTTTTCTGAAGAATCAGAAATGTGGAAACTGAATTTTTAAAAAATGTTTATTATATTAAGAAGTGTTGGCGAAGTCCACTGATAACTCTTCCTGGCTTGCTGTGAGGAGTGATTCTTCCTTAGAAACTGTCATGAAATAATTACAGATAAGCCATGTATTTCCTACCTGAGATATAGGCTGTGATCATTAACTGTAGAACTGTATTGAGTGTAGGCTATCCTGAAAATTCAATCAGGTACACATTAATGCTTTATCTTAACTATTACAATGATCACACTGAATTGAAAAAGAAAACAATACGTTTAGATATTAAATTGTATTTAAAAGCCACCACTTTAGGTAGTGCTTGACACTCACTGGATTTGCAAAAGTCCAACTGAAGAACAGACTTCTTAAAATTATCTGCAAAAATAGAGAGAAGCAAACTTTTGGAATTAATGTAATTCCACCACTTCAAAGCTCAGAATAGTAACATTTTTCACATTAGGAGTCAGAAACCTAGAATTTGAGACCAAACTGAAAAAGTTCTCTTGCTTAACTAAGAAATGGATAGTAATTAATTGAGCTAATGTAAAGAGAATTGGCCATCCCTTCAAAAATGTAAAAGTGATGTCCAAATTTGCCTCAGTAGCTTTCTCAGAGGAAATACATTGCAAAGAACTAAGGAAGGGGATTGCAGTACCGTGCAATAGTGGTACTTCAAATCCCACCCCCCTTTTTCCTACAAGATGTACGTTTTGGTCCCATGAAAGGGTAAATCAGATACTTCTTTTAAATGTGAAAGTAATTTGATTGAACTCTCAAGTACATTGGGATATAATTTGTATTGTATTTGGAATCCTTAGCAGAACAATTTTGCACATTTTATTTCCTGTAATGGATTTAGGAATTCCTCTGCCCAGGTAAAACTCAAAGCTATCAAAAATGCATATGGAGCATTAAAAATCTATGAGCATAGAATATTGGAAGTGGGAAGTATATCTTTTTGACCCTTAAAATAATTAGTGGTAGTTTTGAAGCTGAACAAATTGCTAAATCAATAAATGTGAACATATATGCCAATCTGATCAATTTATCCACTAAATCTTGGAGTGTTTTTCAATCTTATGTAGCTTAAACTCCAAATTCCTACAATGGCCCCTAAGACTATATGTGAACTGGGTTTCATTAACTTTCAAATCTTATCATTTTCTCCCAGGGTCAACTTAATGTGGATGACCTGTGCAATTGCCTATGATCTATCTTGAGTATAAAGATCTGCTGCCTTCTTAAAATTCTTAATAATTTCATCCCTCACGGTGTGATCTGTGAGTGAAATTGCACTGAATAATGGAGCATGGAAGGAGATTCACACAGTAGCTTTCCTGTTTCCTGTCATCCCATTATCAAGTAGCATTTGCAGTGATTTTTGAGTGCAGAATCTCGGTAGTGACATGGTGCACGGGACTGCAGCAAGAATCCCAGTGAGAATATGGTAAATGTGTTGTATCTAATACTGAATAATCAGCAGTGCGTGAGAAACCTTAAGAAGCTACTCTTCCATTTAAATAAAAACTTGCTTTGAAAAAGGAAAGAAGGAAGTGATATCCTAAGAAATGCAAAAGCTCAAGAATCTGCCATAGTCTTTCCTCACTGTAGTAATTCCCAAGTGCTCTTCCCTTTGCTAGCCAACCTCTTGTGCTGAAAATGATGGCATGGAAGGAAAGGAAAGATGAGGCAATGCATGGTCTCTTCATTTCAGCCTGTCTCTACTCATTTGTAATCTGAGAGGATTAGGAAAATATGCACATACCAGGAAGCGAAATAAAAGCAATTCTGTTCACAGATGCATTGTTTCCAAAATAATAGCACAAAACATATGAGCGTATGAATTACAAAATGCAAAGTGTGTCATTTCAATAATTCTGCATGAATTAAATGCTTTTCTATTTGTTTTTTAAATTGCCATTGTACCCCCAAAGATAATACTATTAATGATAATAACTAGAAGTTCAGTGCTCCTTTAAGATAAAAAAAAAATTTAAAAACCAAATAGTGAAGTCACTGGAAGGGCTTTAAGGAAAGGAAAACTTTGTTGATTTTCTTCATGATTCTTGTTTTCTTCTTTCTTGAGCAAGGGGCTACTTATTTGCATTCATCATGGGGCACTGCAAATTCTGTATCCAGTCCTGTCTGTTCCTTTCAAACTATTTCTCTCTTATCAACCCTACTTTCTCCCATGCTTCTGCTCGGGTGCTCCCGAATCCCTCCCATCTCAGGCCTTTGTAGTCACCCTTGCCTCTCCGTGGTGTGCTCTGTCCCAGTGTCCATATGTCCTGCTTTCTCGCTGCCCTTACACTCTCCTCCAGCGACATTGTTCCATTAAATCTCCCCTATCCACTTTATTACAAGTGTGATTTCCCTTAGCAAGGGTTCTGTCAGCGCATCTTGTTTCTTAGATATTTTATGGTACTTGTCACTTTCTAATTTATGCATTTCACTTAATTAATTTGATTACAGTGTGCCTGCCTATAAATGTTTGAGAAAATGAATGAATGACTATCCCGAAACAAGTGTAGGGAAGTATGAGGTATGTTATTTATATCTTTTCTGTATAGAAAACATCATTTTAACCAAGTGATACATTTTAAATTTCTTACCTTTTGAGTTAATATCCAAAGTGAGGGGGAAGATTGAACTTGGTGATCAAATGGGATCTTAGAATTAGTATAAAGTTTTAATTCTTAGGTGAGAGAATGGGCTCATATATTCCTTGTGTAATAGAATTTAATTAAAACAAATACAGGTTGAGATTACACTTTTGTTTTAAAGCTTCAACCACTATGAAGGCTTTAGTTTTTTAAAAATTTTTATTTCAAATAGCAGTAAGCTTTTTGAGTGGCAAATGGCAGGTGTTCATTCTAATTTAACAAAGCAGGTGTCAAATATTGTTTACGGGGACTAACTGCTACTCCTTCTGGAAAGCTTTCTTCATTGGGGTTTCTCCTAATTAAAAACATCTAGCCGTCACCTGTCAACTTTGTCTCCACGGGACAGTAAAACCTTCAGGGAACATGACTTCAGCAATCTTTTCAGATAAAGAAAGAAAGAAGGGAAAAGACTGCCATGAATTATTTAGAGATAATTTATTCTCCATTGTCGAAATTATACCTGCATAATATAATTCACTCTTCTGGAAAAAATATCACACAGATTCTGAGATTAGTAAAACCTGATAAGTAAATTGAATAGTAAAGCCGATACTATTAAGAACCAGTGTTAGATTTTACATTTCACGTGTTCTACATTATTCTGTTCCTTATAAAAAACAAATCCATGCACATGAGTAATTTGTTATAAAAATTCTCAAAGAAAAGCATAAAAGTTGAGTGCATAATTTAATAGGGATTAATGTGCTCTTAAATTAAAGTAGTTATAGTGTTGAAACTACAAAATAACAATAATTTCTTAATAAGTCATGTAGTACCTATAAATTTTCTATGCACTGCAATGTGATTGTGGTATTTAAAAAATTACATGCATTCTGACTTACAAGGATAAAGCATAGAAATTCATCTTCATAAAATAGAACTTGACTAATAGGATTATTTTCAGAGAGAATAGTGTCACACATTTAATGAGATTTTATTGTTATCAGTAACTGAGGAATGTTATTAAAAGTTACACTTATTTCTTAGGAATAAAGTCAAGTTTATTAATTTTGGCTAGTCAAGTCTGTGAATTCTATCCAAACTATGCATCTGTATTGTGATTCACTTGCTTAAATTTATGAATCCTAGGCCTTGAATTCTGCCAATATCAAGAGATTAGGTTGTCTCACATAAAACTGATAAAATCAACTCTGGATATTTAATATTTAACCTAATACATCTGTGCTAGAATTAACTGCATAATGATTTTTAGACAATTTTTTGTTCCTTTGTTGGTGGGAGGGGGTAAAGGAACTGGTAATTGTATATGAGGGGAAATGAACTGTATGAATGTACGATAAAATAGATCAATAGAAGTTTTACTTTTCCAATCAATTAAAATTTAATTGAATCATGGCAACATATTAGCCACTACAGTTTATATTTTGTATTTGACACTTACATTTTTTTGTGACCTACATTTGTAAAAATGACACACACACCACAGTTTCCTTAGTCAAATGTGCAGATTGTAACATTTTACGTCTCCTGAGGTATTTAAATTGCCTTTGAACTTATTTGACCCCTCCTTTTCTATTCTTTTTAATTAATTTAATTATTCCTTCATTCTTTGCACTACTGAGGATTGACCTGAGCACTTTGACAGGGAACTACTTTCCCAGACTTTTTTTTTTTTTTTTTTTTTTTTTTTTTTTTTTTTTGACTTTTTCTACTTTTAGGACAGGGTCAACATGTTACTAAGTTGCCTAAACTGGGTTGGAATTTGTGATCCTCCCACCTCAGCCTCCCAGAGTGCTGGAATTACAGCTGTGTGCCACCAAGCCTGGCTTAGGAAAATGCTTAAAATTAACAAAGACTATGTCATTTAAAGGGATGTCTTTTTCAAATCTAACCCAATGAAAAGAATTTAAAGAATGGAATAGCATTAGACTTTTGTTTGATAAATAAACCAAATTTAATTTAAAATTATAAATTACTGGGTATTAAAGCTGGTTATTAATCAAATTTGCTATAAGAGCACTATTGCTTGCATCTAGGTATGCCCACAAAGACCTATCCATTCACGACTGGGGCTTTTCAGAGGTGGCTCGATCTAACTTGTGTGAATATGGGTTAACAACACGTGATATCTGAATTGGTCTCTAAGTTGGACTAGCACAACTCTGAATGTGTATGAATGAATTTACTGAAGAGAAAAACCCACCCTGGGTGTGGGTGGCATCAATGAACAGGCTTGTAGCCTTGATGAAATATAGAGGAACGGAAAGAAGGCAGGTTCAATACTTTCTGCTCCCTGTCTGTCCTGCCATGGACTGTTTCTCTGATGCCCCCCTGCCATGCTACCTTGCCTTGGAACCAGCTGGCTACGGACTGAAACCACTATGACCTGCAAGGTAAACCTTTCTTTCTCTCCCTCTTTTTTTCCTCTTTAAAAAATCTTACTTAGACAGTTTAGATATAATAATGATAACATTTATCATAGGCATATTGTACCTGTACATGATGTCTTGATTATTCTCTTTACCCATTCCCCTCGTCTCCCTCCAAGCCTTCTTCCCCTCTTTATTTACAAAATCTTGGTTTCCATTTTTTTTCCTTCTTTCTCTTTTGTCTTGCCCCTACTTTTATTTCTCTTCACCCTTCTTTTGTTCCTCTTCTCCTTTGAATGTTTTCTCCCTATTTCCCAATATCTATTATATATTTTGGTATTTATTTATACTTTTGGTTTCTCACTCAGAGATAAAATGCAGTATTTAAAAACTGTGTATAATTTATTTTGTTTGTGAGTATGGTCTCAAGGTACATCCAGTTAGCTTATTTTGGCTGTTTCCAAGATTTAACTATTATAAACTGTACTGCTATAAACATGGGTGTGCATATATTGTTGTGGTATGATACTTTTAATTCTTTTGGGAAGATACTAAAAAGGGGAATAGCTGAGTCAAATAGAACATTTAGTTTTAGTGTTTTTTGAGGAATCTGCACACTGATTTCCACAGTGGTTGCACAAGTCTACACTCCCACCAGCAGTGGAGAAGTGTTCCCTTTCCCCTACAACCCCTTCAGAATTTATTATTGGTTAATTTCTTGATAATAGTCATGCTTTCTGGAGTGAGATAGAATCTCAGCATTTATTTAATTTGCATCCCTCAAATGACCAGTGATACTGAAGATTTTGTCATATATTTATTTGAAGTTTCTACTTTATCTCAGAAGTGTCTATTCATTTCAGATGCCGATTTTTGGACTGCGTCTTTAAGTTTGGGGGGTCTTGTTTTTTTTTTCTCTTTTTTTATATATTGTAAGAATTAGTCTTTTGTGTGAGAAACAACTGACAAGAATTTTTTCCTTTGTGGGTTGTCTCCTCACTCTATTAGTGGGTTCTGTTGCTGTTCAAAAGCTTTTTGATAAGATGAGATCACAGTTGGATCTTCCTAATATTTCTTGTGGGATCAGCATTTTATTCGCAAATTCTTTGCCTAGACCAAATACTTCAAGAATTCTAATTATTCTTTTTTTTTTTTGTTTTTTCTCCGGTACCGGGAACCGAACTCACAACCTTGCGCTTGCTAGGCAGGCCCTTTTGCCGCTGAGCTAAATCCCCAGCCCCTAGAATTCTAATTATTCTATCTTCCAGCAGATTTAGCATTTCTGTTTTGATATTTAAATCTTTGATCCATTTTGATTTTAGTTCAGTGCATGGTTAAAGATATGGATCTTATTGTAATCTTCAGTATGTCAAATGCCAGTTTTCCCCACACCATTTATTAAGGGGCTATCTTTCTTTCAGTGAAGGTGTTTGGCTCCTTTATCAAAGATAAGTTAGCTGAGTGTGTTTGGAGTTGTTTCTGCATCTTCTAATCTTTTCCATTGATTCTCAGGTCTGTTTTCTTTAACATGCTCTTTTTGTCATGGTAGCTTATAGCACACTGTGATGCCCCCTGCCTTGCCTTTGTTGCACAGACTTGCTTTTGCTATTCTAGGTCGCTTCTATTTCCAAATGAATTTTAGGATTGTTCCTCTCTGTGAGATATGCTATTGGTATTTTGATTAGTATTGCAAAAGTCTGTATAACAATTTCAGAAGTGTGACCATTTTCACTATATTGGTGCTTCCTACCAAACAGCAAGGGATATCTTTCCATGTTCTGTCTGATATCCTCTTCATTCTCCTTTTTCAGAGCATAGTAGTTTTCAATGTAAAATTCTTTTACTTCCTCTGTTACATTGATTCTTAAGTATTTCATTTTTTTTGATGCTATTGTGAAAGGTGTTGCTTCCCTAATTTCTCTCTCAGTGAGTTTGTTATTCATATGTAGGGTGGCTATGGATTTTTAAATGTTGACTTTGTATTCACTATGCTACTGAATTTGCTTATTAAATCTAGAAATCTTTTGGTGGAGCTTTTTAGTCTTTTAGGTGGAGTATCATGTCATCTGCAAATAATGATAATTTAACTTCTTTTCATATCCCTATTCCTTTCACTTCTTTCTCTTGTCTATTTGCTCTGGCTAATGTTGCTAGAACTATGTTAAATAAGAGTGGTGACAGTGGACATCCCTGTCTTTTTCCTGATTTTAATGTGAAATCTTTCAGTTTTTGTCCATTTAGCATGATGTTGGCTGTTGATTTGTATCTAACTGAGATAAAGACCACCTAGTCCAATTTTCTGTAGGGTTTTTATCATGAATGAGTGTTGGACTTTGTCAAATGCCTTTTCTCCATCTATTGAGATGATCATGTAATTTTCACCTTTGACTGTGTTAATACTGTATATTTCCTTTATTGATTTGCATATGTTGAACCATCCCTGCATTCTACTTGAACACGGTATATAATATTCTTAATGATTTTTTACATTCTGTTTTCCAGTATCTTACTGAGGATTTTTGTGTCTATGTTTGTTTGGGATATTTCTCTTTTTCAATTGGATCCTTCTTTGGTGTGAGTATCAGGGTAATGCTTACTTCTAGAAAGACTCTGGGAGTATTTATTCCCTTTCATTTCATTAAATTTTAAGAAGTAGTGACATTTTTAAGCATCATGGATTTGACTCTTTAACAAAAGCTTCTTAACTAAAACAGTAAGTTTGTAATGTCTTCTATTATTTAGAATAGTTTTATTTATGCTACTGGATGGAATCTTGATGTACTAGTGATGATATCACCTCCATGTCACAAGCATTAGTTTTTGTGATGTCCTTTTTGTTCCAGTAGCAGCAATGGTCTTGATTTAAAATTGATAGTCAAACTCATCAGCCAAAGTAGACGACACCAACTCCTCTTGACACTGACTGAGGGAGATGTGTAGGTAAGAATAACAGAACACATACATCACTGGGATAGGATGCAGCTGAGGTCTTCCAGACTCAGCTTCTGGTTTTGTTATCACTTACACCTCACAAGAACAGAAGAGAGCAGGCCAGTTAGACTTGCCTTGGCTCATGCCAGGAAAACCACCTCCATGGGCTCATTTGGTTTTGTCTTTACTTGCTGTTCAACCTCTGAAGGGGCCTTGTGTTAACCTCCATTTGCCAGTGCACCTACCCCAGTTCCAGACAGCCACGCTGTGCATAGCATATGACGTCCACCGTGCAGTGCAGGTGTTTGGTCCTCTAAGGAATATTTGGTGAAATTTGCATTGATTGGGTGTGGAGACATCTTACCTATCCTGAGACCTAATGTTAGTAGAAGAATTGGCAACATGCAGCCACACCGAGAGACACAGAATAAGCTGCCTACCTCTTTTAGCAGTTAGGTAAGCTGAGAAATACAAAATGCAGGAAATGTATAAGAATGAAAATAGTTAATTATTCTTTTATAATTATTCCTTGATGTAAACAATGGTTGTTAGTGGAGCCTAGCACTGGAAGAAGTAATGCTTTTATTTGTTTTCTCTAAATTAAATTTTAAAGAATATTATTGTCTTTATCATTATTAAATTGTGTAATGTACAAATGGTTAAGAGTTATACTTGATAGTCAATTTCTGATGAACATACGGTTGTATAATGTCTATGTGAATACTGTAGGTCTTTATAATAGTTTGCTTGCATATATAGGATGTAAGTTAGAAAAATTATTAAAAACAAGTACAGGTGATATTGTATATTTATTCACCTCTCATGTATTTGCAGATAACTTCGTCAATTGCTGCGTTTTGGTCTTTTTAACACAGGGTTTCACTTTGTATCTCAGATTGGCCTGGAACTCACAGCGATCCTCCTGCCTCCACCTCCTGAGTTCTGGGATTACGGTGTGTGCCACCATACCCAGCTGGTCAGTTGCTTCTTTTAAAGTTTATTTGCATAAGAAAGTAGTCTTTTAACAGGTTTGGGTGGATGTTCATCATTCATATTTATTGTTCACTCCAGCCCTTTCACTGCCATTGACACAGAGAGCTGGCTGATTTTTATAATACACTATTTTCCATTCTGTGCTACATAATATTAAATGTGTTAATGTCAGTTTGATAAGAAGTTGCCTGTTTGCCTCATTTGAATTTATGTGTAAACATATTGTTTGGAGAAATAAATTGTTCTTTCAAGCCCCTGTAACAGATCCAGAGAGCCTTGATGAGATTTCCAGATACACATCACAGACTGATTGAATAATTCAACCAGTTTAGAACTGTATTGATGATCAAGTTGAGGCCTTGATACTCATTGACAAAAGATTCCAGTTTTAGAAGGAATCTTACATTCACCTACTGAGACATGGTGAATCAGTTTTCCTTACTGAATGAAGAGTGTAAGGCACTTAGCATCTATTGTCACACATGAAAGTCTCAAGTGCTAACTCTTGCATTACAGCACAAACTGGAATAGTGTAGTAGCTCTTGAAATGATGAGTCTTATTTGCTTGAGGAGTTACTTTCATTCAAGTCGACAAATCAACAATGAGTTTTCACTTAACTGCTCAACTGAACACCTTTTTTAAAATACCGTTTTTATAGAGAGTATCATATAAAAAAAGCCAAACCATAGGCATTAACTTAAGGATAAAAAATTTAGCTTTTAGAAGGCCTACATCTGATTGTGCCCACTATGAAATAAAGTCAGTGTTTTTTCAGCTGTAAATTAGGAATATCTTGTTCCATTATTAAATTACAGGGTATGCTATAAAATTATTCTTATTTTCTTAATAAAGCATGACATTAATTAGTATCCACTATCATCAGGTAAATAAACCTTCCAACCTTTAGACCAGTGAAATAACAACTATGCAATGAGATGTAATTTTTCCTTGAAAAGTAGTAAATTGTGGAAACTCTAATTTTTAAGTTACTTAGAATATATGGAATTATTGCCTTTTGAAACTGTGTTTTGTTTTATCTAACAGTAAAATATCTAATATTTATCAATTTTGATGTGTTAAAGAACAAAATTGAATTGTGTGTCAACATAACTACAATTACGATTGCAGATTACACAGAATCCTCATGATGAAAATCACATCTAAGAAAAACCATATAGTAACAAGGCTGCATTTACTTTTCAAGAAGTTATTTAATTTTACTGCATTAAAAATTAATTTTACAAGTGATTTTTAGGAAATTTTCTATTAAACTTCACTTTATAGCCAATAATCTGTTAAACATATCAATTAATAAACGTATAATTAAAAGTGCATTCTCACACTATGAAAGTTGTTCAACACAAAGTTTATAAAGATATAATATATTATGTAATTTTATCTTTTTCCCCCAATAATGGTCAGGCTATCTTAGCTATTTAAATATTAGAGCTACTCATTTGAATCAGGTGATTATAATGAGATTGAATACTTCGTGTTTGACATTAAATATCAATCCATTTTATTATAAAGACCCTGCCTTAGGTTTCCCCTTGTAGCTATTAAAATTTAACTCATCTTATAATTTAGGCAATGAAGGATCTGTTTAATCAGTTGTAATAATTTTAAGCAACTGTGTTTGACAAGCGGCCCTTTTCTCCTTTCCGTTAGTCCCTGATGTCGACAGCTAGATCTGATGATTTTAAAGTATGTGTGTGCACATGTGCACATGTGCGTGCATATATGTGTGCACGTGTCTATGTGTGTGTGTGTGCACGCACTTGTGTGTGTGTGTGTGTTTTAATTATGTGCTTTGGTTTGCGAGGTTGGTCAATTACTTGAAAAGTTGCCAGATATTCACTTCAAGCTGTGCTGTGCATATAGAGCAAACCATGTTTGATGAACTGAATGGTTTGATGGATAAAAATGAGGAAAAAGACACCTTATTGCCGTATTTATATTCACTCCTTCAAACAAAACATATGGTGTCTAATTTTGGTACCACAGCCTCTCACTTGGTTGTTATTGTGCTTATTGCAATTGTCAAAGTCAAATTGATTTATTTATGATTTACAATAATCACTCAGATGAATAATACATAAATTTTATGAAAAAATAATGTTTGGAGATTAACACCTTGGAAATATATACCTAACTTTTCAGAATCAATTGCCCTGTTCAGCTGAAGATATTTCATTTTTTGAAGCCTCACTTAGGACATTAGATAATTTTGCAAAACAATTCATATATGTTTATAGAAATTTATTTTACACAGTCATTTTGTAACCTGCTTTACTTGCTAGTACAAATACTATTCACTTGCTCATTATTTAAAAAAATATGTAAAACAATAAATTCTATTTTGCCTTTTTCTTTCAAATGAGGCTTTTTAGATAAATTAGAATTGTCTGCTTTCATTATTCTTTTTAGAAAATATCTTGGTATACCATATAATTCTTTTGGTATTTGGAAACCATTTACTTCTTTTTTCTGTTTTTCTGTAATAGTGTATTATCATAAAAGAAATTATCAAAACACAGCAACAAATCTGTAGAGAGCTTTCATGATTTTGTAGTACCTAGCCCTATTTTTAATATTTTCACTAGCACATGATTGTGATATACAATGATTCATCCATTTCAGGGAGTTAACACATGTGCATATCACATCTTCATTATTTTTACATTCCCTTCCCCTTCCCCTCTGTCTCTAGTCCTCTTCCCATCTGTATAAGGTCTAACTCCCTCTATCCTATCATCTATTCTTTTGCTCTTTAATTATTTAGACTTTGCTTTTCTCATATGAAAAGAAAAGTCTCATGAGTCTCATATTTCTGAAATGAATGCTCGATTTAATTGATTTCAGCTAAATTTTATTATTTGTTTTTGTCAATAAAAGAAAACTCAATTTGGTATTCCTGTGTAGACAGCTAGAAAGCTGAATTTTACAAATGCTGCTGTTCTTTTCTCATTTGATATAGGAATTCTGGAAGATGTGGAGCCCAGAAAATCACAAAGAAAAAAGAATTGCCTTGAGCATTTAGTTCATAATAACCACTGTTCAAGTGGTCCTTGACCTTGAACATGCTATCCAGACTAATTCCCAATTCAGCGACCATTTTCTTTTGCTTTTCCATTAATGTGACGCAGTAGCCCATTCTCAGCCATTAAATTTTTTTATCCAACAGTTAGTGCATCACAATTTTCTTACGTCTAGTGGGAGATACACATCACACTCTCAGGACAGTTCTGTTAAAGACCTTTCCATGAGACTTTGAGATGAAGGTTGTCTGGTTGAGACAATATATTAAGAGGAAGGTAGAACTCACTGCCCATCAGTAGATTTTGCAGAAAGACTTATCAATAACTAAACAATTTGAATCAGTTCTCACTTCACTTATTTTCTAACGAGAATCAGTCAGCTAATTGTGTCATCATTATTTTGAAATCTTTCTATGGTGTTTTGTCATACATCATATTTGATATTTGCTAAGTATCTTGATGGAAATGCTCAGTTTAATATCCTCTCCTAAATTTTATATATACATTAAATTAGAAACATATTTTTCACATCCTGCCTGGAAATCATGTCCTCATCAGCTTTTCCATTTTTGGGAAAAAAAAAAATACCTGATACTCAAATCTTAATGTGGGAAAGTTTTACTTGACTCATCATTTCAGAGGTTTGAGTCCATGGTTAGCTATGTTCAAGGAAGAAACACAGCAGCAGGGCCTGGTGGAGCAAAGCTGCTTACTTCATCATGGCCAGGAAGCAGAGGATGGAAGTGGTATCAAAGGAAGAGGGCTGGGACTGGATTTACACTACAAGTTCACACCTTTAGTATCCTCTAGACACACTTTGAAAAGTGCTTCACCCATCACCTAGGTGACTCTCAAGCCAGTTAAACTGACAGTGCAGTTTAATTTTCACATTAGGGTTGTAATGATTTTTGAATGTGTCAATCCATGCTCATGATTATTCCTGGCACATAGCAAGTATATTTTAAAAGTCTGATATTTTACCCTCCAAAATTATGACTATAATAATACACGAAGGAGCAAGTGTTAGAAAAGACACTGGACACAGCATAACTGAAGACAGTTTCTCTAAATCTAAAAGCGTTTATTTCTTTTACATTCTTCTTTCTTCTTTACTGCTCATACTTTGCTTTGATACAAATTTTTAACCTCATTTTAATTTGTGGAAATTAGTAAAACTGATTTATTCTTATTGCTTTTCAGTTTTTTTGTTTATTTGTTTGGTACCAGGAATCAAACCCATGACCTCACGCTTGTGAAGCAGGCACTGTGCCACTGAGCTATATCCTCGGCCCTCTCTTCTTAGTTTTAATATCACAGAATAATCTAAACATTTGAGTTCTTTTACTTAGAACCTTTTAAATAATTGGGATGCACAGTATTACTTCAGATAAATATTTTTAGGAGATGTAATAGAAATTCCTAGTTGCTTACAGTGGTCTATTATAATACTTGAAATGATCATTGCTTACATTTTGAATAATTATACTTTCTTGTGATAGTGACATCAACTTAGCATTAATTAAAGCAATAAGAAAAATGTGATGTGTTTCATTAAAACATGCTGGTATTATGTTACCTTCTTTTTTTAGTGGTTTTCAAACTAATGATTTATTTCAATTAGATGAACTTCTTCAATTACAAAGGAAATTTGCTCATACAAGGATCTAATTTTCTTTCTTTTATTTTATGGGAAAAGGTAAAACAAAGTGTCATGACAAAATAATAGGAGAATAACAATAAACAGCACATTAAATATTAGCTTTAAAGTAGTTGCTCAGAGTACAATATATGGGAATAAATATTTCTCCAATCATTATAAGCACACATTTTCCTTTATAATGAACTAAGAGACACTAATAGTATAACTGACTTGCATTTTTTTCCCTTTTCCGTACTGTCCTTTTTCCTTTCACCCATCCTGGTTCTTTCTTCCTTTTGAACAATTTTTTCCCATTTCACAATATCTATTATATATTTTAGAACTTATTTACTCTTTCAGTTTCTCACACCAGGGAAACAATATGATGTTTACACATGTGAGTCTGATTTGTTTCACTTCTGAGTATGGCCCCAAATTGCATACATTTATCTGTAAATGTCTCAAGTTATCCTTCTTTATGGCTGAGTAGCATTCCATTGTATAAAAAGACTACATCTTTATCCATTCCTTTGTTGATGGGCATTTGGGTTGATTCTAAATTTTAGGGATTACAATTGTGCTGCCATAAACATGGGTATTCATATACTACTGTGGTATGATGTTTTTTATTCTTCTGGGAAAATACCCAGAAGTGGAATAGCTGGGTCATACTGGACCTCAAATCCTAGTTTTTTGAGAAATGTCCACACTTACTTCCACAGTGTTTTGCAACAGTCTATACTCCCACCAACAGTGGAGAAGGGTTCCTTTCTCCCCACATCCCTTCCAGCATTTGTGATTGGTTGATTTCATCATGATCACCATTCTTTCCAGGGTGAGATGGAACGTGAGTGTTGTTTTACTTCGCATCTCATGAATGACCAGGTACACTGAACATTTTTTCATATATTTGCTTGCAATTTGTATTTTTTCATTTGTGAAATGTATATTCATCACAGATGCCTGGTTTTTGATTGTGTGTTTGAATCTGGGGTGTTAGATTTTTCAATTCTTTATATGTTCTAGATAGAAATCCTTTGTCTGGGCAACAAAGGCAAGGCAGGAGGCATTACACTCCTGGACTTGAAATGATATTCAAAGCTACTGTGATAAATTCATCATGATATTGGCAAAAAAATCAGACCTAAGGATTAGTTGAATGGCTTTGAAGATGCAGACACAACTATAAAGACAAATACATTCAGCCACCTTGTGTTTGACAAAGGGGCCAAACATGTTCACTGGAATAAAGATAGCCTTTTTCACAAATAATGCTGGAAAATCTGACTCTGTACATGCAGAAGACTAAAATTAGACCCATGTCTATCACCAGAAAGTAAACTAAAGTAAAAGTGGATCAAAGATATAGATAGTAAAACAAAACACTAAATGTACTTGAAGAGAAAGGAGGTAGAAATCTTAAAGACACAAGTGTAGGCAGAGAGTTCATGAATAAAACCCAGACTGCACAGGAAATATATCAAAGAAGCAACAACTGAGTTCTCATATTATTAGAAAGCTTTTTCTCAGCAAAAGAAATCACAAAGTGAAAAAGACAAATCACAGAGTAGGTAAAATTTTAGTCAATTTTCCCTCTGACTAAATTACCTTTAAAAGCAAATATATTTGTTTAAAGCACATATATTATATACAAACCCACATAAATATAAAATTATATCAATTATACAATAAATTCTCTTTACCAAAATACACTATCAATTTCTGGATTTAAATAGAGAAATGAAAGTAATTTATGAGGACTTCCTTTGCACATTGGAAGAAATTAAAATATTTGCAGAAAATAAAAACAGATCAAGGAAAATTTCAGGAAATCTCAAAGTAAGACCAAGAAATATTACTAAAAGTAAAATTAAATTTGGATAATTTCTTTATTAAAAAAGAAATATATTTTAAAACCAAGCTACAGTTCTTAAACCAGAGCTAGGAAAAAAGAAAAAAAGAATCATTTGGGAAACATCCAAAGTATCCATTGATATCTTCCAGAAAACTTACATAGATAATATGAACCCACAAGGGACCAAGGTTACAGCTCAGTGGCCCAAAAGCCTGCCAGGCAAGCAAAAGGTCCTGAGTTCGATTTCCGGTACCAAAAGAAGAAAAAATGGTATATGAACCCACAGGAAGAGACTGTTTGAAAACCACAGATTGAGAAAGAGAGAAAGAAAGAGACAGAAACAGAGAGACACAGAGACAGACAGATAGAGAGAGTGAGACAGAAACACAGAGATGAGACAGCAATCCAGCCAGAATAGTTTTCTTCGATTTGACAATACAGTAGGAAGATTAAAAAATACTTATGATTAAATTGACTTATCTATTTATAAAATGATGACAGCAAGCAAAGTTTTGACTTGGATGTAAAAAATTATGATAAACCACTACTTTCAATCTAGAGCAAAGAAAAAGATGCTACAAAATCACTACTACTCTAAGTCTATTATAGAGATAAGTATGAAAACAGCAGGCAAAATTTATCCTAAGAGACCTGCAGAATGTAATTTTTCTTAAGGACAAGCCTGTAAGAATGATGGAGAGAAGTACAGTCCATAGGATGTGGACCTCTGGAAACTATTAGTCTTAATGGATTGTTAAGGAGGTCCTGTGCAGGCTGTTAGCAGTCACATCCTAAAGGAAATACATCTAAAGATATAAGTTCAAAGGCAAAACAAATTCCTATTTTGAAACTAGAAAAATGAAGTTAGGTAAGCAGAAGTCAAGTGAACCTACAATTTTGGAGCTTATATGAAGCCCCAGACAAAAGCAAGTCTGCCCCTGCATAGTGTTTTGCATGGCTATTTCCCTGGTGAATAGAGGTGGCAAATTAGCTGAGAAGACAAGGGACATAGCAGGAAAGCAGAAAAAAATCCACAAAATAATGACAACAAAACAACAAAAACCCACCCCTGAAACTTTAAAGCAAATGAGGCCTTATGTATGCACAAAACAGCTGAATACTTAGGTCTGAGATGTTAGAAAATGTTACAGTATTTCTCACTGACATTTAGAATTTTGGGAGAATCCATTGCTCAGGGTGCTTTTGCTCTACATGCCTTGTGATCACAGGCAGTAACAGACTCTTGTTCTAGACTATTTTTTCAAGACTCTTTTCCTTCATGGCCAAAAGATTCAGAAGGTAGAAATGACTACAACAAATTCTTCAGACAGACGACACAACATCTTTCATTAGACAAATGTAACTTTGATAATAAGACCTGCCATCAAGAAGAGAGAAAAAATGGTTAACCCGTCTAATGAAAAATGCAAAACTTTCAGTAAAATATGAGCAAACAATGTGAACATTATCAACTTACAAATGTATAATATAGGATAGTGAACTTTGCTTTATTTAGGGTATGTTTTTGGTTTAATATTTAAAAGTCAATGATTGTAGTCAACCACATTTACAGAATAAAGGAGTAAAGTCCATAATGAAGGGAGATAGCTCAGGAGCACCATGCCTGCCTGGTACGTTCAAGGTCCTGAGTTCGATTTCAGATACAAAATATAAAATAAAATAAAACAAAACAAAACAAAATAAAATAAAGTCTGTAATCAGCTCAATGGACACAAAGAATGTGATAAAATACGGGTACTTATGATTTAAGTTGTATAGGAAACTATAATTTAAAAATGTCTCAACTGAATTTGAGTGTCAATGAAATTTTATGTAAAATAGTAATTTATTTTGAAATAGTGAAATCTATTTCTCAGAGGATGAGAACAGGATAAAGGTATTTGTATTAGAAATTTGCCCAGTCTTGGTGGAAACATGTGAATCACAAAATAAGAGTAAAAGAGATAGAATGAAATTAGAATTTAGAATGAATGGATAAAAATGTTCAATATTTCCAGAGTAAAATTTCCTAGAATAAAATCAATTAGTGAGAAAATCTAACTATGACTATTACATGGAAAACAATAAATAATAAGCAAACACTTATTCAAAGTTATTGCCCGGGTTGGTTCTTCAGGCTCAGGACAAGAAAAATATTATAATTAGTATTTAATACCAAGATATTTACTGAAGAGGTGCGGATGTAGCCCGGTTGCAGAGTACTTCCCTAGTGTAGTGAGGCCCTGAGTATGATTCCTCAGATGAAAAAATAAATAAATAAAATGAGATGATTTTGAAATGTCTTTGAAATATGACTGTAAGCAAGGATTCTTGGTAGCATTTAATGAAGAAAGTTAATTCAGTCTGCAAGATCGTTAACTTGGGGGTCTTAGTTACATTTCAACCATAATCAACATGTGGTCACCATGAAGTAATGATTAAAGGTGCCTC
Organism: Chinchilla lanigera; assembly: GCF_000276665.1. Classification (NCBI taxonomy): domain Eukaryota; kingdom Metazoa; phylum Chordata; class Mammalia; order Rodentia; family Chinchillidae; genus Chinchilla; species Chinchilla lanigera. Next base: position 8,381,963 of record NW_004955418.1, read on the forward strand.
GGGGAAAAGAAAACATGTATGAATTAACAATTTTAATATCAGCCTAGTTATAATTCCAGTGGAATAGTGACAGGATGCTTCTAACACATGAACTAAAACAAGATATCAGTTGTGAATTTATCTTTTTTACAAAAGGCTTTCAGGGGCTGGGGATTTAGCTCAGTGCCTGCCTGGCAAGTGCAAGGTTGTGAGTTCGATTCCTGGTACTGGAAGAAAAAACAACAACAACAACAACAAAAAATTTAAAAAGCTTTCATAAGTTCAGACTACTAGCACAAATGAAACAAAACAAAAAGAAATAGAGAAATGTGGTATAGGAGGATATTCTTGAACACTGAATGCCCATCCAGAATTTGAAACTGTATATGTGGTGTAAATGTTGAAAGTGGAACTAAATGCTATAATAACAAAAAACATAATAAATGGCTAGAGATAAAGTTCCCAAAACATTTGACAAGGCACTAAGATGGAGGCGGAATGGAGTAAACAAAGAAAGATGGTGCTTGTGCTATTATTTTCAAACCTCCAAGTGGAGCACTGACACAAAGAATGCCACTTGTGAATCGATGGATCATGACATTGAAAATTAGAGGCATATTTAAAATTTCATTGATAACTTTAAAACACTTAACACATAAATTTGCAGACATATCATGGGAAACATTGAAGCCCACACCATATACTTCGTGGTATACTGTAGTAAATATATAATAATTAAAATAGGAAACACAATTACTTATAAATATTTTCCCCTAGCAGCTTTAAATTATATAATTCTAATAAAACTATTTAGATAGTTAATCAGAATGCCAAATTTTAACTGCATGTCCTTATAAATGGACATATTGAAAATAAAATGGCTCAGTAACTAAAATCTAAAAGAAATAATTTAAAGATATTCTCACAAAGTAACATAGTAGGCAAATTGACTGGAAGATAAAGATAATTTAAACTGAATTAGAAGAGTGATTACAGTTGTATAAAATTATGAAAAATAAAACTGGAAACTTTAAACACTGCCAAGAATCCTGAGAAAGCTGTACCACAATTTATATGTAAAAAATAGCAACTGACTTATATTAGCTCCAAGAAGATAAAATTAAAATTTTATTTATACTAAATGATTTGAATTCTATGATCTGATTACCACAATTACATAGGGAGATTAAACTCCACGTCTTTTAAAGAAAATACACTGTTAACGAATTACTCAGGTAATGAGTCGAATGATAAAATATTATATAGTACACATGAGTAAGTTAAAAAATAGCTTAAATACGTTATCAAAGTATAATACAAGCTAATTATCATAGGATAAATTCTAGTTTCATCCTCTGAAGTGAAAAAAGGGAGGATTCTTATTGAGGAAATAACTTGGAAAACATCAGAATTTTATAAAATTATAAAATGTAGACACTACATGAGCTAAATTTAGGTATGCCTAAGCCAATTTCCAAAGAAAGAGAATAAAGAAGCTCCCAATTTAAAAAGTTAATTTAAAAATCCTTCCAGTTTTCTAAAAAAACAAAAGAAAAAGTATTTCATACTTCTAACTTAAAATGCAATAATAAAATGCATGGCTAAATATAATGAAATAATAAACACAAAAAGGAGTTAGAGTGAGGTAATAACTATGCATAGACTATAATGTTAGAGATATAAGAGAGTGGTTAGCAAGCTTCTTTACAAAAACTTAAAAATAATAAATAAAAAACATTAAAATAAAGAAATCAAGGATTGGGCAACTAATGCAAACAACATATTTCTATATACATTATCCACATCACAGTGAAGCAGTTAGGCTAGAAAATATTAGATAACTGAGTAAATCCCTGTCTATTGGAATATGAGGAGAGGAAAAATGCTTCCACTTGTTTTCATTTTTAAATCATAATGATATTTTAATAAAATTATGAGAAAAGATTACTCCCCAAAATGAAGAACAAACTTAATTATTAATAATGTGTAATATTTATGGTAAGACCATAAAAACATAAATTATATCTTGAAGAAAATACTATATTGTAGTAAAAATTTAAAGAGAATGAAAATAAAATTTTGGACCCTAAGACATTCCTCAATTTGTAAGTTTATATTTTAATATACTTACCATGAAGTGAAAATATCTTAAGTCAGAAATGAACATTCATTTGAACTACTGAGGGGAAATATGTTTCAATAACAAACACCATGATGGTAACAATTGGCAAACAAAATGAAAATGATAAAAAAGCACAAGAAAGAGTTGTAGTTATGCAATAATTGCACACACAGCGTATGTTGCTAGAGAGGATCTGATTGAATATCAAAATCAGAAAATTATTCAGCTTCAAAATTAGAAGTGCAGTTATACTGAATGCACATAGTTTTTGCCTTATCATAAAACAAAACAAAAAAAAATCAGGTGTTGTAAGTCAAAGCTTTTCTATTTCTAATTAAATAAATAAATTTGATTGAAAATATTTAAGTGTTTTATAAACTTATTTAAAAGAAAAAGAAGAAAATTTTACATAAGATCAATAAAAGAAACCATTATCAATTCAAGAGTAAATATAGGTTACTCTCTACTGATATTCAGCATAACTAAAAATATAAGTAAATCTTTCTAAGAAGTTATATCTAAAAAAGTTTACAAATTGTTTTCTTTGAAATATATAATTTAATTATTAAATATATATTTGAGTATTTATAGTATTAAAATGTTTAATCTTTTAATCATGCTGTCCTAGTCATCTTGGGCCTGCATATGAAAATACCAGAAATTGAACAGTTTGAACAAAAATTATTCTTTGCCACAGGCCCACAAAATTTTCTATGACCCTTAGACAATCTCAGTATTTGAATACCGGGAAGAACAACTGTTTAGAACAACTATGTTGTGTAGTAAGAGGACAGTGATTGAAATAAGCCAGAATAAAAGCCTTTACAAGAAGCTGGGTCAGGTGCTGTCTTGAATTCAAACTTTGCAGCCTTCAGAATGGTGAGGAAATAATTTTTGTCACTTTGTCTAAAGTGGTACCATCAGCAATAACAATAGCATCAAACACACCCTAGAAAATGACAAACTGAGCTGACCTTTAATTTTCCACCTTTAATCATATGAGCTAGATTTGTAGTTATACAACAAAATCTAAAACAAACAGAAAATTATATGCAGTAAATAAGTCTTTAATATGTCAGTTTTATCCACAGGGGTGAAAATTTAAAAGGGGTTAAGGAAAAAGATAGACAAGTAGATGAAGAGAAAGAGATTAGAAGCAAGGCTGGAGGACAAATAGGGATCACACAAACTAGAAAACTTGTGCAGAAGACTGGAAAGAGAGAAGAAAGAAATAAAAAGAACAGAAGAAAACACCAACCACAAGGAAATCACATTCACACTCATATAAAAACAACATCAAACAATGGAGGAAAAACCAAACCAAAACAGCATCAGCAACAAGAAAAAATAAAAGAGAGAATGAGAGAAAAAAAGAGAATCAACTTCCATGTTTGCCTCTGCTGTCACTGATGGGCAATTTGTGGAGCAAGAGTACGGATCTGTGTTGATTTATCCCAGCATGCCAGCAGTAGTTTAATGCAAGCAGTGGATAATCTCAGTGAGCCTTCACCTTTATTTCACCTGAAGTTCAGGCTGTATTCTGGTCATGGGCTGAAACCAGATCGTTTCAGCCTGCAGCAGTCGGCACACCTTCTCAAGGCTTGAACTCAGCTGGGAGCTGCTGGATGAACCCAGCAGCCGTTCTGAGTTCTAAGCTCAACTGGCTCCTCTCCAAGATAGCTCCCAGTCAATTGCTAGGATGACCAAGCCATCAGTGCTCACCTCCAGCCAGTATAGTCCTTTATGTCTACTGTTTTCTTCCACTGCTGTGTCTCTCCATGGAGGTCTATGGGATCACCAGCAGTCACCGTGTGTCCGAGGGTTTGGACTGCTCCTCCCAGGCAGATGAGTCTGGACTCCAGGAGAAGGTTCTGCTGGCTATCTCGTCCTTTTTTGTTGCAATTTTTCTATTTGCTCTCCCCATGGGCTTCAATCTTACTTCAGATTCTTCCTGGAACCAGGGGATCCACTACCCTCCTTCTTGTCTTCCTCACATTGATGTATTTCATTGTCTGGATGGTAACTCTCAGAGAGGCTCTTTCTCTGCTGCTTATCACTCTGCCCTATAGCGTATATTCTAAAGCAGTCCACATAGCATTAATAATTATACCACTTCATATCAAAAGCAGGAGACTTATAATTATACAGGTTCTTTTATGACCCCATCCTTTATGGTTTAGTTATCACTTGCTTTACCTATAAACCTTACAAGGCAATATTACACTCTTTAAGGCTCCTTCCTAATTAGAGGAAAGAAATTTTATTGTAAAGTTTAAGAGGCCTCCCTGGCTTTTCAGTTGGAACATATTCTAGATTATGTCAATCTTTCTATAAGCAGGAGATAGAAAAAATTACACAATCAGAGAATTGTACAAAAACACAAATCTGACATGTGTTTCAAGTGCATACTTTGAGATTTGTTTCAAGGTTTCTTCAGCACTTTGATTATTTTTTTCAGGGTGAAATATACATTTATCATCTTTAAATGATTTAATTTTTATGCTGTTTTAGTACATTGATATATATGTTACAAAAGTTATTCTCTTAAAATGAAAAATAAATTGTGGTGAAAAGAGGAACCTTTCAATGAATGCACTTAATAAGGGACCAACACTTGCTAATTGCTGGACAGAAAACTTGGTAATTATTATCACAAAATTTCTCATGAGTAAAACCCAAACTTTAGAACTATACATAGATTCTACTCTATTTGCAAATTTTTTGTTTTCAATATTTTTGGCTGTTGCAAATAAAATTTCTGTGCAGAATAATTCTCATTATAGGTTCACATCTCTGCTCAGAAGTTTAAATGCTGAGATACGTGAGTTTCTTTAGTTTTTTATGTTTCATTCTTTATTCTATGAAAAAGTGAAACAGAATTCCATGACAAAATAGTAACTACATAACAATAGTTAACACATTGCACATCATCATGTTCAAATATTTCAATTATTTGAACTTCTCCCACCTCCTTTTATATATCTTCTATTTTGTTCTTTATTTGGATATATATATCGATTTTCTCATATAACAAATTAAGTGATACTTAAGCTTGTAATCTGATTTATTCCTCCTGATATTATGTTCTTAATTTGCATCCTTTCACCTATGAATACATCAAGTTCATCTTTCTTTATGGTACATTAGTACTTCATTGTGTCTTAATATCATATTTTATTTACTCATTTATCTATTAAAGTTCTTTTCCCTAGATTTAGCTATTGCAAGTTGTGCTTCTACAAACATGGTATGGATGTAGTGCTGTATTATGCTGCTTTTAACTCTTTAGGAAAGATAATAAAAGTGGGGCAACTCCATCAAATGGAATTTCTATCTTTAGGTTTTTGTGGAATGTCCACAATGATTTCCATAAGGGTTGTAGTACTTTACATTACTAAGATGCACAAGAGTTCCTTTTAATACCATTCTCATTAGAATTTGCTACTATTAAATTTTTTGGAGAAGAAAATTTATTCTGGGATATAGTTTTCACTTGCATTTCTTAGGATGGTAAACTTCTTTTGTATATTTATTGAGCATTTGTACTACTTGTGAGAAGTTTATTCATTTCACTTGATTTTTTGATTGAGTCTTTTATTTGAGGAAGTCTAATTTTGGGGCGGTCCTTTATATAATCTAGACATTAGTCTTCTGTCCAAGGTATAGCTGGGAAAATCTTTTGTCATTCTATAGATGGTCTCTTCATTCTGTTGCTTGTTTCTTTGGCTGTGCAGAATCTATTTAATTTCATATAATATCATTTGTTGATTCTCAATATTGTTTCTTGTACCATTGGGATTCTATTCACAAAGTCCTTACCTACACCTGTATATTCAAGAGTTGTACATATTTTATCTTCCAGCAGATGTTTCAATTTTAACATTCAGAAGTTTGATCCATTTTTATTTTAGTCTTGTGAAATACATGGGTCTACACTTAATCTCCCAAAAGTGGACATCTAATTTTCTCACAACCATTTAATAAAGAGGTTGAATATTTTAGGTTTTAAAAAATTGCCAATCTGTTTTCGAGAGTGGCTGTGTCACTACCAGGGTTGTATGAACAACCCAATTTCTTCATACCTTTGCCAGAATTTGATGTTGTTGCTTTTCTAAACTTTGATTGTTTTATTGCTTGCATATTTAACTGTCATTGAACTCCTAATGGATAATGAAGCTGAAAAACTTTCACCTTTTTATTTGACATCTATACATTCTTGTTCAAAAAATACTAATACAAGTCTTTTGTTCAATATCTATTTTTTTGCTTTGATATCTGAAATTTACTTTGACTTCTGTTCAATAACACAAACTACAGTGACATGGCATTTACAGAACCTCAGTAAAGCATCACATACTAAAAATATTTATCATTAGATACCAATAGGCTTTAAAAATATAAAGTTAATTAAGTTACAAAATGCTGAAAATACAAAGCGTTGCTAAATAGTAGCTAGATCCACAAGTTAGATGTGAATTTCCTAAATGTTCCAATTTAGAAACTTGTAAAGGGTTCAGATCTGAGCTGTATAGCATGGAAATGGCTAACAAAGCCTAAGTGATTTTTATACTGTTTGTTTTGAATTCTGAAAGTGTATTTTATGCAGATATTATTAATTAATAAATATGTGATTAGCATATGTTTTCTTCTCCCAGGTAGTACCCTTACCCTCATGTTTTTAATAGAATCTGTTATAAATAAAAATGTTTCTTAAGTTTGGTAAAGTCTAATTTATTTATTTTCCCATTTATTGGATTATGCTTTTAATAACACGTATAAAAGATTTCATCACGCCCAAATCCCAAAGATTTCTCTTGTGTTATGGTCTGAAAATTCTATAGTTTTATGACCATACAATAAAACTTTTGACACTTTTTAGTTAATTTTCTATAAAGTGTGAGGTTTTCTCTCTTTTTCAGTTTTAATTCCTATCAGTTATGTTTGCACTATATAATGATCACATTACGCTACAGGATATTGGTACATTTGTACAACACATCTTTTTTTTTTTGCATCTCTTTTCCTCCTGTATCACTTTGCTGTTTCCTTCCTTTTTACCAATGTGTGTTTTAAAGCAAATTTTATTATTTTCCTTATAGTTCACCAGTTTCTTGAAATATTTTTCCTCCATTTGTTTGTTTCTGTACTATGATAGAAAACATTAATCTGTTTTGTATGGGACTAGTTTTGGCTGGTCTGTTCTGTTCAGTCGATCTGCTTTTTTCCCATCAGCAGGTAACACACAATCTTAATTGTTATACTCATGCCGTACTAAAATCTATAAGATTGGTTCTACCATAATTTTTAATAGAAGTCCCTATAACTTTGTAACCTTAATGAAAATTCATACTTGAATGAAGAGATTCCTCTATAAGCAATCTATTTTCTGCCTCACACATCTATTTTGCAGTGCTTTATTTGGATTAGAAATTTCTATCTCCTACATTTATTTATCTACCTGTTTATTTATTTTTATGCTCTTCATATATAGCTCCTAAATTTAATAAAATTGTGAGAATTATATGGGGCAGTCATCCTTTCATCAAAACAGTCTTAGTTGAAGATGGATATATTTTGAATTAACTTATGAAACAAACATTATGGCACATGTATTATATACACTGTGTTAACACTGGAACACACTCAAAACACACTCAATATTTATTTTGATAGAGGGAAGATTTCTGAAAAATTCTGCCACATGGCAATATTTTAGAGGTATTATGAAAGCTAAGTAAAAAATGAAAAAGAAGCTAAACTAAATTGATATGATTTATTGACTAATTTTAAATAAAAATCAAATCATCTTCATATATGCTTATTTGAAAAAAAGTTATATCCATTCCCAGGCTAAGGGAATTTCAGTATCACAAAGGTTTTATATATATATATATATATATATATATATATATATATATATATATATATATATATCTAGATTAAGAGATCTACATATAGATTTGTATAGATCTATATAGGTCATGCATGTAGCATATTTATATGCAATTTACTCCTTATTTGGTAACAAAATATGACATTTTATGCATTCTACCAACTTCTTATAAGAAAGTATTTGCAGTAGATATCATTAGTTTTCATTGTTTTGAGCTTATTGATAAGAAAATCAAAGCAAATTAATTTTTCTACTCACACATTTCATAAAGTTAAAGTTTTCACTTAAAATTGATAATATGTGCACCCATATGCTAAATAATCCATAGTCTACTCTTTAATATAGCATTGGAAGCATAAATGACCATTGCATAATGAGAACGTGAAGTGATACATTTCAGCCAGCTGAAGAAACTTTTCAGGGTCAGTCTTATCTCACTTATTACATATTGTTCTATTTTCACTTAAATATGAAAAGTCATTGTTTTAAACCAAGTATTACTTTTAAAAGCTCTGGTAAAATAAGCAATTTTGAAAGAGTCATGTCATAAAGTATAATTGCTATAATAAAAGTTTACCTCTACTCATGTAGCAATACTCAAAATCACAAAATATCACTGTGAAAGGTACCCAAGAAGTGTTTGAATCACTTAGTATTTTAGAGTTTAGGAAGGTTGGACTGAGGATCTTACATTCTGAGTTATTTATGTTCAAGGTCATAAAAATAGTCATTTATTTGAATGGATGAGAATTAAGATTGAAAGGTAAATCTGGATGAAGAAATAGATATTTTCCATGAGAAAATGAAATATTGAGAGGTAGGAAAGGTCACTTGAAGATTACACCACCATTTTGACTGGTTGCTAAAATAGGAGAGATTTGACATTTTGTTGTAATGTTTCTAGGGAAATTGGAAGAAATAAGTGATGGCTGGTAGAACATATAGTTTAACACACACATATACTCAAATAAAACATATACATTTCTTATCCATTCATAAGCGTAAAGTATAGTTTATTACAATATTTCAATACCATAGACTGGTTTTGTTTTTTTAACATCAATGTATTTCAATATATATCATAAAGTATTTCAGAATTTACAAGACACAAAACCCTATACCGTAAAGTAAATGATGACCTTTCCAGTGATATGATACTTGTGATCCTTTTATTTGCAAAAGAAACTTTTACTCTAAGTAGGGACCCAATATTCTTATCCTATGCATCAAAATTATCTGAAGTATCATATCCTACTCTTAAAGCCACTGTCTTTGTTTTGTTTATTGTGAAGATTGAAATTTTAAGGTTAATGTTTAAAAAATTTAATCAATATTGCTATGGGCTAAATTTTTATGATGATCTAAACTTTGTACACTGAAATTCTAACATGATGACATTTTGATATTTCATATGGGACTTTTGGGGTAATAATTAGTCTCTCTCTCTCTCTCTCTCTCTCTCTCTCTCTCTCTCTCTCTCTTCCTTCCTATAAGAGATTACAATAAAATCACTGTCTACAATCCGGGGAATGTGTCTACTAGAGATACGTGGGCAAACTGATCTTGCATATTATAGCCTCCTGAACTGCTCAATGCACCTACAATGTGATATTTTTATTATAGTAAAACTAGCAGATTAAAATAGAAGTATTAATATGGGTTTCTTTCCCTCAATTTATTTATATTAAAAATGCATCTGTTTGCAGTATTATCAAGTGTGCAGTGTAAGATTATTTATTTTACTGGTATTTTACTGAATATTGGATAATTTTTGTTTATATTGGTATTCCTATATTTTCAACAGCATGTTGTTTTCTCTTGGAAAACATATTTAATATGGTTGGAAATGTGAGTAAAATAATAAAATATTACAACAAGAATGTTCTATCTTTTTAATCACATATTTATTTGGATGCAAGCAAATGATCAATGAGACCCCTTTCAAATAATATTAATGACAACAATCAGGGTAAGTTGTATTTTATGGGGCAATGTACAATGTGTATGATACGTGAGTAACTATTGGACTTACCATGTCAATAACTGGATCTGAATATTTGACTCAAGTTCCTCGTTTCAATTATATCTAAAAAATTTCTATCCATAGATTTTTCCGTTACTGAATCCATTAGAATTTTGTTGTTTTTATTCTAGACTGGGTTGTATTTCTCTCATTTGAAAACCGATTTGTTGATTAATATGAATAGTATATAAATATTTTTGTATGTAATTAAAGGAATATTATTTGCATTTGCATTTCCTTGGATAATAATATTGTTGATATTTTTCATGTGTTAATTTATTAGTTCCTATTTTGCACATTACTATTTATGGTTCTGTGGATGATCTTTTACTAATATTTGTTTATTAATATTTTTGAAGGAAATTGCTGACTCTGAAAGTTTTTCTGTGATTTATTCATTGATATTTATTTAAAATTTTATCTTAGTTTTAACCCTTTAAATGTTATGTTTTAAAAACTGAAATGTCTAATTTTTATACCCTTATCCATGAACCTGGGCCATTATGATGAGACATTGTTCAGAATATTGCCCATCTAATGTGATTTAAATATTATTTTGTCATCTCAGGCACCCATTGCTTTTTATTTTAGGTCTCCTTGGTCATCGAAATGCAGTGACTCACTGTCAGTATTTCCACTATCTTAATTTCTTTGTCAGACATTTTCAATGTAAATGATCGACAGAATAGATCTGACTAGTTCAGCTTGTCATTGTCTAACACCGTGACCGAGTCAGTGGAGTCTCTCCATTATACTACCCAATTGATTGGGTAGGAATTCGTTTGTTTTTCCTCTATAATATTACACAGGTACATGAACCATGTGAAACAAGGCATACAACACGTTATGAAAGTGAACTTATTAAATTAGGGATTGCGTGGGGCAAGTAGCCTAACATTTCCAAGAAGTGTATGGCTTTTACTGACGAGTCTTACTCAAGATTGGGTGAAAGGAAACAAGTTTTCCTGACTTTATCAAATCTTGTGTCTTGCAATTTAGAATTTATTTCTTTATTTTTATTTTTTTATTTTAAAGAGAGTAGTGAATGAGAAACAAAAAACGAAAAATAGAAAATTAGCAGCATACCAGTATCACAAACATAAACAAATCAAATCAAAGCAAGAACATTGAAAGTAATAAAGGGTTTCAAGACAAGATTAACAGTGGTCGTTTCATTATATATCGCTATCCTCAACTACGTACATCTGATAATAGAATTTATTTGATCTTCTGTGCCAATCCATCTCCATTCTCCACATATTGATCAATTTACACCTTAGTTAGCAATGCATGTGAATTCACTTATCCTTAAAACTTACTTGGAATTGAAATCCTTACCTCAAAATGAATTTCATCATTAATTTAAGATGCTAACATAAGTATATACAAAATAATTATCTTTAATATATGGTATCATTAATATACAGTATTCTTATCTCTACTTTTCAGTTGCTTGCCTGGCCATTTTCTTCTATTAATCTATTTTGCTCTTACTTTTGTAGTTATTTTACAAACTGTATGTTACTTTAATACCCTGACTTCATGATATAATAATATTCATTAAACTGTTTCTGAGTTCACTCTTCAGATATATCACTTTCTCCTTCACAATGAAATGTTTGTACTTACTTGAAATCATTTGTTTTCATAGTAATTCAGATGTATTGAATAAACTCTCCAGAGTATGGTTAAAATTTTTGGTGATCAACGTCTTGCTTTGTTATTAATTTTAGTTATGCGTTTCTAAAATTTCATTTTGTATGATGCTATTCCATGTATTTTGTAGCTACCTTTTCCATGACAAGATAACACACTTTTATTTTCCACTAAAGTATTGCTTGCTTGTGATTCCTTACCTATCATGATGTGTGGGTGTGAAATTTAATCAAAATGTCACTTTTGAATTTTTTCAATGTATCTCAACAAAAGGAGAAAGTGCTCCTAGGTCTACTTACATTGTCAACTTCTACAATATTGAACTCTTTTAGGTTTTTTTGTTATTTTAAAGAGAATAAAACAATCACATCAGTCTTGCATTCTTAGACCTGGTCATCTGAACCAACTTCATTGAAGGTAGCAATATGTAATATAATAACCATTATTAAATTCTTATCATCTTGTTTTGAAATTCTGTATCATTTTTATTTTAGTTTTTGGATATAATATACTTCAATTTTTTCATTTTTCATTTTCTTTTGTTTATAATAGTTTGGATGAATTATCCATAATTTCATTTTTGAATACCTCTCTGTTTCATTGCATAATGAAGGTCTTCTACATTTGGTAAATTGAATTGTTAGATTTTCTTTATATATTCCTTGGTCCAGTTGATAAATGACAGAAATGTATATTTTCACATTCAGATGGTGGAAGAATACAGAGAAGAAATTATATGATGAATAACCAGTCATACTAGACAGAGATAGGACCTCAGTTCATTAACTGACAAAGAATAAGACTGAGCTTACCAAAAGGAAATTAATCAACCCTATGATAGGTTATCACACAGATTGTAGCTACTTTATCAATACTGAATAACAAAACAATAAACAGTGGGAATATGGACTTCACAATGGCTTAAGGCATTTACAAAAAATAAAATAAATGGTGCTTACATACTGGACCACAGATGTTCATATTTTCTGTTAAAAGCAGACAACCATGACCAGATTTGATTATCTTGCTTTCGAGCTACTGATGAAGTTTTGGATTGATCAGTATATTGAAAGTCAAATTCTTTTGGGTTTGGTGTGTTCATATGCAAATTCTGTGTGGAGGTCAAAATAAAGGTCTGGTAAACTATAATTTTCCTCCAAGTAACAGAAAATATAAGGAAAGCATATCTAATTTAGAGCACATAGTAGAAGGAAACAAAGAAAGAAATGAAAGAAAGAAAAGAAAGAAATATTTGTTTTTGATATCTTCTTAAAAGTAGAATTTAGTTTCTACAGAAGTTATATGCTAAGCTTTAGTTAAATATAGCAAATAAGAAAACAACTTTAATGAATTACCTTAGTATTCTTTCACAAACCAATCAATAACAGCATCTTCCTTCCTTGGAGAGATAATTAAAGTTGATCTAATTAGATTGTTTTCACTTACAGTCTTGTCATGCAAAATAAGTTAATTTTGACCCAAGACATTCACTTATGGGAATTATTGTAGTGTAATAATGGAATTGAAAATCTGCAAATTGCAGATCTTAAAACAAATTATGTATACATACATGCTATTTTTGCTCTAGACCCCTCCTTTGAGTCATAAATTATAAATATAACATAAACTTGAACAATCATATACAATTGTGTGTCCTGAGCACGTTCAACTTGAAGCATTTTTGCATGCTAGGAAACTGTATAGCTTGTGCAGTGTAACAGCCTCTGTGGTGTTCTACACTCTCAAAATAAACTGTCAGGATTTCTCAATGCCATATTACATCTGTAGTCCAAAGGGAAGGCAAACATACTCTCATGTAACATTTCAAATGTGTTACTTGATGCTTTGAACTATTTATCAATGACTTCTTGAGACTTTATAATTCATTAGTAGCAATTCATTTATAGTATTAGACTAAAAATATGTCACAAAATATAGAATATTTATATTAGAATTCAGTGGTCATGTGGGCAAATTGTAAGCACCAGATATGGGAAAAATCACTTCCTGCTATTATGAGGACTAGCGCAAAAAGTCCTATACATCTGTCACTTTAGCATTGTCTTCATGCTCACGTCATAAGCATGTATCTTCTGAGAAATAATTTATTTATTTCCTTTTAATTTATTCATATATAACATTCAATTTAGCTTTTTTTGGTACTGGGAATTGAACTCAGGACCTTGCGCCTGCTGAGCAGGTGCTTATGCTGCTGAGCTATATCCCTGTCCCTCAATTTAGCATATTTACCCTTTGCTTTGTTCAGTATCTCTACTTGGATGTAAAACTTGCAGTAGGCATCCCATTTGCAGAAAAAAATATAAAAAGACTAGAGAGAGACTTTTAATGCACATGTCCCTTACATGTTTTCTTCTGTTTCATAGTCATTTGAAATATGTAGTACAGCATAGTTGATGTTTAATTTCACTTGATCTATTGGAGAGTTTATCCTGTGCTCTTGATTTAGAGAAGTCTTTGTTCAGTGTATGTTTCATTCCTTTACAAGAAATTTGCCCTTTATTTTTTCTGATATTTTTTCAACTTCACTTTTTATTGGGGCAAAAATACCAAACATAATATATGTCATTTTAAGCATTCATAAACGCACAATTCAGTGACATTTAGCATTTGCACAATTTTGTATAATCAGCACCAGGTCCTCATATTAGAAATTTTCATCATCACAAAAAGAATCTTTGTATCCATTATGTATTGTATAAGTCAGGTTTCCCACCTCGGAGACAAAATACCCAACACCGAGAATTTAAAGGGAGAGAAGAGGAGAGGTTTATGTTGGCTCACGTTTCAGGACACTGAATCCATAGCTGGCTGGCTGCAAATCATGGTAGAAGCCACAGAGCAAAAATGCTTATTTCATGGTGGCCAGAAAGAAAATCAGAATAGTGCCAAAGAGAAAGGGGCAGGGCGGCAGAAATTGACCCCAAAGTCAAATCTCCATGGTCCACATGGCACACCAAGAATAATGCTTTATTTATCCCTGTTTTGGTTTCTAAGCCAGTCAAGTTTATGACTTGGTTCTACTCATTGCTAGAGTTTTCCTTGTTACCATTTTCATGTTCTTGCTGTCTAGCAAATCTTTGATTCTCCAGTACATCTTTGGTTTCATTCCCACAGCACCATACCTTGGATTTGTATGGACACTTCTCTGGCCTCCTACCCCTTCCTTTGGATCATGGGTGGAAACACCTATTATCTAACAAATCTTCCACTGCTCCTGTCTGTAATTCCAGTATTATATGGATGGCATCTAGGTGTGCTGTCAGTAGGATCAATTGCTAAGACTCTTGGACTATATCTGCAGTTACCTTCATACCCTTGCATGGCTGAGCAGAGTGAAATGAACCCTGAGGAATCAATATCCCCAAAGGCCCTTCTTGAGTAGAAGTCCCAATGAATCTCTTCTCAAAGGAAAGGTTTCCAATGTTTCATCCTTGATTTCCAGGATGTCCTCCTATCTTCTGGTCCCTCTGCAAAGAATTTGACTTCTTTGTAATGCTTACAATCTCTTCATTATTTGTATCTTTGTCCCCAGATTTATAAGTAGCTCATTTCTTCCCAAAATTTAAGTTTTTCAAATAATTCTACTGTTTTGTTTTGCTTCTGTTTTTCACTATGCATCTGTATAAATGCAGCAAAATGCATGCAAACTACAGCTTTAACTTCGGGTAGCCCTGAAATTTCTTATGTCACATCAATTAGTGTATCACCCTGAAGTAATATTCCTGCAGTTTTGGAACATGGACACACTGAAGACTAACTTTTTGCCAACATGTAATATTCATTGTCTCCATTTCCAAAAATAGAACTTGTTTCCAGATGAAGCTTCATCTGCATTGCATTTACTATTTGGAATCTTGTAATAGTCTGATCTTCTAATCACAGACCACAATTGCCCCTCAGGTTTTTCTTATAGCATTCTTCACATTCTCAGGTCAACATCACCAAACTCTCTCACCTATTCCTGCAAACTAGTTCCAAAGGCTTCAGAAGCACATGGAGAGCAGGGATCCCAAGGAATGATCAATACTGTGGAACTAATGTTCTGTATCAGTTTGTTTCTCAGCCTTCTGAAGCACAATAACAGACACCCACAAGTTAAGAAGAAATTTAAATTGGCTCATGGTTTCATTGGACTCAGTCTATAGCTGATTAGTTTCAATAAAGGAACATGACAGAAGGGTGTGGTGGACGACGGCTCTGTAGTGGATAGTGGCTGATGGAATGAGTGCACATAACCAGAGAAAAATGGATAAAGGTACTCAGTGCAATTATCAATATGGTAGGATATTTATAAGTTCTTTTCTGTTTGAACGTTCCCTTCTCTCTCTTACTTTTTTTTTGTTTTGGTACCAGGAATCAAACTCATGACCTCAGGCTTGCCAAGTAAGCACTTATGCTGCTGAGCTATATCCCTGGCTCCCTCTTACTTTTTATTTATTTTTTTAAAAAGTTTATTGAGTACTTGTGTTTTCCTGTCTCTTTCATGCTCTGCGTACTTGATAGTTGGTTATTTTCTTATAATAACACTAGGAGAAGACACATATGAATACAATTTTTTTCTATATGAAAAAGATAAAACTCAAAGTGAAGCAAGCCAACCTGATAATACTATAAGCTATTCTTATAGCACTTCTCTTTATTTTATATGAAATAACAATATATACTGACAGTACCCTGAACAATTTTGTAAATGTTTTCAACCATCATCCATATTTAGGAAATGCAAAAGATATTATATTTACTAAAATATTTTTAATTTCTCTTATAGTGTGCTTTCATTTCTAAAGTTCTAAATTTTCATTTTAACTACTTCTGTTCAAAAGAAAGATGGTTTATTAGCCTTTTATTATTTTAGCACAGTTTTTTTCTAGTGATGGATCCTTTCTCTTTTTCTTCATTTGTATTCATTTGATTTTATTTCCAAGGGTTATATGTGCTAGATATAACATTCAGGATTGATCTTTTAGCAAGTATAATACAATTTTGTTGTACTATCTAATACTATCTTGGTTTCTAAATAAAAAATATGCTGTCATTTGAATTATCATTTATTCTTATATAATATTTGATTTTATTTTCATTTTAAGACCCTTTGTGTATTATTTCCTATGATTTGATTACATTATATCTGAGCAGATTTTTTTTTTTGTATATCATCTTTGGAGTTTTCTGAGCCTCTGGAATAATTTAATTTTCATTTTCAACTGAAATATTAAGGTGATTAGTTTCTTTAGAAACTTTTAATATGACAGTGATCTTTGCTTATCTCCATGAACCTACAATGATAAAAATATTGGACCTTTAGATACTGTCATTCCTCAAATCTCTGTGGATATTTCATTTTTAATTCAATTCACTTTTTATATTTATATTGTTTTCTGCAGACATTGTATCAAAGTACTATGCAAAGTATAGGTGGAAAAAAATACAAACTCATCCTCTCATATTTCTGGACATGAGACATCTGCAGTCAGTGAATCAACAGGAAGATTTGTCCTCTGACAATAGTTAGACTTTGTCCTTGGTTACACTCTATCATCTGGTGTTGACCATCACTCCATGTCTTTTTTTCATTTATAACCACGTCACCCAGCAAAACAATGTTCTCCCTGTGGGTTTATCTTGTATTCTTCTATTGATATAAGCAATTACAGATTAAGCCCCCCCACTCCAAAATTACCTACTTTAATTAATTACATCAGAATGACACTTTTCAGATTGAGTACCAAGATGGTAGAATGATAAGCAGCAGAGAAGAAGCCTCTCTGAAGGTTACCATCCAGATGCTGGAATACAGAAAAATGAGAAAAAGAAGAAGGAGGGAAATGGGTCCCCTGGACCCAGAAAAGATCCAAATCATGTACTGAAGCCAATGGAGAGAGCAAAGACAGAAACATTAAAGAAGAAGGATGTAGCTGGGGGTGTCTTCTCCCTGAGATGGGATGCACTGTGGGAGAAGAGTGGTTCAAACCTGTGGACACATGGTGATTGCTGGTGACCCTAGAGGTCTCCATGTAGAGACATAGCAGTGGAGAGGAGCAGTGGATGTGAAGGACTACACTAGCCGCTGGTGAGTGCTGTGGGCTCAGTCATCCCATGTAAGAAAGCAATTGGCCAGGGGCCATCTTGGAGAGTGGCTGGCTGATCTCATAACTCAGAGTGGCTGCTGGCTCCAGCTGCAGGCCAAGTGAGTCTAGACTTGGCCAGAAGGTACAGGCTCATTGAAATTATCCACTACACCACCAGAAAGCTACTACTGGCTTGCAGGGATAGATTGGCATGGATCAGGACTGTCTCCACACAGTGCATATGAGTGACAACAGAGACATTCCTGGAAGTAGACTTATTCTTTTCTTTCTTTTTTTTCACTCTTAGTTTTTGTTGTTGTTGTTTTTTTTTTATTTTCCTTTTCATTGTTTGATCTTGTTTTTATGAGTATGAATGTAGTTTCTAGCCTCTTTCATATTGTGGTTCTGTTCTGTTCTTCTCTTTTAGTCTTCCTTCTCTCTTACCCTCCACTCTTTTGCATCAGTCTCCCAAAGTTTGAGTGATCTCTCTGTCCTCCAGCCTTACTTATAATCTCTTACTCTTCTTTCACTTCTCTATTTTTCTCCCTAACCCACACTTAAAGTCGATATATTGTCTTAACTGGATGAGTTCAGAGACTTGGCTAAGTGACTCAGCATTTCTACATCCTGAGGTGAAAAGGACATGTCCTATTGCTCTGGGATGTTGTTCATTATGTAAATTTGAGAAGTTTAGAAGGTTAAGTCAGTGACTGAGCAGGGGATCAGGGTCCTTACTTTGTATTCATCCTGAGCCTGTGCAAGAGGAGTGCATAGAGATTATGTGGATGCTACACACCCCTGGGTCCGGTAGCCTGCTTATACTATAGGGGAAGAAAAGAGGCTTGTTCCCCCTCTTTTTTGCTCTCACTGCTTTTGCTGTCTTCCGGCACCTTGAAGTATTCCCCCTGTGCCATGCCACTCTGCCTTGGAGCCAGCTGATTATAGACTGAAACTTCCACAAATGGTAAACTAAATAAACCTTTCTTTCCTTTATTTTGGACATGGGGCATTCAATCTCAGCAAGAGAAAAGTAACCAAGACACCCACTTGAAAGTCTAACCTGTGAGGGCAAGACTGACATATTAAGGATTTGTGTACTCCATATGACTTTCTGGTTTCTTTTAGATTTATTATATATCTACAAATCTAGTTCACATGATTAAAGAAGGAAAATTAATGATTATCTCAGTTTGTCATTCTCTAGGATATGTTTGATGCTGTTGTCATTGCTTATGGTACCAGTGTAACCAAAAATGACATACTTATTCTAAACAGCTGTTCTTCCTGGTATTTGAAGAAAGAGATTGACTAAAGATGACAGAAAGTACTATGAAACAGTGCAGAAGAACCAGGTGCTTGGCCAAATAGTCAGAAACTTCTATCTCCAGTAAATTGAAGAGGTAGCATCTTACAACAGAATCAAAACTTCAAAATCAGTTGCACCTGGAAGACACCTTGGAGAAGTAGGCATTTCCTAAGGGTTCTAAATACCAGAAGTAAAGCAACCCACCATAGACAATTTGAAATCATCACCAAAGGAATTAAACTAAAAAAGTAGAAAATGAAAAGAAACTTAAACAAGATGCAATCCTATGCAAGGAATGCTTTTGGTAATTTGATTGCCATTTTAATAAATCTGTGAAAGTTTTGGAAAATATGGCCATTTTCACTGTACTGATTCTCTCTATCCAGGAGCAAAGGATTACTTTTCATTTTTTACTCCTCAGACAAAGGTTTAACACCCAGACTATACAGTGAAGAACAGAAAAAATAGACCCTTTAAATTTAAAGAGCCAATCAAAAATTCATATTTGAAATGAATAAACACTTCTTTGATGGAGAACTATAAACAGTCAATAAATACATAGACATTGCTGGTAATTTACATCTCAGAGGAGACTTGGGAATTGGACTTTTCAGCAATGCTGAAATTGTTAGGACTTTGGCAACTCTTAGAGATGGACTAAATGCCTTTTGCACAAAGGAATGTGCATAAGTCTTTGTGGGACGAGGGGCAGAATATTATGGTTCTAATGTAACACAATGCTGATAGACTTAATACTAGTTGTTAAGGATTATTAAACCTGTGTCATAATGTTCAAGTTGTGAAATAATAAGAATAAGCTTGTCTTTGTATCTGGAAGCTGGTTTAAATAAATGTGTCTGATTGCCAAGTTAAAAAAAAATAAGAAGCACAAACTAAAACAATACTCAGATTCTTCTCATTTCAGAAATAGTAGCTATTATCTAGAAATCAATCAATAACAAATGTTGGTGAGCTTGTGGGGGAAAAGGAGCACTTCTTCCATATTGGTTGCAGTGTAAACTGGTATGAATATGAAAGTCATAAGTAGATGCTTCAGAAAATTGAAAATATAGTTTTAATCTGGCCCTTATGTTCCTCTTCTGTTTATCTTCCTAAAAGCATTAAAAATATCATACCATAGAGCTGTTTACTTACTTTTGTTTTTAGCAGCAAAATTCATAATAATGGTATTAAATCTTGGAAGCAGCCTATATGTCCATCAACAGATGAATGGATAAAAAATTGTAGTATTTATACACAATGGAGTACTACTCTACCATCAAGATAAACTTGAGTTCTCTGTAGGGAAAAGGATAGATCTTGAAACAATAATGTTAAATGAAGTAAATCAAACACACATTAAATATCACATAATTTCTCTTGTATAAGAAACTCAGATAAATGAAGTGCAATAAAAATACAAATAATATTGAAAATGAGTGAAAAAAAGTTATTGTAAATCAACATGGACAATGTTTCTAAAAGTCTGCCTTGATTTAGTACTATTGTCCTATGTCTTTTATATGTGTTTTTGGCCTACTATTCTGGTTGTTAATTTATATGCATGACAATTAAATGTAGAAGATTTTATAACATAAATAAAGCATATTGTCTTAGTTACTTTTCTCTCATTGCTGAGACAAAATACCTGGCACCCAAAGTTAAAGAGAGAAAGGTTTATTCAGCTCACAGTTTGTGGAGGTTTCAGTCCATAGTCAGCTGGATCCAAGGGAAGGTGGAATAGCAGAGGGCAGAAGTTCATGGCAGTGGAAGAAAGAAAAAGGAGCAAGAGAAGAAAGAGAAGCAAGACTCTTTTTTGCCCTTAAATTGTATGCAGGCTACCCACCCTAGGACAGGTGTACCACTCGTATCCCCAATCCCAGCACCAGACAATGAATCACTCACAGACTCTAGATTCAGCATCCTCCAAAAACCTGACACACATGATTGCATAAGGTTTTGGGGGGACATCCAGACACAGCCATAACAAATGTGATGCTGACAAAAAAGGAGGGTGGAGGGAAGATGGGAAAAGAACTAAAATGTATTATGTGCATTTCCCACAATGAATGTCATCATTATGTACTGTAAGTTTATGCTAATGAAAATTTTAGAAAGTAAACAAGAAAGGAATATCTATGACATAGAGTTCATGTTAGTGCTTTTTTATTTCACTTTCTCTTGAGTATTTAGGTTTACCTAATTCCTTGTGCATCAGAAATTTTGGAATTTGGTTTGAATATTATTTCCTGATTCTGAGTTCATTTACATTTTGAAAGACTTATTCTTTTTAAAGTTTTTTTTATGGAAATATTATGGACTGTACATTATACCACAAAACTTTATGTGTTCAAGGTGCTAACCCACAATATAACCATGTTTAGAGATAGAGTTTTCAGGAGGCAAAGCTTAAGTTAGATCATAAGGGTAGAGCCTTAAGCTGATAGGATCAGTGTCATAGTAATAATAGGAAGAGACAGAGAAGTTCTCTCTCTCTCTCTCTCTCTCTCTCTCTCTCTCTCTCTCTCTCTTTTCCTACAAACATACACAGAGGAAATAAAGACCATGTGAAGGCACACTGAAAAGGTGATGTCTGCAAACCAGGAAGAGATATTTTACCTTGTACATGAACTTCTAGTCAGTACAACTGTTCTTTAAGTTACCTAGTTTTTTGTAAGTTTTATGGTGACTGATCCAAAGGCCATAGTACAATAGATTATATTAACTTGTTTAGGTCATTACAGTTAATTGTCAGAATGAAAGTCCTACCTATCTTCTGTAACTGGTGGTTCCAAGATCAGATCATTGTTGAATATATTGTGTTCATTTTCTAGCCTACAATAATCAATAGTTAGCCCAGTACTTGATAGTGATATGTAAGGTAATGCTCTTACTCCTGTTATTTTAAATACTTTTGTAAAATATCTATTACACAGGTGCACAATGTAGAATAAAGCAGGAGATTTATATTAATTACTATGTAAAATTGGAGAATGGTTTTTAGATTGGAATGTATCCCATACTTTGTGAAACTGTGCATGAAATTATCTATCTGGAAAGGTGTAATTTTCCTATGGTGTCAGCCTCTGATACACATGTATTTCCATTTGTCTAATTCAAGGTTCTTAAGATCATCACATTTTTTTGTTCCTTGGTCCCCTTCTTTCACCTTCAAAGTCAGCTAAGTGAAGTAGAATACTTTTTATATCTTATCATTCTGACCCATTCTCTTCTCCTTCTGCCTTTGAAACTAGTGGATAAATTACACTGATATTGATGAACTAGAATAATCTTCCTATTTTTATGTTCACTGATTGAGAACCATGTGAAATTTTGGTCCCCCTTTTTTTATACAAAGGAATATCACCACAGATTCTAAGGATTACTTCATGGGCATCTTTGGAAAACTGAAATACTTGGGGAAGTACAGATCTATAAGTGAATATTCTACTAACATAGGAATTAGCTTCTATTGAGACCAAGAAAAGGGAGTTCAGTGATTATTCTAAATTTTGATAATCTTTTTTACACAATGCACTAAGAGATACAGGGAACAGAAAAAGTGTGAATATTAAGTTGGTAGTTTGGGGAGGAATTCTTGGGAGAAATAGTACTTCAGTTATGAGGATATTGTTGTAGGAATAAAATGGAGCAGAAAATGTATTGGAGAACCTTGCAAAGCAGATGTGAAACACACTTATGAGATTGGAAGAATCTACTGTGGCTGAAATGATGAATGCTTCTGAGTGCTATTAGGAGATGGTACTAGCAAGCTGTTGATTACCTAGTGTTTTAAGAAATAAATCTCCAAAAGAAACTTATCATGCTTTATAAAAGCCATGGGAAGATAAAGTTTCAATTTCAGGCAGATTCCTTCCATGTATTTTATAAGTTTTTCAAATTTACACAACTACAACTATTAGTAGTAGTATGGTAGTTTCAGGGAAAAGGAATAAGATTAATTATTTAATGCAGGCAAGAAGTGATGGGAGTTTAAACAGAGCAGTAGCAGTGGAAATGAAGGTGGGAAAATACAGCAATTGACAGTAGATTAGATCAGCAGGTTTGAGAATAAGAGACTGGGAATTCCTTAAATTATTTTCCTTCAAAAATTCATGCATGTTGATGAAACTCAGGATGGAAATAGGGAAATTGGGGCAGAGTGGCACAAATCTAGAATAATTATGATTTCTGACATTTGGATTTTGAGTAATTATGGAATATTCTAAAAACTAGAGAAAGCAGAGAGGTAGAAATATTTTTAGTTCAATATAGAAGCTAGTCATAGATATAATTTGCTAATTAACATTGTTTGGTGAAATTTAAAATGTATGCCTCATTAAGTGGAAGGTATGTGTCTACTTTGTTTTCTGCTGATCTCTAGCACTTAAGAAAAGTTCTTGGCCAATTAGGACTCAAATAGCTATTGTGGGAGTAAATCTGCTTATCTTTGACATCTAGATGTTGAAGAAGTTTCCCAGTAGGTTGCACAGTGAAAATAGGAGACAGCAAAGCACAAGACCATGAGGGAAAATCATTTATGTAATGTCAGTTCCATTAAATACAGCTGAAATTTGGGAGAGGGGAGCAATCACTGAGATAAAAGGAATGCCTTAATTGAAGTAATAAAGAGTAAGAGAAGATAATAGTTTTGTTAAGACTATCAGAAGGAACCAGGAAATAATAAAGAAAACAGTACAAATTTTTCTTGACTTGAGTGTCAACATAAAGATCACAAGTGACTGTATAGAGAATATTCTTTGGATGGTTAGACGGAAATTCAATTAAGGAGGAAAGGAGGTAAATAATGTATTATGCGTGCTGTACCTGAAATGAAGGGAAGTTATGAGTTATAGAAAACCAAACTGCAAAATTAGATACTATTTAGTAAAATGAATGGAACAATGAAATGGGAAAATTGTAGGATTAAAGCAATATACAGGTGTTAAAGAAGTGTAAGTCTACACAACTTCAGTTTAAATGGTATTTCTGTGTTGCTATAATAGTGCATTTCTAAACCTATACTCTTTATTGAATGGGCAGTTGTACAAAGAAGGATCAGACATACTTTTAAATAAGGTTTTTGGTCGGTGTCCTGCAGTGAATGCTAATGAGGCATATTGTGTACATTAAGACTTATTTTCATTGTGCATCAACTCTGTTAATAATAGTATCTAATTAAGGCATTCATTAAAAGTCTATAATGTTAACCTAATGGAACATATTCAATAGACTCCATTAGACTTTCCTTGTTACCTTAAAATTATGCAAGTTTAACAAATGCCTTAATTAGTTGGTAAAGAAAAGTAATATCACACGATTTAATTTAGGATTACTTATTTTAGGAAATAGCATTTTCTAGGGCTATGTGCTTTATTTTACTAATATATGATGAGATATTTGAAAATATGTAATGATTAATTTGTATTTATATCAGGAAAACATATTTGTGCAGATAAAGAGGAAAATGTAACCCATAATATTAAATTTTAGAAGACCAAAATAAAACCTTTTTTGTAGCTGACTGTAGGTAGAATTCTCATTTTGTTCCCTTCAGAATTTGAAAGTGAAGTTGATAATAAAATATTTCTTAGTTTTCAAAAGGTGTGGGCATCATGTTGAATTAGAATAAATATGAAAGAACCAAGCCATTATTTCTCTGAGATAAAAGACTTTTGTTTTTCTTCAGCAGGTATGATCACCATGCTTTTAGACCTGGATCCAGCTGTGAATAAAATTTTTTCTTTGCTTTATTTCAATGATTTTCTGTCTTTCAGAAATTCTGCTTTTCCTTTTAAAAAGAATAATATTTTATTATTATAATTATATTAATTTGTATTCATCTGCAAGTAGCCCATTATAGCAGATTTGATACAGGTCTATAGCCCCAAATCAAAATCTTTAGAAAAGCCATGCTTCTAAGGAGATGTTTTAAACAGTAATAGAGGGTCATACTTGTCTTTCTGAGTAGATTCTGAGTGACAAAATAAAACTGTGGAACTTCAGATTTGCCTTTTTGCTTTTGGATTCATGTGGTATAAAAAGTCTTAAAGAAAATATTTTCAGAAATATTTATTTGTAATTCTACGAGTTCCTATAATAGGTTTTCATTCTGGATATAAAAGGTTTTAAATTATGTCTCTAGGTTGTCTACCTGGATAGCTTGACTGAACTCTCCAAAAACAGGAGAGCACCCTCTTTGTTGTTTGTGGCAGAAGGTCACCTCTGATAAATTTCCCTAGAAGCACAACCTGAAGTGAGAATTCTTGATCAGATTGTGTGTTTTGGATTATTCCCAGTAGAAGAGGAATGATGAAAGCAGGGTAGGGGAAACAGCATAAACCAAGGAAGACTGCTGTTTCAGCAGGAGAGTAGCTTCAGTTTGATCACACAGAGATGTTCTAAAGCATAAATTATACTACACAGTTCAAACTTCATTCAGGAAATTCCTTGCCTCACTCACTGGTTCAGGGCTGGAGCAGGAGGAAGCTAGAAAGTATCAGAGATGGTTTTCATTTCTCAAGGGAAGTTGCTGGCCAAAGTATGTAAGTTTGACTTATCAACAAATAAACTAATAAGCAAACCTATCTATCCATTACTTTGAGTAATATCTTAGTTTTCTGCTGCTATTATAGAAAAATTACAGGCTAGGTAATCTATAAATAAAAGAAACTTATTTCACATAGTTTGGGGGGCTGGCCAGTTTCATATCATGGTGCTGGCCATCTGATTAGGACTTTTCTGCTGCAGCATAACATAATGAGGTTATAATATCATAACTTTTCATAAGGCAAAACTGAGGTGATCTGCCAGCTAAGAGTTGTCCCTATGTTCCTATAAAAGCACTGATATCTTCATAAAGATGAGATAATCATCTCCTCCTCTAACCCTATGCATTTTCCAAAGGCAATAGCCAAATGACAAAAACATGTGAGCCGGAAAATTAGGTTATCAAAGCTTGAACTTTGCCAGACCATTCATTTAAACCATAGTGAATAATAATGAATAGTAAATTTTCTTTACTTAATATCCTTATGTTTTTACACTTATTCCAACTTCATAAATCAGTTAGAACTCAGATTTGGGTATTTTTAAGTGTGGGTAGTTAATTTTAAATATATTTTACTTGCAAACTGTGTTTTCTTTTATTGAAATTGAAAAATTGACATAGTTTCATGTCGGATCTTCTGTGATTTTATACCTCAGAAATTTTAAATCAAACAAGAACTGCAAATAAACCTCAATGTCCACAATTCATGATACTTTTGAAAAAGACTCCTGGCAAGATCATTACTATTGTCGTTTAATTATTTTAAAACTTACTAGAACACAAAGCAAATGTACAATTGTGGCAGCAGACCTAAAACAAACATGGGCAAATACTGACACCATATTATTTTCTCCAAGTCAGTGAAATAGTTTAATTAAAATAGCTTATTAAACTCTAGAATATTTCCTTTTATTTTAGAAATATAAGTACATGCTTTTACTCCTAGTTCATCACAACTTTTGGGAAAGCTTTGCCAAGTGTATGTGTAGAACAAACTATACAACTGCTGCTGTAAAGCACTTGTGGTTTCACATTGATGCTTCTTTCCTTGAATTCATCTTTTATTTTGCAGCGAACCTAAAGCCCTAAAACACTTGAAAACCACACTAATCTCTGGCGTTCACTTAAAAGTGTGTAGTACTCATATCAATTTATTATCTGAATAGGTAGTTGTGTATGTGAGTGAGAATTCTCTGCCTACATAAGGTTGTAGGTAAAATAATCCAAAATCACACAAATTTATTTAAAAGTATACCAATCAAAACAAGTAAAGCATAGTTGCAAGAATTACACATAAAATGAGTAACAGCTTAAAGTGAATCATAGTTAATGAAGGATTCATAAGGAAAGTGGAAACTGACAAAAGTTATCCAAAGATCGAAGACAAGGACAAACAGTGACTCATGGGAAGGCTTTAAAATAGTATGAGGATACTTGAAGCAACTATGTGCTACTAGAGATAATAAACACACATCTTAAGAGGACTGCATAGAGTATTCAGCATCTGTGGTCATTAGAGAAATTTAAATCAAAACAACCCTGAGACTTTGCCTTACTCTAGCAAGAGTGGCTATGATGAACTCAGAAAATAACAAACACTGTTAAGATTGTGGAGAAAAAAAGAGCGATTCAACTCTTGTATGGTCTTTAAACTAGTACAACTACTATGGAAATCACTAGATAAATTTCTCACAAACTAAAAATAGAAATTACATTTGACTCAGCTATACCTCTCCTGGATACCTGCCTGAAAGAACTAGGGTCATCATATTATAGTGATAAATCGATGCCATGTTTAGAGTAGCACAATTCACAATAGCTGAGCTGTGATGCTGGCCTATATACCCATCAATAGATAAATTGATAAGCTATCAGGAAAGGTAAATTTTATTCACTTATAGGAAAATGGGTGGATTTTGAGACCATATTACTAAGTAAAACAAGTCAATCACAAAAGGTTATATATGATTTCTTTAATAGGAGAGACACAAAACATAGAGTGCAAAATAAAGAAAACATCAAGAAGCAGGAAAGCAGACTTGTAGAGATGTGAAGGGAATCTAGGAAAACAGACAGAGCAGTGAAATAAAAATAATTTAGATGGGATATGCATATGTATCAATCCCCCAAGCAAATATAATCAATATGTGCTGCAAACATATAACAAAAAAATAAATGAATAGGCACGGTGGAGTTGAGTGCTGTTCTATATAAAGAAAGGTAACAGAGGGTTTGAGGTTTGGGAGGTAAGGACTGAAGGCCTGCCTAACAAACTAAAGGGAATGCTTTCTTTAGAAAGCAGAGGTATTTGATGGAACTCTGCAATGTAGACTGATATAAACAGAACAGTTCTCATGAATATAGGAATAGCCACTAAACAGTGTGTATTGACATCCTGTCTCAAACTATTTCTTTGTGTCATTGTTATAGAATACCTAATACTGAGCAATTTATAATGAACTAAATTCACTGTCACACTTTTCTTGGCTGGAAAGGAGAACTATAGCTTGTAATCAGGAGGTACTTACTTCCACTGTTATCACATGGTAGAAAAACAAAGAAGAAGAGATAAAATAAAATGGGGGTAAACTTCCACTTTGAAAGCACAACCAATTTTATAATAATTTCTAAATCTGTCCACACCACCTTCATACACTATCAGCTCCCATTAAGACCCACATCCCAACACCTCTCACTGGAATTAAGTTCCCAGATCATGCTTTTCTGAGAACACATCCATAGCACTTAGTAACAATATTTGGAGAATCTATTTAAACAAGAATTTTAAGGTGACCCAGGCAGTCCCAGAAAGTGAAAGAAATGTAAGAAATAAGACGTAAGCATAGAGAAGTAATTGGAGTCTCTTAATATATATCTTTAATATAATTCCTCAAATCCGTGGGGTAGGGACAAAAGTAGACAATGAAGTAAATGCAGTAAATCTTCATCATCAAAATCAAGATATTGACTTTCCAGAAGCTGAAACTTTGGGAGAATGAAGATAACCAAGAAAAAGGAAAAAGAAATCTAAAGAAGTAAGAAAGTATGTGTGGTGTGTGTGTGTGTGTGTGTGTATTCACACAAGAAGAGAGAGGCAAGCAAATTCGTGGTATTTTTCAAGAAGTAAGCATTTTATGGACTCTTGACAATATAAAAAAAGTAGTAAAAGTTCATTTTTGTTATCTCAATTGAAAATAATTGCAAATATTCTGGGCACATCAGATGCAGACTTCTTTTCATTGCATCTACATTATTGAAATCACTGAAAAGCTAAACCTCACATTTCTTTTCAGAAATAAAGAAGAAAAGGTATATATAAATCCTACATACATATATTTTTGATTCTTCTTTTTTTCACTAAATTTTGATTTTATTTTTTTAAATTTTATTTTAAAAATAAAAGAATGAAAACATATTAACAAACAGATATCCATTTACAAAATAGCATAAGAACAACACAAACAATACAGACATACAGACGAAATGGTAGGACATTAATAATTGTTGTTGTATTACATATTGATGTTATCAAAGTGGTTTCTCAGGAAAACAAATAGAGACATGCAAGATTGATCAAATCATTAATATTAACTGTTCCTTTCAGGAAAGTGATACAAGTCAGTAGAACAACTACATTAGCTATCTTTTATATACATACATACAAAATTTCCCCTTCCTTCTTTTCTTTTTTCCCTCTTCCCAGTTGCTCTTTACTTTTAAGTGTTTTCCTTTCGTTTCACAATGTCTATCATACTTCCTAATTTTTATTCACTCTTTCAGGTTCTTATACTAGTGAGACAATATGTTGCTTATACATGGAGGTCTGGTTTACATGGAATCCTAGTTTTTTGAAGACTCTCCGAACTGATTTTCACAGTGGTTTCACCAATCTACACTCCCACCAGCAGTGGAGTAGGGTTCCTTTCTCCCCATAGCCTCTCCAGCATTTGTTATTGGTTTATTTCTTGATGATAGCCATTCTTTCTGTACTTCTTTGCTGCTTTAATTGTCAGTAAAAGTTAAATATTTACATGTTCCCTGGCTGTTCAGCCCAATGCCTTGAACAGAACAAGAGCCTAGAACAACTGGACACCCCAGTACCCAATAGTAGCATTTTGTGAACTACAACACCTCCAATCACTACAAGACATAGTTTGTTGAGGAATCTCCAAACTGATTTCCACAGTGGTTTCACCAGTCTACATAACCACCAGCAGTACAGAAGAGTTCCTATTTCTCCACAGCCTCACCAACATTTGTTATTGGTTGATTTCTTAATGGTAGGCATTCTTACTGGGTGAGAAGAAATCTCAATGTTGTTTTAACTTGCAGTTCTTGAATGACTGATGATGTTGGACATTTTCTCATGTATTTATTTGCCATTTGTATTTCTTTATCTGAGAAGCATACATTCATCTCAGATGCCCATTTTTGGATTGGGTCTTTGAATTGGGAGGGGACTGATGTTTTTTTAATTCTTTGTATGTTCTAGATAGAAGTCCTTTGTCTGAGGGGCTGTCAGTTAAAATTTTTTCTGAATTTATAGGTTTTCTTTTTACTCTGCTGGTGATTTCTTTAGATGTGCAGAAACTTTTCAGTAGTATGAGATACCAGTTGTTTGTTCTTTGAAGTGTTTCACATGCACTTTTGTTTTTGTTCATGAACTCTCTACCTACCCCTATGTCTTCAAGGTTTTTATCTACATTCTCTTCCAATAGATTTAGTGTTTTTGTTTTAATATTGAGATCTGTGAACCATTTTGACTTGAGTTTGGTGCATGGTGATAGACTTGGGTCTATTTTCAGTCTTTGGCAGGTAGCAAGCCAATTTTTCCAGCAATATTTATTAAAGAGGCTATCGTTCTTTCAGTGAGTTTGTTTGGCCCCTTTATCAAAATTAGGTGGCTGAGTGTGTTTTTGGTTGTGTCTCTGTCTTCCAATGTGTTCCATTGATCTTCTGGACTATTTTTTAGCCAGTACCATGTTGATTTTATTACAGTAGCTTTGTAGTATAATTTCAGGTCAGGGATTGTAATTTCACCTGACTTGTCCTTGTTGCCCAGGATTGCTTTTGCTATTCTGGGTCTCCTGTGGTTCCAGATGAATTTAAAGAATGTTTTCTCGAGATCTGTGAGGTATGCTAATGGTAGTGTAATGGGAATTGCATTAAATCTGTACAGCAATTTTGGTAGTATGGCCATTTTCACAATGTTGTTTCTTCCTATCCATGAGAAAGGAATATTTTCCATTTATTGAAATCCTTTTCAATCTCTTTCTCCAGAGTACTGTAGTTTTCATTGAATAGATCTTTTACTTCT
Source organism: Chinchilla lanigera (assembly GCF_000276665.1). NCBI lineage: Eukaryota > Metazoa > Chordata > Mammalia > Rodentia > Chinchillidae > Chinchilla > Chinchilla lanigera. The sequence continues at coordinate 8,412,898 of NW_004955418.1, forward strand.
TTTGTTGGATTGATTCATAAATATGTCAGTTTCTTGGATGCTTTTGTGAAAGGTATGGTTTCCTTAATTTCTCTCTCAGTCTGTTTGTTATTTGTGTATAGGAATGCTATTAATTTCTGGGTGTTGACTTTGTATCCAGCTACACTGCTGAATTTGTTGATTAATTCACAAAGTTTTCTTGTGGAATTTTTGGGGTCTTCCATATAAAGTATCATGTCATCTGCAAATAGTGATAATTTTACTTCTTCCTTTCCTATCCTTATTCCTTTTACTTCTCTCTCTCTTGTCCAATTGCTCTGTCTAATGCTTCCAGAACTATGTTCAGTAGGAGTGGTGACAGTGGATATCCTTGTCTTATTCCTGGTTTTAAAGTAAAAACTTTTAGTTTTTGTCCTTTTTGTACAATGTAGGCTGTTGTTTTGTCATAGATGGTTTTGATCAGATTGAGGTAAAGACCATCTGTTCCTATTTTCTGTAGAGTTTTTTCATGAATATGTGTTGGACCTTGTCAAAAGCTTTTTCTGCATCTTTTGAGATGATCATGTGTTTTTTGTCTTTGGCTCTATTGATATTATGTATAACATTTATTGATTTGCGAAATATTGAACCACCCCTGCATTCCTGGAATGAATCTGACTTGGTTGTAGTGTATGATTTTCTTAATGATTTTCTGCATTCTATTTGCTAGTATTTTATTGAGTATCTTTGCATCTATATTCATTAGGGAGACTGGTGTGTAGTTCTCTTCCTTGGTTGGGTCTTTCTCTGGTTTTCTATTGTATAATACTTGCCTCCAGAAATGAGTTAGGGAGAATTCCTTCTTTTTTCAACTTCATTGAAGAGATTAAGGAGTGTTGGTATTAAATATTCTCTGAATTTCTTGTAAAATTCTGCTGTGAATCCATCAGGGCCTGGGTTTTTCTTTGTCGGTAAGTTTTTAATCATGTTTTCAATCTCATTAATTGATACTGGGTTGTTCAGAGTTTTTATATCTTCTTGATTCAACTTTGGTAATTCGTATAAGTCCATTTCTTCTGAGTTTTCCATCTTGATCCAAGTTTGATGGATATAGCTGATGCTTTCTTTGTTGTCTGACTACCTATGACAAATCCAAACTTGGAGATTTTGTAGGCTTTGTTGGGAGGTCTGCAGCTTCTTTTTCAGCTGATCACTTCTCAGCACTGAGATTGGAACTTTCCCCTCCATTACTGGGAGAAACAATCTTTGTTTTAACAGGCTTTTGGCAGCTCCATCTCTCTTCAACTTCTCGGGTTTCTCTTCTCCCGCCTTTCGGTCCGCCATTTTCCAGGCCATGGCCTTCCCTGCAACCACACCAAAGATGTTATAGCCCTGCCCAGTAACCACGGAGCTTTGGGGCCCGCAGGCACAGAGGCAGCCTAGAGTGGCCCTCTGCTCTGGGCCAAACCTCAAGACCTGATTCTTCTTATACTAATGTAAAAATACCGGTTTGCATATAGATCTTGGGCATATAAAATGTGACCAAAATACACAGTGAATGTACAAATTTTTTAAAATTCTTACAATAAAGGCACATTGCCACTAATTCCCCTCAAATACTTTCTTTTTCTTTGAATACACTTATCCTATCATTCCATTTGTAAAACTTTCCTCTTGTAGTTTGTTGCAGAAGAAAATATGACTCAGTCATAATAGTCATCCAGAGTCATAATGTAATGAATACGTGCCAGTGCTCTTTTCCTAGTACAAACACGAAAATCTATATTGGAAAACCAGGGTCACATGACACTTGAAAGCTTGTAGAAAAGTACAGGTAGATATAGATGTGAAGAGATCAAGCAAGCACAAAGAAAAGTGTACATCTGATATGGTGAGAGACTAAGCATAATGAAAGACTTGTGCAGAGAACAACTTTTATGATTAAGAAAAGAAAATAGAATGACAGAAAATATGCCAGAGAACTGAAATCTTATATGCATGAGACATTCAGTACTCACTGAAAAATACTAAGCCATGGAGGAATATGGTGCTAAATAATAAACAGCTTGGAGGAAAGAGGAGAGAATTTTAAAGTTGAGAGAGTAATGAAGAGATTTATTAGGCAAGGTGGAAAAGGAGAAAAATGCTGGTAAAAGAAGGAAAAGATGAACAAATGCTTTTGTAAATAGGGAGGGGAGAAAGGGTGAAGAGAAGGTATGGGAATGGGAAAAAAAAGAATCAACTTATGCCTTGTACAGGTACAAATTCCATATAATGAATGTGATCATTATGCATACCTAAAATGAACTAATTAACTGATTTAAATAAAAAAGTAGGCAAGGCAGAAAAAAAAGTCCATGAAAATCGGACTAAGCAGTGCTGGTAATGTAAGGGATTCTTTTATATATTGTAAAAGAAAGGAGAACAATTATTTGTCAAAGTTTAAAGAAGAAGTCCAGGAAATTTTTTTCCTGTCAGGAGTAATTGGTTGGTTGGTGGGAATGCAGTGTTTCATACTAGCATAGATAATGTTTTATTTAGTCCATATCACTTCCAAGGTGTTGATCTTTTGTATCCAGATTCTAGTGTCGGTGCTGTCTCCCTGGTATATTATGTGACAAGCCTGAGGAGAGATTTCCCTGAGTGTCTTTGCTCCTATCTCAAGGTTAAGACAACAAGACGATGTTGTTGAGACGTGAATATAGCTATTTTTATGTCCAGCTCTGGCTGGAAAACAGTTGAGCTAATGCACACTTTTCTGCAGAGTGCCCCTTTTCTCATTCTTTATGTATTAAGAAAGACTTAAGAACAGCAAAGATTTTGCAATCATTATATTCTTAGATTAATGTACATTACACATATAACAAAGTTTTTCCCATGCATGAGTCTGTCTTCAAATCTTTAAAATTAGTTCAAGTTTCCCACAGTCTGAAGTCTTTGATCAGAGCATTACAGGACAAATTCAAGTCTGAGGAAATTAGTGGAATGATGGAAGGTATATGATAAGTTGAGTGGGGTGAATGGAAATAAAATATGCCTGCAAATATTCCTGTAAAAATCTCCTTTTGTTTGTCACCTCATATTCTCATTTTAGCCTTCAATTTTCTCTTTCTTTGAAAAGCCTCATATTTGAGACTTTGTAGCACAAGTGTACCACATGAAAAATGATGAACCATGAAATACCTTTGGAGTGCATTCCAAAGTGACCCACATTTTCTTGTGAGAAACCAAGTTGAACATATGTAGAAAATTACAAGATACTATATTCCAACCATTTCTAATAGTTCCAACCCATTTGCATTTTAAAAGAAGAGAAAGCACATATAACAGAGTCTGTAAGAACAGAGAGAAAAGAATCCAAAAAATCATGGTACACTGTGGTAAATCAAGTGACCCATAATGTATACTCAACTTACATGAATTATTTCCTTGGCTAACTTCAAACATGACGAGTACTAAAAACTCCCATCAAAAGTAATAATGAACAATAGACATATGACTGGCTTAGATGCCTGTAATTATGAGGGCAATTGTTAGTCCTTCACTAAAGAATTATGTCTTGGTTACTTTTCTCTCATTGCTGAGACAAAATACCCAATGCCCAAAATGAAGGAAGGAAAGGTTTATTTAGCTTACAGTTTGTGGAGGTTT